>NW_006408800.1:1499121-1500975 GCF_000296735.1 Chrysochloris asiatica | reverse complement strand
CCGCGGGAGAAAGATGAGGCTTTCTACTCCCGTAAAGATTTACACCCTCGGAAACCCTGTACAGGGTCGCTATGGGTCGGACCCGACTCGATGGCACACAACAACAACAACAACAACATATACCATCAGTTAACAAACAATATTTCTCTCTATCCACTTTAACTTTTTAAAACACACACACACACAAAACCACTCAGGCATATATAATAATTTACATCTCCAAAGGGCACATTCTGCAAGTCTGCTCCTGGCCACCAGCTTTTAGTCCTTCTCTTCTTAGTCCATGAATCTAGAGTTCTCAGCCACTCTAGTCTCCATGCCCCCATCTCTGCCTCCATCTCTGGCGCTGCTGCTTCTCTGGATAAGGTCCTGCATTCTGCTTGTGGGTTGCTCTCTTGATGGTCCTAGGATCCTCTGTTTCTGGACTGTAAGATTAACCACTCCCCTGTTTTTGTTATAAAACTTCTACTTTTACAATTGTGACAGTCGGGATTAGTCATGATAACAGTTATTCACTATTGAATCTTACGAATCTTATCCCCATCTCTTTTCACCAGACCCATCTAGACAAGATGACAGCTATTCAGTGGGGACTCTTTCTTTCCCACACATACTTTTAAACTAAGCTCCCTCTTGAAACCTTGTAAGCCAATCACTTCGTGCCTTTATCGCTCCTTCATTTTAGGTAGCCAATGTGTAAGTTGCCCGTCCCTATCTACCCTGTGTACAGAGCGGATAGCATTGATACTTGATTTGAAGACTCTTTCCCTCTCTGTTGTAGAGTAACTGTCGCTCTGAGTATAGGTCAGGTTCATCATGAAGATGTATCTTCTGTCACTTAACTGTTCCAGTCTGCTTCTCTTTTCTACTGGGAATGTCTCACCTCACAAGGTTGTGGATGGCACTCAGGATTCAACCTAAGGTCCCATACTCTGTAAAGGCTTTGCATGAGTCCTATTTCACTGGGCAAGTTGTAGAACCCCTTTTAGGTATTCCAATCAGTTACAGGCAGAAGGCGGGCTTACAAGTTTTCTCTAATCATGTTTCCCAACATTCCTTTCTATCCCTCTCAAGTGTCTATTTTACAATAGTAGGCAAGGGAAACTAATATTCATAAGGCAGTCAAGGATTTTAGTATTATTTACCCTCTTCAAGCTATACCTAGATCTCTGTATCTCAGAGCCCTGTTGTTCCAAGGTTGAGTATGCATTACTATTTTCCCCTTGTCCCACTAGGCCATGCAAACCTGTCTCAGTGTTCCCCTATCTATCTTGTTCTTCTGCCTCCTTCTCCCTTCTTGTATTGCCCTCCCCAACACCCAAAATCAACCCCCCACCCCAACCCCATTGTGGTTACCTTATATTCCATTAGTTCTTCCCTCCATTTAAGACAACCTATTTTATCCAGTAATCTACCTGATCTTCCCACCACCTGGATCTCTGTTTCTCTGTGTTTACCTTTTTTCACATTGTAATTGTTTTGATCATACACTGACCTCCCAGATCCTGTGTTCTTATCATTTGATTCTGTTCTTGACTCTTCTATTTGTCGACTGAGTTCAGGTTGATGCTGCCACGTACGTCATTCTGTAGTTGTTGTGTGTTCTTGTTGGTTCTCAGTCCACAGAACTTCCTTTAGGATGTTTTTCATAGCAGGGTTGGCTTTGGCAAAATCCCTTAGGTTCTGTTTATCATGGAATGTTTTGATATACCATCGTATTTAATTGACAGCTTTGCTGGGTAGAGCATTCTTGGGTGGCAGTTTTTTTCTTTCAGGATTTAATATATGTCTCCCTATTGCCTTCTTGCCTGCATGGTTTCTGTTGAGAAATCTGAGCTTAATCTGATTTGCTTG
>NW_006408800.1:1490085-1499021 GCF_000296735.1 Chrysochloris asiatica | reverse complement strand
CTTTGCTCTTCAACACTTTAAAAAGGTCTTGTGCAACAGATTTGCCTAATGCAATACATCATTTGATTTCTTGACTGCTGCTTCCGTGAGTGTTGGTAGTTGATCCAAGAAGAGTGAAGTCCTTGACAACGTCCGTCTTTTCTCCATTGATAAGAATGTTGTTTATTGGTCCAGTGGTGAGGATTTTGTTTTTTTTACATTGAGATGGCTGTTCTTTTTGATCTTCATCAGTAAATGTCTTAAGTCCTCTTCACTTTCAGCAAGCAACGTTGTATCATCTGCATATCGCGCGTTGTTGATGAGTCTGCCTCCAATCCTGATGCCACGTTTTTACTTCATATAACCTAGCTTCTCCAATGTCCTTCGATAAGCCCTTCCATTTCCTCTAATGCCTGGTTCTCAGCTATTTAGGAGAGATGGTTTTTGTTATTTGTTTACTTAGGTAATCTATATTACAAGAAAATCAGTAAATTTAACACTGTTAGTTAATACAATGCTTTAACATTTTAGTTTGCTAAAAGACAAATCATCATTCTGTAACATAATAAGCTTTCTAAATTCTGAAGTGTTAGCCTGCAGGGATTATTTTTCAGTTCCTTCTCAAATGTCACCTTGGTGCATTAGCAACATGTTTGAAATAGTGTATTTAAAGTCTCTGATAGCAGGTCGGTGATATTTTCCAGTGACATCATTTGCTCAATGGTTAGAGGCAAATAACATTTGTTGTTGTTGTTAAGTTGGTTCCGACTCATAGCAACCCTATACAGGGTTTCCAAGGCTGTAAATCTTTACGGGAGCAGAAAGCCTCATCTTTCTCCCACGGAACCACTGGTAGTTTCGAACTGCTGACCTTGAGGTTGGCAGCCCAATTCGTAACCACTACACTACCAGAGCTCCTTAAATAACATTTAGAGGTTGAAAATATATTAAATTAAGTGTATTTAGTAAGCAAGTGTGGCAATCATGGACTGGAAAGGCTGAATTCCCAACAAAACGAACCCACTAAGGGTTATATATGACAGTCACAGGGGTCCTGGTGTGGCGCTGTGCGATAAGCACTAGACCACAAGGTTGGTTTGAACCGCCAGGCTGGTGGTTCAAACTCACTAGCCACTCCTTGGAAACCCTATACAGAGTCATTGTGAGTCAGAACTGACTCCGCTTAACAGCAACAATGTGACAGGAAAGTCAGCCTGGAGTGTCTAAACTTGGGTAACTGCTCCCCTTTGGTGACAGTTTCCTTCCTCCTCAGGTTTCAGAAGTTTCTCTCTCATCACTGGTATGAGTTTTGTTATAATTGAAAGGAGCCCTGGTGATGCAGTGGGTTAGGCTTTGGGCTGCTAGTCTATAGGTTGCTGCTTTGAGCCCACCAGCAGCTATTCTACTCTGCTCTGTAGGGTTGTTGTGAATCCCAATCCACTCAGCTGCTGTGGGTTTTGTTTTGTTCATAATTTACCTTTGTCTTTTAGCTTTCTTCTAGTCAAAGCCAAGAAAAGGACACTAAAAAAGAGAAGGAAAGTGGGCCCAATAATGAGGTAAGTCAATGTTATGGGAATACTACAGTCCTGGTGTGGTTCTGTGTGTATTAATGTGCCATACTGCAAAGCCATTTGAACTGCAAGGTCGGCGGTTCAAGTTTACCAGCTGCTCCTCGAAAACCCTATACAGGGTTGCTATGAGTTGGAATCGACTCAACGGCACTTAACAACGACAACAACAACCACCAGTAATTCTAAACATCTTTATGTGGTTAATTGGGCCCTGGTCTGACATTGTAGAATAAGCACTGAGCTGCTAGCTACAGTGTCCCACAATGTCTGCTGTTTAAACTCGTCAGCCGCTTTTGGCACTCCTATACAGGGTCGTTTTGAGTCAGAACTGACAACAACAACAAGTGTGGGTAATTACCCAGAAATTTAAGAATAAATATATATATATACACACATACACACATACACAAATATGTTATGGTGGTGGTTGTGTACCTTGGAATCAGTTCCGACTCATAGTGACCCCGTATAGGGTTTCCGAGGCTGTAAATCTTTACAGGAGCAGAAAGCCTCATCTTTCTCCCAGGGAGTGGCTGCTAGATTCAAACTGCTGACCCTACAGTTAGCAGCCCGACTCATAATGCTACCAGAACTCCTTATATTACATATACATGCACACATATATACATATATGTGTATATACATATACACATGTATGCATACACACACTTGTTGTTAAGTGGAGTTGGTTCCGATTCATAGCCTCCCTATATAGGACTTTCAAGGAGCAGCTGGCATTGTGGTTAGTAGTCCAGTGTTTATCCTATGTATATGTTGTTGTTAAGTGCTATGGAGTCAGTTCTGACTCACAGCGATGCCATGTAGGGTTTCTGAGGAACACCAGGTGTGTTTGAACCGCCGACCTTGTGGTTCACAGTCCAGTGCTATGACCCTACAATGCCACACCAGGTGTCCTAATTAGTAATTAGGAATAATTACTAATCAAATTCTACTTGGGCCACAGTAGTAGATTTTAAAAATTTTACGGGACTTGGTCCAAGATGTCATATCTTAGAGATGAACTAGCCACACAGCTACACCTGGGGGCTTCAAAATGTTTGTGGAAAAATTCCATGATCTTTTAATGGACTTTTTCCATGAAGTTTTTGAAGTCCCCCATATTAAAAGTGTCCCCTAGTCTGTTAAAAGATTAAACTTGGGGGTTGTGGGTAATGAGGTAGCCATTTACAGACCCGGAACCCTAAGCAGCAGCCCTGCTTGTTCCCATAGCGTTGCTCTGAGCCAGAAATTGTTTTTGGTTTAGTCTGTTAAGATTGAAATGACAGAGTCTTTCTTCTTTTTGTGGATTGAAACTAGCTACTTTTCCTTTAAAAAACCCAAAAAAACAGAAACCACTAAAAACAATCAAAAAGTACTTATTGAGCATCAACATTGTGGTTGTTGTTGCTAGGTGCCATCGAGTCGGTACCGACTCATAACGATCTTACGCACAGCAGAACGAAACACTGCCCAATTCTGGGCCAACCTCACTATGGTTGCCATGCTTGAGCCCATTTTGGTAGGAATGAAGAAAGAATACCTGGCTTAAAGGTATCAGTCTGGCTGAGGAGTTATGACAACCTCAGCATTAAAAAAACAACAACACAAAAGCTCTAAAGAAAAAGAAAGATGGTACATAACAGATTGTTGAATTATGTGATTCTGTGTACATGGGTAGAGTCCCTAGGAAGTATAAACAGTTAAGGCACTCAACAGCTCACTGAAAATTGGTAGTCGAGTCCCCCAGAGGTACCTTTGAACAAAGGCCTGGCAATCTTTGTATGAAAAACCTATAGAGTACAGTTCTAGTCTGAGACACATGGGCTTGCCCTGAGTTGGAATCGACTTGATGACAACTGAAAAAAAACTATGCGTACATGCTGGAAATAGGTGGGGAAAGGGAGACTGCCAGTAGGGTGTGGCATTGGACGAGGTGGGCTTTGTCCTGGACCTGGAGAATTAAGAAGGTGGAAGGGAGTTTTCTGGAAGTGAGTAGATGACAGAGACTAAGCAGTGGAACAACCTGTGGCATGCTAAGAGAGCAGTAAGGGCTGAAACTGATGTAGTGCTAAGCAGCTAGAAAAAAAGTGGGCTTTATTTGTTAACTCCTGTGTTCTAATGCTTTTTTAGGTGACAAAGCAGCCAGATTACATAAAAGAACGATTGAAACTTTTTGAAGTATTGAAGAAAGATCATCAGCTCTTACTTGCCATTTGTGATAAAAAGGAGACTACAAGCAATACAATCACAGTGCGAGTGGCTGATGGGAAAACAGTGCAAGGGAAAGTTTGGAAAACAACCCCTTACCAAGTGGCTGCTGAAATTAGGTAAAGCATAGTTTAGAGAAGATATTCAGTATTAAGTAACTGTACTAGAGCCTGGTGAAAATGTTTTCTTAGGGACTGATAAATTCTTTTTTTCTTATTTAATTAAATAAGTTAGATATAATTAATCATATTTTGTTTTCTGGCTTCTGAAGAGGCCAGTAATTGATTGTCAGAAGACAGTGTCTTCTTTAAAAGGTCTACATTTTAAAGCTCTAGTTGAAACACATGCTGGTAGTTGTTGTTAAATGCCATCTAGTTGGTTCTGAATCATAACTGCCCTGTAGAGGGTTTTCAATGAGTGGCTGGTGGGTTTGAACCATCAACCTTGAGGTCAGTGGTCCAGTGCTTATCCTACAGTGCTATACAAGGACTTCTTTGTTGGATTAGGAGTCTGGAAACTAAATTCCAAATCCTTGTTCCATTAGTAACTAACCACAGGCATTTTATATACCAATTTGGACAGTTCCCCAAAACTCTTTTCTTACATAGTTGTTGTGAAGTGCCGTTGAGTCAGTTCTGACTCATAGTGACCCTATATAGGGTTTCTGAGGAGCAGCTGGTGAGCTTGAATCACCGACCTTGTGGTCCAGTGCTTATCCTATAGCGCCACACCAGGGGGAATCATAATAGTTCTCATGTTTACCTCATGAGGTTATAAAGATTAAATGAAATATTGTATGTAAAAAAAATTCTGAAAAATAAAATGCTTTTATAAAGTTATGTTACAAAGTACTTATATATCATAGATTGAAGGTGTCTTAGGAATCAGTTAGTTGGATACGTTAGTGAAGTTACATTGTTTTGATTATTGTGAATTCCTAGCATTAAATAGAATTCCTAGGAAGCAGTAGTTCAAAACTACCTCATAAATGTATTATTCATTATATGTCTAGTAATAAGAATTTCCACCACTAGTCTATCAGTTTGTTAGACTGTGGTGGATTGCATGTTGCAAGAAGCTACACCACTGGTAGTTTACATCCCAGCAAGGTCAGCTATGGCAGACATGTTTCAGCGGAGCTTCCAAACTAAGATTAGGAAGAAAGAGGGGCAGACAAATTCTGAATGGTTAGCCACTGAAAATCTTATGACTAGCTGTGGAACATTGTCAGATACAGTGCCAGAAGATGAGCCCCTCAGGTTGGAAGGCACTCAAAATGTGACTCGGGAAGAGCTGCCTCCTCAAAGCAGAGCTGACCTTAATGACATGAATGAAACAAAGCTTTCATTTGCTGATGGGGCACAACTCAAAATGAAGAGTTACTAATTGGAGCATCCATTAATAATTGGAACATGGAATGTACAAAATATGAAAACTGGAAAGATGTCAGAAATGAAATGCAACTTAAAGATCAGTATCCTACACATTAGTGAGCTGAAATGGACTGGTACTGACCATTTGAATCTGACAATTGTATGGTTTACTATGTTGGGAAAAACAAATTGAATAGGAATGGCATCACATTCTTTGTCTAAAAGAACATTTCAAGATCTACCTTTAAGTACAGTGTTGTCTGTAACAGGATAATACTCATAAACTTACAAGGAGGACCAGTTAATGCCACTGCTATTCAAATTTACACACCAACCACTAAAGTCAGTGATGATGGAAATTGAAGAATTCTTCCAACTTCTTCAGTCTGAAATTGATCAAATATACAATCAAGATGCATTGATAATTACTGGTGATTGGAATGCAAAAGTTGGAAACAAAGAGGTAGGATTATTAGTTAGAATATACAGCCATGGTGATAGAAATGATGCTGGAGATTGCATGATAGAATTTTGCAAGCCTTTTTTCAATAATGTAAAAGGTGACTATACAGATGAAATACACAGGCATCAAATTGACTATATGTGACAGAGAATCCAGAAACTCAAGCTGGATTAAGAAGAGACCATGCAACAAGGGACATCGTTGCTGACATGCGATGAATCTTGGTTCAGATGTAACAACAATTGTGAGGATGGTGCAGGACGGGGCAGTGTTTCATTTTGTTGTGCAGAGGATAGTTATGAGTCGGAAGTAACTGGACAGCACCTTGCATTATCAACAAGGGTTTCCACAGAGTACCAATTGAAAACTCTACCCTCAAGTTTTGGGGCACTGTGTAGCACAGTGGGTTAATGTGCTGGACTGCAAGGTCAGTTTGAACCACAAGGTCAGTGGTTCAAACCTACCAGCTACTTCTCTGAGACCCTATCCAGGGTCACTATGAGTTGGAACTGACTCAACGGCACTTAACAACAACAACCCTCAAGTTTAATAACAGAGAGATTACAGGAATGGCTAAAAGTAAAATTGTCTAAAACTAAAAGAATGGACAGTATTAGGCAAACCAGATTAAAGAAAAGAAATGATCATTATATTACTTTTGGATGGTAGAATTCAGGACAGAAATCATGGAACTGGTTAGCAAGACTTACGTTAAAAATTATTGAACAGTAAAATTACCACACAATTTTATGATTATTTGGCACAAACTTTTATGTGTAGAATAAGGTAACATCATATTAGAAATACAAGAAATTATAGAAACCAATACCTTTCTACATTTTTCATAGATCAAATAGGAAAAAATTAAGTCAGGTTATACATGTCTGAGTAATAAGAGGTGTACTTAGTGATAGTTATGTGGTTTAGGCTCCCCAGAATATAGAAAGAATCCAGTTCATATCCCATGACTCAAATGAAACCAATTACAAACTCAGGCACTGGGTGAAATGACAACAAACAAGCCTTGGAAATTAAATAATAAACAAAAGCAATCTAGGTAACTCAGATAAAAGAAAATAAAACCAAGTATAGAATTCTTAAGAAATAATTATAATGAGGAGAATATATATCCAAATTATGGAACATATCCAATCAGATAGTATTCAAAAGCAAATTTGTACTATTGAAAGAATTCATTATTGAATTCGAAATAATAAAAATAGAGTAAGAATTCAACTTAGGCAGTTAGAAAAATAAGAGTTGAACAAAAGGAAAACTCTAAAAAAGATTTTAGAAATGAATTAGAGAATCATACCAACTGAAACTCTGTGAGACTGAGTATGGGCCCAGTGAAATGACTGCATACAGAATACAGTCACCAAAGGGTAGCTTTATCAGACTGCGCATTCCCTTAGTGAACTGAGGGTTGATTGCATAGTTTTTGTTCCTGCTCTTGGGGAGTGTTGGCCTTTTGAAGCCTCCCTTTAAGGTAGAAATAATTAAGGAAAAGATGGACAGATTCTAGCTACACAGAAATTAAATACCAAGATTAAGTGAGTATGTGTAAATGACAGGTAAAAAGGGAATGAAGGATATGCAAAATAATTACTCTATATGAGTCCTGGTGTGATGTGGTGGGTTAATGCACTGAACTGCAAAGTCAGTTTGAACCATACGGTCGGTGGCTCAAACTCACCACTTCTCAGAAACTGTATACAATGTCACTATGAGTTGGAATGGACTCCACGGCACTTAACAATAACAACAGTGTATCTGCATACCTAGTCCTGGTATAACACTGTAGGCTAAGCACTGGACTGCTAACTACATAAGCACTGTGCTAACTGCAAGGTCAGTGTTTCAAATCCACCAGCCGCTCCTCAGAAACCCTTATAAAGGCTTGCTACACAAGTCGGAACTGACTTGTCAGCATGTAATAACAACAACGCATATATATATTGTTGTGTGCCATTATGGCACTCCTGACTCACCGTGACCCTATCTGACAAGTAGACCTGTCCTATAGGGCTTCCTAGGCTGAAATCTTTCCAGGAGAGGATATCTGTGTCTTTGCCACACAGAGCAGCTGGTGGGTTCTATGATGGGGCTTCAAAAATCTCATGGAATTTCCTATGATCTCTTCATTTAATTTTTCCACAAACTTTTTGTAGCCCCCTATAACTAGTGGCTTTTTGATTTACAGCCAAGCGCTTAACCATTGTGCCATCAGGGCTTCAATTTGTTGATCTTTCTAAAGCCGATGGGTGCTATGCTACCTTAGTATTGTGTTCAAATTCATAGGAAAAGGATAAAGAACTCGAAGAGGAAAACATCATTTTAGAAATAAATTAAAATCATTTTTTATTAGTGATTTTTGACATAATTTATTCATTTGTCAAAGTGTATGAAAACTTATTATTATTGATAGCATGGTAGGGAAATCATATTACTGGTAGGTGGATGAATAGATTCAGTCTTTTTGAGACTTTTAAAACCTTAAAAATGTGCAAATCCAAACCTGTTTGTTGTTGTGAAGTGCCGTTGAGTTGGCTCCAACCCATGGTGACCCTCTGTAGGGTTTTCTGTACAGCTGGTGAGCTTGAACCACCAACCTTGCAGCTCAAATGGCTTTGCATTCTGGCACATTAACCCACAATGTCACACCAGGACCCCAGTAATTCTACAGATAGTCATTTATACTAAGAAAATACTCAGTAGGAGACATGGGCTAGGAAAACTGTTATTGAAAGAACTAGGAATGGCAGTGTATTAGTAAGGCCAGCAGTCCTCGGTGTGTGTTCCATGGACCAGCAGCATCTGAATCATCTGGGCCCCATCCCACTCCAGAAAATCTGAAGGTGAATGGGGCTCAGTAATCTGGTTTTTATGAATTCTCCTGGGCTTCCGATGTAAGCTACAGTTTAAGAACCACTGAGTAGGTTTGTTGCTGTTAAGTGCTGTGGAGTCAGTTCCTACTCATAGTGACCCAGTATAAGATTTCCGAGGAGTGGCTGGTGAGCTTGAACCTCCAACCTTGCAGCTCAAACTGATCTTGGAGTCAAGTGGTTCTCCTAAGGCACCATACCAGGACTTCATGAGGGAGGCTAAACTGATACGATAAATAAAGCAGTTCCCTTCTAGTCAGTTCTTACTCCCAGTGACACCATGAGTGTCAAGAGTAGACCTACACTCCCTAAGGATTTTTGTTTTTGTTTTAATTTAAGGTTTTTATTGTGGATTGAGTGAAAGTTTACAGGGCATATAATCAGTTTTACATTCAACAAATCATATACCTTGTTTCATTACATTGATTATGTTGTTAAGTGCTGTCGAGTCAGTTCC
>NW_006408800.1:1392273-1487270 GCF_000296735.1 Chrysochloris asiatica | reverse complement strand
TTTATAATCATTTTTCTGAATTCCTTCTCAGGAATTTCCAAAGCCTACCCATCTTCCAGTATGGAGTGTAGGTCTACTTTCAGCTCATTTGCCTCAGTCACTTTATCTCATTTCTGGACATGTGCAGATATGGTCATCTGCTTCTGTTTTGGGGCATCTTCAGGGGTTATCTGTGGCCTTAATACTTAGATGGGTATGTGTTTTGGTATTTTTTATGTTTTCTGATTGCCTCCATGTAGATGTGATCAGGAAATGGGCTTCCCTTTTCACTCTTCTTGAGAAATTTCAAGATGCCACTGTTGGTCGTTTTGACATAACTTAGGATTTAATTTTTGACTTATTTCCTTTTGTGTCTTCTTGTCCTGTTCCACACTCTCCGTTTACGCCTTTTTTCTACTTGTAAACAGTTCAGGACTGGCTGTGGCCGTTTGGTTTTAATTGGAAACTGTCTCTTTAAATTTCGAGGAGATTTGTGCGCATGCGTAGTAGAACCCTCTGAGGGTGAGGATGGGGTACCCACTAGCTCAGGCACCCCTATAGTCACCAGAATGGAGGTGTGCAGACAGCAAGGGACCAGTGAATAGCTAACAAAAGAAAATAATGTCCACACCTTTATCTCTGTGGTTCTTCCAGGCGTCTGTGGCCGCTCTGATCTTTTCCCCACTTGGTCTCACCCGAGATGGCAGCTCCTGTAGCAAATGAGCGTCCCGGACTAGAAAGTAATGGATTTCTTGCTTCTGCCACAAATTCCCTAGCTTTAAGCCTTCCAACCTTCTAAATATTCCTTTATATGTGGTTGAGTTCTGGGACCATCCCCTGATCCTGCTTGGTCGGGTATTCTGTGTTGTTTCTGGCGGAGCTCTTTACTGCACTGTCCCCTGAACCACGATCTTGTTTGTTCTCTCCCTAAGGTTTTTAATGGCTATTTGTTTGGAAGTAGATTGCTAGGCCTTTCTTCCATTGTGCCTCTGGGTAGACTTGAACCTCCAACCTTTCAGTTAGCAGCTAAGCACGTTAACTGCTTGCATACCCGGGAATTCCTGCTGCAAAAAAGGGATTAGAAAATCCAGGGGCTTAAATAGGTAAACATCAAATTTCTTTCATAGCAACATATAAAGGTGACAGGCTGGTGGGCATTTATGGGTCCCGATTTCTCCTGTTGATATTTTCTCCTAGGTGGGGCTTGTTGGTGTTTGTGGCTGGAAGCTGTGTTTTCCCCTTACACCCTACTGCAGGCAGGGGGCCAGAGCTGAAGACCAGTGAATGTGGGATGGATGATATTACATTGATGAGATTGCCATGGAGATGAAATGAACTAGATGATTTGTTGAATGTAAACCTGGCGATGTGTCTGCTTTATAAACCTTTGGTGGTGGTGGTGAGCTGTGGATTCTGTTCTGACTCATAGTGATCCTGTAGAGGGTTTCTGAGGCTGTACATCTTTACTGGAGCAGCAAACCTCATCTTTCTCCTGTGGAGTGGCTGATAGTTTTGAACTGCTGACCTTGAGGTTAGCAGCACAGCTCGTAACCACTGTGCTACCAGAACTTCTTGTTATAAACCTTTACTCAGTTTAAAACAAAAACAAAAGAACAATAGAACAAAGATGGTTTAGGGCCAAGAGTCCATAGTGGCAGGCTTCAGCTTCACTGATGTATCATGAGCTCACATCTGGTCAGATGGCCACATGTAGCTGTAGCAGAGAAATAAAACATAGTTCATACCATGTGCCCAGCTAAATCACCCTGACCTTGAAAGAGAGCAAGTATGCTTTAGGGGACAGTGTGCCACAGTTCATCCTTCTGACCATCCAGTGTCGGTCAGCCCCTCCCCTGTAAGTGAGACAATTCCAGGTCCCGTCAGCTCAAAGCCTGGCATTTCTGAGTGATGTGAAAAATATCCCTTTCAGATTGGCTCCTGTCATTCTAGCAACAGAAATGAGTAGACAAGTCTGTCTACCTCATACCATATGATGTTAGAAGAAACACAAGACAGTTACAATGAAAGCATTTATTTGGGCACAGGGGAGCAATGAGAAATACTGCAGACAATGGCCGTCAAATCAACTGATGCTGAGGCTTCACCTTGTGGTGGCTAGTATTGAATCAGTCCATCTAGCCACCCTTTGTTCTCTGGGAACAGCCAGAGAACAGTCCACAGTCCTTTGGGATCCTAACTTTCAGCTTTGGGGATTCATCAGTGTCCATCATCACCCTCATTGGTCACATCTGAAATATGTGTGAGTTTGTCCTCCTTGGGCACAGTCCAGGTCTTGCTGGAGCACATTTGGAGACTGATAATCCCAGATATTTGTAAACTAGGTTTTAGTTTGTTTAGCAATTAAATTTCCTCACACATTTAGCCGTTGGAAGTGTCTACGCTGTTTGCTGCTAACCAGTTCCATGGGAAAGTAATCTCACTTCAATCACTCTCCTCGACAGAGATTCCTTACTCTTTTAGTTACTGGCATTTGCACTTGGCTCATTCCTCTCAAGTCAATGGACTGAGATCACATGAAGCAGGTTTGTTGCTGAGAGCAGCACCCTGACCCCTAAGCCTGGAAGTTGAATAGGCCACTATTGTCTGTCTGTGTTTGTGGCTTTTGAGAAAGGCTATCAGCACCCATCTCTCCTGCTGTTTGGGGCAGAGATTGCTTGCTCCATCTTGCATGGCCCCACATTTCTGGACTCTTACTCATTTGGGTTCACAAGTCACAGGCAGAAGGAGCTTCTGTTAGCACTACCCCTTCCATCTTCATTTGCAAACTGGACAATTCTCACTGAGTTTCCCTGATTCATGTGGGAATCATGCTAAAAGCAACAAGAATTACCAGTGTATGCCAGCATTCTGCTTTTTTCATAACTGCTCCCTCCAGGACTGTAGTCACCATAAGCACATGGTTCATTTCAAGTTTTATCAAATGGTTTCTTATGCCGTGACAAGGTGCAAAGACCGCATGGAAGCCATGTCTAACTCCCCCTGGCTTCACAAGGGGGAAAAGGGAGTCAAACTCATAAGCAGCTCAAGGCCAATTGCTGTGGAGTGGAGGTCAGACATGTCTCTACCCTCCAACCTTCTTCACCCTCTTCAGACACCAGCCGTCCCTCCCATAACACTCTCTGCTTCACATCTGGGTTCCATAATGCATTACAGTGACCACCCAGAACTCAGCCATCCTTAGGATTATGAGGTTTAATAAGGAAGGAACAGCACTGAAACCAACTCAGAACGAAGCAGTTCTCCAATCAGGAATATCTGTTGTCTGCCAGCAGGGCTGCAGGCACGCCTCACTGTTGTCTTCCGCCTCTCAGCTGTGTGGCCCCTTGACCTCTGCCCTGCTTGGGCAAGTATTAGAGAGCTCTTCTAGCCAGTCTGTGAATGCCCAAAGGGCACATTCTTCAAGCCAGTCTCCTTTACTCAGTCCATGAGCATACAGCCCTCAGCTACTCTGTCTCTCCATGCCACCACCTCTGCCATCCCTGCTTTTTAGGTAGGGATCTCACACTCCACTCATGCTCTTCCTTCTTGATGGTCCTGGGATTGTCTGTTCCTGCTTCTGGGATGGTTCCTATTATACCTGGCTGGATGACAAAACTAACTAATCCCAGCCTCAGAGTCCTGTAACCTAGTTTGTGTGTTCTCACCCAATCACTTGATGGAACTTACGACTTTAGATAGAAAAGCCCTATCAAGTAAATTCAGGTACGACACAGAGGTTATTGGCTTTCTACACCTTAGCATTTGTTTCCTTGTAGCCCATTGCCCATCTGCTGAGCCAATGCCACATATTTTTGTTTTCATTACTCACTTCTGTATTAGTTGTGCCAAAGTTAAGGTGTGACAAAGTGACCACAAAAAACTCAGTGACTTGAATATGCTGAGAGTCTCTCTTTCATAGAATAGTCTGGAGGGCAGTAGTCCAAATCGACAGGGCAGCACTTCTTTATATTGGGGCTGGGGCACCAAAAAGTTCATTGAAAAAATTATAATTTTCCCTGAACTTTTTGAAGCCCTATTGTGCAGTCACCTGTGGGTTAAATTCTTTCCATCCATTTAATCAGTTATACCTAACATTGATTAAGTTCTTACCCTGAGTATGGCCTAGCACTAAGTGTTTTGCATGAATTATCTTATGTAATCCTTAAAATGAATACATAAGGGAGGTACCGTTATCCCCATTTTACAAATAAGAAAACTGAAGCACAGAGAGGCTATTGTCCTGTGTTTAAACCCAGGTTGTCCTGACAGCTCCCAGGCACAGTAATGTGCTGCTGTATAAATTAATCACAGAAGTGCAAATTAAAATCATACATGGTAACAGTGATACAATTAAATAGTACCTCCTGGTGTGTCAGTATAGGATAAGCACTGGGCTGCTAACTGCAAAATTTAAACTCACAGCTTGGAAACCAAGTGACTCGACAGCATTAGACAACAACAATATTTTATGGTCCCTGGTGGGCCAAATGGTTTGTGCTTGACACTAACCTAAACGTTGGTGATGTGGACCCACCTAGTCCTGGTGTGATGCTGGAGTGTGCGCACTGGACTGCTAACTGCAAGATTGACTGCTGCAATCCAGCTGCTCCTAGTAAACCCTATTCAGGGTCATTAAGAGTTGGAACCGACTCAACGGCACTTATCAACAACAACAGTAGTACTGTGGAACAAAGGCCTGGACATCTGTGCCCATGAAGATTGTCGAGTTGACCCTGTATAGGGTTTCCAAGGCTAATCAGTCTTCCTGGGACAAGAAAGCCTCATTTTTCTCCTATAGAGTGGCTGGTGGGATCAAGCTGTCAGCCTTGTGGTTCACTGTCCAGTGCTCATCCTGCAGATCCACCATGCTCCCCATGAATATTGTAGCCCAGAAAACCCCATGGAGAAGTTTACTCTCTGACACAAGGACTCTGAGCTGACTTAATGGCAGTGGGTTTTGCTTGGTGTTTGGAGTATCTGTGAACCTAGAGAAAAGGCGATTTTGAACACTGCTGGTAGGAAAATTTGGCAATAAATCCTGAAAGATAGTCATTGGAAGTACATTTGTCTTAACCAGAAGTTTTGATTTTTAGAATTTTTCCTGAGAAAATAGTTGAGAACTGTGGTATATGTCCAGAGCCCTGGTGTGGCACTGTAAGATAAGCACTTCACTGGTAACATAGGGTTGGCACTTTAAACCCACCAACTCCTCTCTGAAACCCTATACAGGGTTGCTTTGAGTTGAACCAGCTTGAACGCACACAACAACAAGAGTGGTGTATGTCCAGGTCTATATAGATATTTGGAGTTCTGGTGTGACTCTGGATTAATGTACTGAACTGCACAGTCAGTTTGAACCTCAAGGTTGGAGGTTCAAGCTCACCTTAAAAACCCTTTACAGGGTCGCTATAGGTCAGAACCAACTCAACGACGTAAACAACAATAACAACATATATGTATTTATATGTCTATATAATTCAAGCTCACTAGCTGCTTCTTGGAAACCATATACAGGGTCGCTATGATTCTGAACCAACTTGATGGCATTTAACAACAACAACATATATGTATTTAAGGAGCTCTGGTAGCATAGTGGTTATGAGTCAGGCTGCTAAACCTTAAGGTCAGTAGTTCAAAACTACCAGCTGTTCCACAGGAGAAAGATGAGGCTTTCTGCTCCCATAAAGATTCACATTCTCAGAAACATTATGCAGTGTCACTGAGTAGGAACTGACTCCATGGCACATAGTCATCAATCAATCAATGTATGTATTTATTACAAAATGTAGAAGGGCATATAAAGCAAGATGTTAAAAGTAATCTGTGTGTGGTAGGATTGCGGGTGATTTTTTTTCTCTTTGTGCTTTCCAAGTTTCTTCTCATAATGTTATTTTTATATGCAGTTTTCAAACAACTCTTATTTCCCATGCACAAAGGAAAGACAAAGATCAACACCTTAATAGGAAATAGGCACATGACACAAACAGTTCATAAAAGTAAAAATATCCAGTAAACGTGCTAAAATGAGTCATCAGAATCAAATTAAAACAATAATTCTCAGCATCAAATCACAAGGACGTACAACTCCTGTGGACTACATGAAAGTAGCAGACTCAGGCCATGTATATTGGAAGACTTCGAAACCTGGTGCACTCATTCCCTTTGGCATGACGATTCCACTTCCAAGGACTGTTCCCAAAAAGCAGTCCCAGAGGGCACGCGGATGTCTGGATAGTGTGGTCTGTGAAAGTGGAATACACAGAACAGAAGACCCAAGTGAGCAGCAGGGGAAACTACACTAATAAATAGGATACTTCTAGAAGGTTCTAGAAGACCATCAGCTGGCATGACAGTGAAAATCAGGCTATAAAGTTATGTTGGTAACTGTGATATGTAAAAAAGGATGCATGTGTGTGTGTCTGTGTATGTGTTTGTGAGCAGAATGGGAAGGAAATAGGGACATAGGAAAATGACTGAAAAGACATGTATCAAAATGTCTTCGTATGTGATTAAATTTTTTTTCCTTTGTGCTTTCTCTATTTTCCAAGTTTTTTACAGTGAACACATATTACTTTGTTGTTGTTGTAAAGTGCTGTGGAGTTGGTTGTGATTCATAATGACCCTTATAGGGTTTCCAAGGAGCAGCTGGTGTGTTTGAACTGCTGACCTTGCAGTTCAAACAGACCTTGCAGTCCAATGAACCACCAGGACTCCTACATATTACTTTAGTACTTAAATGTTTTCCAAATAAAAAAGATCTGTCCTATTAGTTTAGATTTGCACTTTTTATCTACTTTAAAAACCCTAGAAACTAATCGTTGTATTTGCTTCTTAATGAATAATTGTAACTCTCAAGTGGTTTTTCTCTTACTAGTCAAGAAGTGGCTGAAAACACAGTAATAGCCAAAGTAAATGGTGAATTATGGGACTTGGACCGCCCACTGGAAGGGGATTCCACTTTGGAGCTGCTTACGTTTGATAATGAGGAAGCCCAAGCTGTAAGTATTTGAAAACTAAACTTAATATATTTTAAACTGTATCATATAAGAGGCTACATATTGAAGTCCAGATTATAAATTTGTGTCCCTTTGAGATTTCAATTTGTATAGTGCTGTTGTTATTAAGTACCATTGAGTCAGTTCCGACTCACAGCAATCCTGTATAGGGTTTCCGAGGCTGTACATCCTTACAGGAGCAGAAAGCCTCATCTTTCTCACGCAGAACCGCTGGTAGTTTCGAGCTGCTGACTGTGAGGTTAGCAGCCCGACTCGTAACCACTATGCTACCAGAGCTCCTTAAATATTTAATGTAATATGCTATAAAATAAATACCACATTTTATATAACTTTTATATACTTTGTCACCTTAATTTTTCAATCTCCCTTCAAGTGGTCCATTGTCTCCATAAAATATAAATTGCTTTTCGTTCACATTACATTAATTGATACAAAGTATAACCATTAATAGCTAAACAAAACAATATTAATGAAACTACATTTTAAAGTGTTATGTGGTCTTTTTTTTAAGTGAGAAAGAACAATTTTAGAACGCAAGAAACAGTTACATGTAATTTAGTGGTTTTCTTACTAGTCCTAAACATCCATCACCTAACTTCATCCCTGGACTTTACATTTTTATGTAATTATTCTCTTGGTCAGCTAACAAATGTAAAATGCTGGATGCAGGTGCCAGACATAGTGCTGCAGCGGACCAAACAGACAGCATTGTAACCAGACAAGACAACAGGGAGGTCATTTCAGATATTGTGTCTAAAGAAATGGAATGTGACTGTTTTAATACTCCCCTGGCCCCACCCAGGCCTCACCTGAGTCCCCGCAGTCCTCACAGTTCTCACACTGGCTGACTCTCAGAGTATCTGCAGAAATCATTCCCACAACTCTGCTTCAACAGTCTGCTGCTGAACTGACAGTTTGTCAGCAATTTGGGGGCAAGGGCTAGAGAACTGCCGAATTTGTTTTTCCTTGGAAACATCAGCATTTTTAGAGTTTCTTCCCTCCTTGCATTCAAGGAATTCATGAAAAAGAAATTTTTATTAGATTAGGGAATATTTTAGAGTGTCCAATCCACATGTCCTCTGCCCCCAGGACAGTAACGTGGTACCTGCCCTTGCAGTCTAGGGCTTCCATAAGGATTTGTAGTTGTTGATGAAAATGATGAGAGTAGTGAGCACTCGTGAGGGCTTATTAGGTCCCAGGCACTGTTCTCAGCCTCCTAGGTGTGCTCTTCCTGAGCCATCGTAACCTGTCTGTCATACAGGGACTGCTTTCTTCTCAGTTTACAAATGAGGCAGCCAAAGCTCACAAAGGTTCAGTGACTTGTCCAAGATCTTGAAGCCTCTGTGGAAACAAATCATCTTTGTTCTTACATTTCACTGTCTTTTAACGATGAGTGTATAAACTGACTTTAAAAATAAATCAATTTATGAATATTCACTACATGTTCATGAAAAAGAGTCCCTGTTGAAAGCTAATCTAGAAAACTAAGATTTTGTAGTTGTGGTGGTGCTTAGGTGCCATCGAGTTGGCACCAACTCATAGCACAATGTAATGAAACAGTGCCCGGTCCCAGACCAACCTCACAGTCATTGCTACGCCTGAGCCCATCGCTGCTGCCACTGTGCCAATCCATCTCGTTGGGGTTTTTCCTATTTTTCTCTGACCCTCTACTTTACAAAACATGGTATCTTTCTCCAGTGACTGGTCTCTCCTGATACTATGTCCAAAGTAAGAGAAATGAAGTCTGGCCATCCTACCTTCCAAGGAGCATTATGGCCATACTTCTTCCAACACAGATCTGTTTGTTCTTTTGGCTGTCCATGGTACTTTCAGTATTCTCTTCCAACACCATTACTCAAATGTATTGATTCTTCACGGTCTTCCTAATTCACTGTCCAGCTTTCACATGCATATGAGGTTATTGAAAATACCATGGCTTGCATCAGGCACACCTTAGTCCTCAAGCTGACATCTGTGCTCTTCAACACTTAAAGAGGTCTTGTGCAGCAGATTTGCCTAATGCAGTACATCAGTTGATTTCTTGACTGCTGCTTCCATGAGTATTGATGGCTGATCCAGCAAAAAGAAGTCTTGGAAAACTTCAGTCTTTTCTTCATTTATATGGATGTTGATTATTGGTCCAGTGGTGAGGATTTTTGCTTTCTTTACATTGAGATGCAACCCATACTGAAGGCTGTGGTTTTTTATCTTTATCAGTAAGTATTTTAAGTCCCCTTCACTTTTAGCAAGCAAGGGTATATCATGTGTATATTGCAGGTTGTTAATGAGTCTTCTTGCAACCTGATGCCATGTTTTTCTTCATATAACCCAGCTTCTCAGATTATTTGCTCAGCATACAGGTTGAATAAGTATAGTAAAAGAATACAACCCTGGCGCACACCTTTCCTAATTTTAAATCATTTGGTATTCACTTGTTCTGTTCAAACAATTGCCTCTTGGTCTGTGTTCATGTTCCTCATGAACACAATGAAGTGTTCTAGAATCTTCATACTTTGCAATGTTGTCCATAGCTTGTGATGATCCACACATTCAAAAGCCTTTGCATACTCAAGAAACCACAGATAAACATCTTTCTGGTATTCCCTACTTTCAGCCAAGATCCATTTGACATTAGCAATGATATTCCTTGTTCCACATCCTCCTCTTAATCCAGCTTGAACCTCTGGAAGTTTACTGTCAGTGTATGGTTGCAGCTGTTTCTGTATTACCTTTAGTAAAACTTTACTTGTGTAGGATATCAAAGATATTGTCCTACAATTTCCACATTCCAGTGGGTCACCTCTCTTTGGAATGGGCACAAATATGGATCTCTTCCAGTCAGTTGGTCTTCAAAATTTCTGGGCATAGATGAGTGAGTACCTCCAGTGCCACATCAGTTTTTTGAAAGTATTCAATTTGTATTCTATCAATTCCGGTGCCTTGTTCCTTTCCAGTGCCTTCAATGCACTTTGGACTTCTTCCTTTAGGATCATTGGCTTTTGATTATATGCTGCCTCTTGAACTGGTTGAACATTGACCATATCTTTTGGTACAGTGACTCTGTATTCTTTCCATTTTCTTTTGATGCTTTCTGCATCATTCAGTATTTTGCCCATCATGGTGGTTGTGAGGTGCTGGGGATTCGTTTCCGACTCATAGTGACCCTGTACAGGGTTCCTAAGGTTGTAAATCTTTATGGGAGTAGAAAGCCTCATCTTTCTCCTGAGGAACAGCTGGTAGTTTTGAACTGTTGACCTTAAGGTTCACAGCCTGATTCATAACCAGTACCCTACCAGAACTCTTTATTTTGCCCATGTTGTTGTTGTTGTTAAGTACCATGGAGTTGATTCTGACTCATAGTGACCCTGCACAGGCTTTCCAAGGCTGTAAATCTTTACAGGAGCAGAAAGCCTCATCTTTCTCCCATGGAACGACTGGTAGTTTTGAACTGCCAGCCTTGAGGTTAACAGCCTGATTCATAACCATTATGCTACCATATATCTCTGGTAGTGTGCTGGTTACGAGTCAGGCTGCTAACCTCAAGGTTAGCAGTTTGAAACTATCAGCCGTTCCACAGGAGAAAGATGAGGCTTTCTGTTCCCGTGAAGATTTCCAGCCTCGGAAACCCTGTACAGGGTCACCATGGAACTGACTCCATTGCACAGCACCATATGGCCTTAGCTGGGCATGACATTGAAAGTCAACTACTCTCCCACCACCTGTATATGCTCTCAGCACTATTGACTGGTAACCTCTCGCTTCGTTTAATGCGCTCCATGGTATCAGTGTTTCCTGGTTTATTTCCTTCAGTTATTCCTTCTTAGCCTTTGCTGGCGTGCTGTTCTGCATACACCTCTAGACCTTGAGAATTTCATAGCCCCCTTCTCTCTTTACACTCCCATTCTAAGCAGTCATGTCTTTCAATCAACTGTCTACTCTCAACTTCCTGTAGCTAGACATGACTCAGTTTTGTCTGCACTACTACATATGTGATATCTGTACTGAGATATTATATGTTGTTGCTGTTGTCAGGTGCCATCGAGTCGGAACCGACTCATAGCGACCCCATGCACAGCAGAACGAAACAATGCCCGATCCTGGGCCAACCTCACTACCGCCGCCACACTTGACGCCATCAATGATGTCACCTGGCTGATCCATCTCGTTGGGGGTCTTCCTCTTTTTCTCTGACCCTCCACGTTACCCAGCATGACATCCTTCTCCAGTGACTGTTCTCTCGGGACAATGTGTCCAAAGTATGAGAGACGAAGCTTAGCCATCCTGGCCTCCAAGGAGCACTCTGGCTGCACTTCTTCGATCTGTTGGTTCTTTTGGCAGTCCATGGCACTTTTAGTATTCTCCTCCAACACCACAACTCAAAGGCATCAATTATTCTACGATCTTCCTTATTCACTGTCCAGCTTTCGCATCCATATGAGGTTATTGAAAATACCATGGCTTGGGTCAGGCGCACCTTAGTCCTCAAGCTGACATCTCTGCTCTTCAGTACTTTAAAAAGTTCCTGTGCGGCAGATTTGCCCAATGCAATAGTCGTCTGATCTCTTGAACCTGCAAATCCAGATATCCATAACAGACTTCTTAATTTGTAACCCCAGAACTTATTTCTCCCCTGTCTTTCCATTACAATTCCACCACATATTTAGTTACTCAAGTTGGAATCTTGGAAGTTATAGTGGTTCTTCCCAACTCCTCAACGCCAGTCTCCAATTCACTGACAAGCCCAGCAGATGTTACTCTCATAACGTGTATTGAGTCTGTCCACTTCGCTCCACCCATTGCTACTTCTCAAGAGTCTGTCATAGGCCACTAAACAAACTACCTGTTTTCTGTCTCATTCCCCTGAAATGCATTCCCATATGACTACCATACTATTGTTGTAAAAAGTACAGGGAACCTTACTTGTGTGCTTAAAACTTTTAGCGTTTCCCATTGCATTGCGAATAAAACCAAAATTCCTTTACGTGGCCAGCCTGGTCACTGACTCCTGCCTGCTTATCCAACCTTCCTCAGACTGTTTTTTGTTCCACCCCATACACACCAGCCCCACAGGACTTCCTGTGTGTGTTGGACCTTCACTCTGTCCTTTATTAGTGCCATACCCTGTTCAAATACTCTTTTAAAAATACTCTCTTTTTAAAAAACCCTTTAAAAATACTCTTCTAATCTTATAACATGTTGCTGCTGTTGCTAAGTATCATCAAGTTAGTTCCGACTCATAGCAGTCCTGCATAGGGCTTCTGAGGAGCGGCTCGTGGGTTTGAACCCCAGACCTCAAGATCCAGTGCTTATCCCATAGCACCACACCCTATTTCCCTAGGCTATAAGCTGCATGGGGGCATGGCTATATCTATTTCTTCACTGTTGTGCTCCCAGCACAATATGTTCAGCAAGTATGTAGGTGTGGAAAATGCACCAGGGAGGAGATTTGGGCTGATGATTTGCCTGCCGTGCTGGGGCCATCCTCAGGAGAGGAGCAGAGCCGCTGGGTCTAGCTGTGTGGGCTAGTGTGCACATCTCCGAATGCACTGCTGTGGGGCAGGACTGCACTGGCTTTCCGCTGCCAGTAAGTCCCTCTGCTCTGTTGTATTTGATTCAACATTTTCTAATCATAAATGTTCCCTTTTGAATAAAAGGAGAGAAAGTGCTGCTGAGGAGCACTTACCTTGTTCATTGGCACCTGTGTGTCTTTGGTGACTGGTGAGTTTGAGCTTATCCATAAACAATTGGTTCCCTGGGAATTCAAAACCAAATCAAGCTTTCTGAACTTGTTGTGTGCTTTGGAGTTGGTTTCGACTCATAGTGACCCTGTACAGGGTTTCTGAGGCTGTAAATCTATACGGGAGCAGAAAGCCTCATCTTTCTCCCGCGGAACAGCTGGTAGTTTTAAACTGCTGACGGTGAGATTAGCAGCCTGATTTGTAACCACTATGCTACCAAATCAAGCTTTCTGAACTTATAGGACTGATAAACTCACCCTTGGACTCTGCTTAGTTACCTGATGATAGGTTACATACTGCTCAGGGGTCTCATGACAGACAGACAGACAGACAGACAGCAGTCATTCCCTGATGATACCTATTTCTTCACAAGCCAACTTTCAAAATTTCATAATTGTGTGCCAGCAAGCATATGCTAAGTGCTGTGTAAATGTAAAATATTGTTAATGTCAGTGATGTTAGGACGAGCTAGTCTAGCTTTCCACTTTCAGCTCAGAGAGGCAGCCCACGGAGAACAAGGGGACTGGCCTTGGCTCCTCCTCCCCACTCCCCCTCTCTGGCTCAGTCTAGTTTCCACACGGCTCTTCTGCTCAGTGGTCTGAACAGCTAGCTGAGGGTTTCATGCGGTCTGCTGCACCCATAAGCTCCTCATTTAGCACAAATGGTTTGTGCTCGATAACTAATACAAAAGTTGGTAGTTCACTTCAAATGCACCTAGTGGCGCCGGGGAAGAAAGGCCTGGCCAGCTGCTTTCCTAAGTTTACAGCCAAGACAATCCTATGCACCAGTTCTACTCTGTAACACATGGGGTTGCCATTCATTGGAATCACCTCAATGGCAACAGGTTTGGTTTGGGCCTTTAATTCATGAGGCTAATGTACAACAAAGTGTAAAATTGCTAGGAGGAGAATTTACAGTTTGAGTACAGCTGGCAAGTAAATTCCTTCTGTGTGTATTTTTGTTGTTGTTAAGTGCCATCGAGTTGGTTCTGACCTATAGTGACCCTGTGTAGGGTTTCTGAGGAGTCGCTGGTGTGCTTGAACCGCTGACCTTGAAGTTCAACCTGACTTTGCAGTCCAGTACCTTAACCCACAGTACCACACCAGGACTAGAATTGAACAAATTATTCTGGTAGAATTCCAGAAAGGATTCAGGAGATATTCTCTTCTAAGTGGTCATTGGTGTGGCGCTGTGGGTTAATGAGTGAGACTGTAAAGTTGATTTGAACCACAAGGTTGGCAGTTCAAGCTCACCAGCCTCTCCTCAGAAACCCTACACAGGGATGCTGTGAGTCAGAACTGACTCAATGGCACTTAACAACAGCAGGTGGTCATAGAAGATGTACAATAGAAATGGATTTTATCCTTAGGTCTTGGAGTTTATTCCCATAAAATTATCTACTTGCTTATTTATGTGACTTTACTAATAAACTTCCATCACAGTCTTGGTAGCAAGTGGTCTTTCTGTCCGTGCCATGCAGGTATACTGGCACTCCAGTGCTCACATTCTTGGGGAGGCCATGGAACTGCACTATGGAGGCCATTTGTGCTACGGTCCACCCACTGAGAATGGATTTTACTATGACATGTTCATCAGAGACAGGTAATGCTGAAAGCTCACTTCTGAATCCATGCACGAAAAGTTCATTGTTTTTTAGTGGTTACATTAGTTTGTGGTAGTTGTTAAGTGCCATTGAGTCGATTCTGATTCATAGCAACCCTGTATAGGGTTTCCAAGGAGCAGCTGGTGGGTTTGAACTAGCAGCCAGTGCTGATCCTACAACACCACACCAGGACTCCATATTAGTTAACGACTATATATATTGCATAATGTGATCATCCTATAGCTCCACACCAGAACTCCATGTTAGTAAATGACTATATATATATATTACATAATGTGACTATAGGCTGCTTAATCATCTTGGGAAAAAAATTTTAATATAAGTTTAGGCTCAAGGGTAAATTTTCAAAATTGTTTTCTTTCTTTTAATTTTTCCATAGAAGAAAGTGAATATTTTATCAGTCACTTGCTAGAGCTTGATACAAATTCAGACCCAAATTACAAATTTAGTCCCTAGAATTAGTTCACTTTTGCTTTGTAATAATTAAGGACACTCTCGACCTTGACCAAACATCTCACCCAGGTGAACACCAGGCTAGGATGGTTCTGAGAGGCCTTTCATTCTCCAGGTCAGTGTTGAAAGCACCAGCAGCCTGTCCCACCAGCCTCCTTGCCTGTAGTACCTGCATCGTGTTTCCACCCTGTTACTCACCTGCCTTCCCTCCTCCCAAGCCCCAGTCATTTACTCCAGGCCAGCCAGTGTGTTTACCAAATAGTTTTCCCACCCTCCTCTTCCTCTCTCTTCTCCCATCTTCATTAAGAACCATAACACCTCCTGCCGGGTTGCTACCCTGCCTGAATGGCCAGTGCTCTGTAGTACTACTCAGTGCATCTGCCACCCCCCAGCCTGGATTCTGTCAGCAAGGGCGTTTGACTGCCTACTGTGTGCTCTGTTCTTGGGGCTGCTGATTCACTACCCACAAATCATCTTTCCTCAGATAGTCTGGCTGAGGGACGAGAATAAACAAATGAATAGTCAGTTCGTGTGGGTGGTGATCGGTGTTGTCGAGAAAGCTAAGCCAGGTGTAGGAGCATAAACCAGGTGATGGGCAGGATAGCTAGGAAAGAATACAGTGGATCCAAGTGGAGATTGGAGTGAAGCTGATGAGGGCTCAGGCCATGAGAATGTTCAGGGCATAATTTGGGGAAGAACATTCAAGGCCTCTGTGCCTGTGGAGTGCACGGTGACCCTGTAGCTCCCTTAGTCACAGAGCTTTCTCCCCAGGGATACTTCACAGCGTTTGAGGGCAGGAATATAGTAAGTACTCAGTGTAACTCTTTTGAAAAAAACAAATCAATGTGTGAGAACTAAGGAGGAAGAAAGGAGACTGCGTACAATAGGTTCAGTATTCTAAGAGAGTGTTTCCAATGGCTGGCCCCACAGCAGAAGGGAATGTAGCCCTGCCTGAGAGACATCAGGCAGACCACTTCATCAGCTGAAGCCTCAGTTTCCCTCTCAGTAACAGGAACATCTGCGCTGCGGGTGCATGCTTGTCTTTCTGAAATGCTAGCACAGTAACACACCAAATTTAGGATGTGTGTCAGTTAGCGAAAAAGGTCCACAAAAGACAACATGCTTAATGTTGGAAACGTCTATTTTTCATTCTTACTTTTTATTTGCTTTTATTTTTAGAGCAGTGTCCAGCACAGAATTATCAACACTGGAGAATATATGTAAAACTATCATAAAAGAAAAACAACCTTTTGAAAGATTAGAAGTCAGTAAGGAGACCCTGCTGGAAATGTTTAAGGTAACTTGGGGAATAATTAATGTAGGCTGGCTTGTTTGTTGGTTTGTTTCTTGGGCAAATAACTGGCTGTTGTTCACCAATGAAAATTGTTCCAGACAGTTTGGCAAATTATTGTGAATTTGCTATTGTGAGAAACGTTGTCCATACCCCAATACTGCCTCAGTTCCTGTCTGTTGTAAGGTCACGGATGAGTTATCACAAGCACTTATCAACATAAGGCTCAGGAAATCCAATCTATATTCACTTGAGCAAGAGTCTTTTTATTAGGGACCAACCCAGTAGACAGGCAGACACGCTGCATGGCTGCCTTGCAAAGAGTTTTATTCCCATTTTCCCTCCCCCAGTTAGCTTGTGGTTCACAATCTAGCCCAGGTGGCACTCATAGCCTTAATGACTCTATTCTTACTTAAAGTTCCTAGTCCTAGAACAGATTTGTCTCCCCCCTCCCCCAATTCATCCTGCTCACATACCCCTGGGTTTGAATCAACAACCTATGTCTGATCTAGCAATTTCATGCTCCCTTTATTCCTGAAGATGAACCATCTTGAGAATTTCTCACACTATGACATATTCCTGTGAGAAATGTTGATACTGACAAACACTCAATAGTCTGTACTCATTTTAGTGAGAGAGAGGTTTTCTTTATTTGATTTTGCAAAATCGGGTGCCCAACCCAGTAGACATGGGCAGATGTGCTTCATGGCTGGCCCTTAGACAGTTTTATTCCCTGTCTCAAAAAAGCCCCTCTTCCACTTCCCCTTCTACTGAGTATTACGAAGTCACAGTCTCCTCCCAAAATCTCCTACTAGTCATTACTGGGAGTACTCTCATTTAAAGTTAGTTTCCCCTTTGCCCCATGAACTTTCCCTATTTCCTTGATGGATATATTCTTAAAGTTACCCTCCACTGAGCTTTTGTTTTGCTAGCCTGCTACCCCCCAGACTTCCCTTAGTCCTGAAGATGGACCATGGCAACAAGAGTTCCTTCTCACATTCCTACTATCTAGATCCTGGAAATTTTAAGGCAGATGATGTATTAGATAATTTTCATATGTATGTTTCTAAAGCTGATTCATTCTGAAGATACTTAATATTTTCACTAGTAATTAGCCCATATAAAATCCTGACATTTTCTCTTTTTAAAAAAATTTTCTGTTAAGTCTTGCTCTTTTTTTTTCTTAAAAGGCTAGAATACCCATTGTAAAACTTCAACTTTTTCTTTATGTTGTATGACCAACATGCTTAAAACTATTTCCAATTTTACTTTAAAATTTTTTGTTGTAAGTGTTATAGAGTCGGTTCCAACTCATAGTGACTCTGGATAGTGTTTTTGAGGCTGTGAATCTTAGTAAAGAAAGCTTCCAGGGGACAAAATTATAAAAAACGTCTTTGATGTAACCTAACACCACAAGGTGATGAGTCAGTGGGCTTGGGAGCTCAGGACCATAGTCTAGGAGACACCTAGGTCAGTTGGCATAATACAGTCCACAAAGACAATGTTCTGCATCCTACTTTGGTTTGTAGTGACTGAGCTGTTAAAAGTTTCTGAGTGGCCATCTAAGGTGCAACTATTGGTCTATCCCTGTTCAGAGGAAGAAAGAGTTGTGAAAAGTGAAGACACATGGAAACAGTCAATTCAGTGTTTCATATGACTATCAGGTTCCATATATGACTGACCCTAAGACCAGAACTAGATGGTGGCCCAGCTACCACACTACCAACTGTTCTGAAAGGGTTTACATCAGAAGATCTGGGATAGAGTGACAGTTGAGAGAAAAATGTGAACCTGAATTCAAAATCATAAAAAAGACCAGACTTAATGGTTGAATAGAGTTTTCTGGAACCCACAAGACTATGGCTCGTGACTGAATCTTCCTTCAGGTCTGGAACTGAAGTCATAATAAATAGATCCACAAGGGGAAAAGTAACACTAGTGAGGTACCTACACCTTAGAGTAATCAACCACAGGGACAGCATTTATTCAAGGACAAAGTTCAGAAGGGTTAGGAAAGAAGGAGGGAATGGAAAGAGGAAACCCAGGGAGGAAGTCAGAAAAGTGTGTTACATTGTCAGGATTGCAGTCAGTGAGATGTGCCAAAATGTGAATGTATAATTGATGATCTACTTTGTAAACCTTTACCCAATTCACAATAAAAACTTTTTTTAAAAGAAAGAAAGAAAATTGAAAACAGCATCTATGAGAAAAAGGCCAACAAAATTGCTCTAAGGAATTATTTTCTACCATGACAGTACCTGCTTATTACTTGAGGGTAGCGATGACTGCCCTACAAGGATTGCATTGGGAAACCTTAACCCTGATGTTGCTTCAGACTTCTTTTTCTTCCCAAAACTCAGAACATTGTAAAGGTACACAAGTTTAGTCCCTTTTGACATGGTGTAAATTGAAGATCTCAGAAGTCTTTGAGGAGGAGACATAGAGATAGAAATACCACTTTCAGGAGTATATAGACCTAGTTGGATGATATGTCGAGAAGCAATAGCTTTACGTATTGGTATTTTTGTTTATTAGGTGTTTCTATGTTCTTGTGGAGTCCAGGTATGGCACTGGGGGTTAATACACTGGACTGCAAAGTCAGTTTGAATTTAAGATCAGTGGTTGAAGCTCATCAGCTGCTCCTTGGAAACTCTATACAGAGTTGTTATGGGTCAGAACATACTTGATGGCACTTAACAACAACAAATTATTTTGTAGTGTTACTTTTTAGTTAACTTCATAAAAAAATCATTCTTCATGTAATCAATATAAAAATAATGAGCTAGTTCATAGTCTTTTGTTTTCACACTATGCTTCTGAAACCCAATGTGTTTTGTACTCCCAGCACATCTCAGTTCAATAGTCATATTTCATGTGCTTAGTAACTGCATGGGCTCAGCTCTGGGGCTTGGGGCAGTGCACTCTACACTGAGTGCTCTGAGTCCCTGATGTCTCAGCACCTAGACTGAAATAAATGCATGTTTAGTGCTTGTTGGAAATATTTAAACTTTCTTTTTTTTTTTTTTTTTCATTTAAACATTTTATGTGATAATGTGTAAATATATTTTCCTTTGTAGTACAATAAATTTAAGTGCCGCATCCTGAATGAGAAGGTTAATACTCCAACCACCACTGTTTACAGGTAAAGTGAACACAATTTTTTTTTTTTTTTTTTGGTTAGGGATTTATTTTTGTTTTTCTTTTAAGTTTTTATTGTGGATTGAGTGTAAGATTACAGGGCAGATCTTAAGTTTTGTGTTCAACAAATTGTACCACTTGTTTCATCACAATGATTATAATTCCCTCCATGTACCATCAGTTAACAGTATTTCTCTCTATTCATTTTAGCTCTCTTTTTTAAAAAAAACAATGACACTCAGACATATATAATAATTTACACTACCAAAGGACACATTCTAAAAGTCTGTATCCTGGCAACCAGCTCTCAGTCCCTCTCTTTCCATGAATCTAGTGTCCTCAGCTGCTCCCTCTCTCCATGTCCCCATCTCTGCCTCCATCTCTGGTGTCACTGCTTCTCTGAATAAGGTCCTGCATTCCTCTTGTGCTCTTCTCTCTTGATGGTCCTAGGATCCTTTGTTTATGGACTGTAAGATGAAGTGTGCCCCATTTTTAATTTATGTTACAAAACTTCTACCTTTACAATTGTGACAGTCACAATTGGTCATGATATAATTACTCACTATTGAATCATACAAATCTTATCCCCATGTCTTTTAGTCAAACCCATCTAGACAAGATGACAGCTATTCAATGGGTACTCTTAAACCCCCAACTCTTAAACTAAACTCCCTCTTGAAACCTTGTAAGCCAGTCACTTCGTGCCTTTATTGCCCCCTCATTTTAGGTAGCCAATGTCTAAGTTGCCAGTCCCTATCTATCCTGTGTACAGTGGAGATAGCGCTGATACTTGATGTGAAGACTCCTTCCCTCTCTGTTGGTATTTAGAGTTACTACCGCCATGAGTATAGGTCAGGTTCATCAAATTGTAGCAATTTATCCTTGTTTTCCTTTATCAAAAAAATTTTTTTTCCTCTAGTTGAGTTCTGATTATCAACCATCGAATTTAGGTCAAATGGGTACAATCTGCAAATTTGGGTGTTCTTGTGCGTCTCCCCTCACTTCATATCAGCTGGATGCATCACTCTTGGCTCTAGCCCTCTGTGGCTATGTCCTTGTCCGTGGGCTCAGGTGTCCCTAGGTCTCACCACACTGTGGACAAACTAGCCCTTGCTCTTCTCTCTCTCATCTCCAGGTCAACGGGAGTCAATGAACCATGGTTGAATTCAGCCCATCTCTTCAATGCTGCCTTTCCCCCTCTTCCACTCACCAGTAGACCAACATGGTCGTCAGCAAGCGTACATGCCTGCTCATGTGTTCCCTTTGAGTTTCAGTCTTAGAGGGGGATTTGTCCTGAAGGAACTTCATTGCTTGCCTTGATGACTTCCTGGTGAACAACTTGCTTATTCTTGTAGTAGCCTGTCATACTGACATTTTTGTTTTGGATTTTTCCTGATGATCTTTCTTTGAAGGTGCATCTTCTGATGCTCTAGCTGTTCCAGGCTGGTCTGCTTGTCGTTTCTAGTGGGAATGTCCCACCTCAGAAGGTTCTGGATGGGACTCAGAATTCCACCTAAGGTCCTGTACTCTGCAAAGGCTCCACAAGAGGCCTGTTTCACTGGGCAAGTTCTAGAACCCCTTTTAGGTTTTCCAATTAGGCTGAAGACGGGCTTACAAGCTTCTGTAATCATGTTTCCTGACATTCTTTCTATTTCACTCAATAGTAGACAAGGAAAAAAAAATATTCAATAGACAGTCAAGCATCTTAGTATTATTTCCCCTCTTCAAACTATGCTTAGATCCCTGTATCACAGAGCACTGTTGTTCCAAGGCTAAGCATGTATCACTGTTTACCTCTGTCCCACTTAGGCCATGCAAACCTGTCTCAGTGTTCCCCTATCTACCTTGTTCTTCCACTTCCTCACCCTTCATGTATTTCCCATCCCAACACCCGAAACGTGATGTGTCTGCCCTTACCCTGTGCTCTACCATCGCCTCCCTCCACTTCACCCTAAACTCACAACCCCAACCCCACCATTGTGGTTACTTTATATTTCATTAACTACCTGACCTTCTCACCACGTGGATCTCTGTTCCTCTATGTTTACCTTGTTTCACATTGTAATTGTTTTGATCATAGACTGACCTCCCAGATCCTCTGAATTTGTTCTTATAATTTTATTCTGTTCTTGACTCTTCCATTTGTCGATTGACTTCCAGGTGATGCTGCTACATACCTCAGTCTCTGGTTGTTTGTTCTTGTTGGTTCTTTGTCCACAGAACTCCCTTGACAATGTTTTTCATCACAAGGTTGGCTTTGGCAAAATCCCTTAGCTTCTGTTTATCCTGGAATGTTTTGATTACACCATCATATTTGATTGACAGCTTTGCTGGGTAGCGGATTCTTGGTCTGCAGTTTATTTCTTTCAAGGTTCTGTATGTGTCTCCCCATTGTCTTCTTGCTGGCATAGTTTATGTTGAGAAATCCAAGCTCAATCTAATTTGCTTGCCTTTCTATGTTACATTTATCTTTTCTCTAACTGCCTTCAGAATTCTGTCCTTATGTTTGATTTTGGAGAGCTTAATTCTGATATATCTTGGCGATTTTCTTTTAGGGTGTATCCTTCCTGGGGTTCATTGAGCTTCTTGACTTCTTATCTTTTCATTTTCAGGATGTTAGGGAAATTTTCTTCCAGAAGTTCTTCAACTATCTCTTCTGTGTACTTAAGTGATTCTTCCTGTTCTGGAATGCCAATAATTCTTAAGTTATTCCTCTTCATGTTTTCCAACATGAATCTTAGACCTTCCTCAGATGTTTTAATCCTTTTTTCTGCTTGTTCTTCTATCTTAGTGGTATTGAGAGATTTTTCTCTGAGCTCACTATTTCTACCTTCCATTGCTTCAATTCTACTCCTTTGCCCTTTCAGTGTATTGTCCATTTCTGATATTCTATTATTAATCGTTTGAACCCCTTTCTGTAGGTTTTGAATTGTTCCAGTGCTGTATCTATCTTATTTGATTGTTCCTGTAGCACTTTCCTGACTTCTTCCTTATTTTTCTCACTCCATTGTAAAGTGTTTTGATATAATCATTTTTCCGAATTCCTTCTCAGGTATTTCCAAAGCATGCCCATCTTCCAGTATGGAGTGTAGGTCTATGTCCAACTCATTTGTCTCAGTCTCTTTATCTTGTTTTTGGACATGTACTGATGTGGTCATCTGTTTTTGGTTTTTGAGCATATTCAGTGGTTAGCTATGGCCTTAATACTTAGATGGGTGGGCATTTTGGTATTTTTTATGCTTTCTGATTGGCTCCAGGTAAATGTGATCAGGAGATGGGCTTCCCTTTTTACTCTTCTTCCTGAGAAATTTCAAGATGCCATAAATCAGGATTTTATTTTTGGCCTGTTTCCTTTTTAGTCTGCCTGTCCCACTCCACAACCCCTGTTCAGGCCTTTTTCATAGTGATAAACAGTTCAGGGCCAGCTGTGGCCATTTTTTTGCTGCCGTTTGGTTTTAAATTGAAACTGTCACTTTAAATTTCAAGGAGATCTGTACGCATGCATAGTAGAACACTCCGGGGTGGGGGCGGGGTGTCCACGCTTTCAGGAACCCCCTCTAGTCACCAGAATGGAGCTGCACAGACAGCGAGAGGCTAATAATCAGATATGAGAAAAGAATGCCCACACTTTTATTTCTGCAGTTCTGTCAGCCGTCCGTGGCTGCTTTGATCCTTTCCCGGTTTGGTCTCGCCCAAGATGGCCGCTCAGGGAGCAGCTGAGTGCCTTGGATTAGGAAGCACAGGATTTCTTGCTTCTGCTATAAATTCCACTGGCTGTAAGCCTTCCAACTTTCTAAATATTCCTTTATATGCGGACGGTTCAGAGTCTGGCACCATACCCTGAGCCTGCTTGGTCTGGTGTTCTGTGTTTTTGCTGATGGAGCTCCTCACTGCAACTCTACTCGATCAACCATCTTGTTTGTTCTCTCTAATACAAATTTTAAACATTGCTTCAATGGCTAAACTTGAAGGCATTAACAATAGAAGCAGAATGTGTTGGTAGTCTGTTGATACATTTGCATTGTTGATATACTACTTTAATCTAGGGCTCCAATCATTTTATTACCAAAGAGAGATTATATATGTTTATTAAGATGCTGTTGTTGTTTTTGTTAAGGGTTATCAAGTAAAGTTGACTTCAACTCATAGGAACCCTGTATATGGTTTCCTAGGAGCATCAGGTACATTTGACTTTGTGGTTTGCAGTCTAGTATTGATCCTACAGTGCCACATCAGGAGGCACTTAGACCCGAATTTTATTTTCTGATGTTAACTGTAGCTACCTTTTTGGCTGGTGGGGCTGCTAAGGACAGGGGTTCCTGTTTCGTTTTGGCATTCTTAGTAATGTGACACTGGAAGCCATTAGAGGCCATCTCCTCCAACAGTCAGTCTCTGCCTCACACTATACTTCCCTTGGAGCTAGAGCAGGGCAGTCAGGAAATATTCAAGAAAATAGTCAAGAAAATTCTGGAAACAAAAGCAAGTGGAAAGAAGAGGCAAATGAAATCAGTATCAGAATCACTTAGCTCTAATTTAACTTTAGGCTTCTAATGGGTAATTGTTGTTTCCCATTTTTTTATATTCTGAATGTCTGGCTGCAACTGTGACTTTATTGGCCCTATCTTTGAAGCTCTGGTGTCTATAGGACTAAAATAATAGATGTCTTCTACCAGTTCACTTATTTTCCAGTTGAATAATTGTGGTTCTCTAATTTAATTTTACTATAAGTAAAACATATTCCCTTTGTGCACAATTATGCTTAGTCCATTTCTTAAATTGTAGTACAAACTTGGCATCATTTGATGTTGATTTGGGATATTCAGTTAATTTGTTACTTCACAGTGACCTGATAAGGTTTTATTACATGTTGTTTTGTTGTTAAGTGTCATTGAGTCAGTTCTGTGACCCTGTATATGGTTTCTGAGGAGCAGCTGGTGGGATTAAGGTGCCAACCTTGTGGTTAGCAGTCCAGTGCTTATCCTACAGCAACACAACAGGTCATTATTCAAATAAATGTTCATATAACCCTTTTAAGGTTGTAAATTGAGTGAAGAAATAGAAAAGACAGTCTAAGCTTTAAATTTCTGGCTTCTAATACATGACTTTTGGAATTCATTTTTCAGAACCTTACTTAGATCAACTTTGAGACTCTATCGACTTGAATGACTTATATTTAATTTTGTGTGTTGGGGGGGATTTTCTCCCTCTTTGGAATTATTTGAAGATTTGAGTATTAAAGCACTTTATGATAATTAATTTCTCTGAATGTTGACTTACCTATCTCCATCTTGGACAGAGAGCCATACACAAAGCCTGACCATTCAAGTAAAGGACACTTAAGCATTTAAGTGAGTCCCTTTTTTTTTAATCTATTGTAATTTTAACCTTTCTAACAGTGAACTTTATAAAGATACTTAAAATTGGTTGAAACAGGATATTACTTATTTTACTAAATTTTCCTGAAATTGGTTAATACTGAGTAACTTTCTCTCTGTCATATATTATACCTATTTTGGTGTAGTACATATCTTTGTACTCAAACAAACAAAAAAAACCCAAAGCAAACCAATTGCTATTGGATCAATTCCCACTCAGATGACTGATTGTGTGTCTGTAAGATCAGCACTGAGCTCCCTAGGGTTTCCTATGGCTGATGTTTGAGAAGTAGATCACCAGACCTTTTATCTGAGGCATCTTTGGATGGACTTGAACCTCCAGCCTTTCAGTTATCATCTGAGCACACTGACCATTTGCACTACCCAGTGACTCAACTTAAAAGTCTGTGTTGATAACAGAAAATACCAAAAAGATGTTTACCTGTGCTTTACTGACTATACAACAAAGGCTTTTGACTATGTGGGTCATGACTAACTATGGATAACATTGCAGACAATGAGTATTCTGGAGCACTTAATTTTGCTCATGAGGAACTTGTACATAGACCAAGAGGTAGTTGTTTGAACAAAACAAGGGGACATTGAATCGTTTAAAATCAGGAAAGGTGCATGTTAGAGTTGTATTCTTTTACTATGCTATTCAATTTTTCTGCTGAGCAAATAATCTAAGAAGTTGGATTACATGAAAAAGAATGTGGCAACAGGATTGGAGAAAGCTTCATTAACAACCTGTGATATGCAGATAATACAACCTTCCTTGATGAAAATAAAGAAGACTTAATATACTTATGATGAAGATCAAAGTCTACAGCCTTTAGTATGGGTTGCCCCTCAATGTAAAGAAAACAAAAATCCTCACTGCTGGACCATAAATAAATAACATGATAAATGGAGAGAAAATTGAATTTGTCAAAGTCTTTATTTCACTTGGATCCATTATCAACGCTCAAGCAACAGCTGTCATGAAATAAAATGACATATTTCATTGGGCAAAACTGCTGCACAAGACCTCTTTAAAATGTTCAAGATCAACAATGTCAGTTTGAGGACTAAGATGCACCTGATCCAAGTCATAGCATTTTCATTAGCCTCATATGCATATGAAAGTTGGACAGTGAATAAGGAAGACCATAGAAGAACTGATGTGTTGGAATTATGATGTTGAAGAAGAATATCTAAAGCCATCAAGGTGAACAATCAAATCTTTTCAGGACAACCCCTCTCCAAGACTGAAACTCAAAGGGATCACATGAGCAGCCATGTAAGCTTGCTGGCAACCATGTTGGTCTACTGGTGAGTGGAAGTGGGGGAAAGGCAACAATGAAGATATGGGCTGAGTCCAACCATGTTCCACAGACTCCTGTTGAACTGGAGTTGAAAGAGAGAAGAGGAAGGGCTGGTTGGTCTGAAGTGTGGTGAGACCTGAAGTCTTCTGAGTCCATGGACAAAACCATAGCCATGGAGGGCTAGAGTTGAGAGTGGAGCATCCAGCTGATATGAAGTGAGGGGAGATGCACAAGAACACCCAAACTTGCAGATAGTACACATTTGACCCAGCTTCGATGGCTTGAAGATCACAATTGGACTAAAAGAAAATAAAGAAATTTGATAAAGGAAATAAGTGTAAATTGCTACAATTTTATGAACTTGATCTATACTTATGGATGTAGCTCAAAATACCAACTGAGAAGGAAGGAGTCTTCATTCCTACCCCCTCTGTATACAGGAGTGATAGGGATGGGCAACTTAGACATTGGCTACCTAAAATAGGAGGGCAATAAGGCATGAAGTGACTAGCTTACAAATTTTCAACAGGGAGTTTAGTTTCAGAGTGTGTGGGGGAAGGTAGAATCCCCACTGAATAGTTTTCATCTTGTCTAGATGGGTCTGGTGAAAGGAGATGGGGATAACATTCTTATGGTTCAATAGTGAGTAGTTGCTATCATGACTAATTGCAATTGTTACAATGGTAAAGGTAGAAGTTTTGTAATATAAGGGTGGGGGGAGTAGTTAATCTTATATTCCAGGAACAGAGGACCCTAGAACCATCAAGGGAGAAGAGCATGAGCGGAATGTAGGACCCTATCCAGAGAAGGAGCGATGCCAGAGATGGAGTCAGAGATGAGGACATGGAGAGAGGACTCTAAATTCACAGAAAGAGAAAAACTGTGTGCTGGCTGCCAGGAGGCAGGCTTGCAGAATGTGCCCTTTGGTTGTTTAAATTATTATATATTCCTGAGTGTTTTGGTGCAAATATCCCCCAGAAAAAAACAAAACAGAGGGAATAGAAGCAAATACTATTGAATGATGATGCCCGGAGGAGATTGTAATCATTGCAATGAAACAATGAGCGTAAAACCAATGTTCTCCCATGTACACTATCACTCAATTCAAAACAAAAACTTGAAAAAAAAAAAGAAGAAGAAGAAGAAGAAGAAGAATGGACAAAGTACCATAGACTGCCAGAAGAACAAACTAATCTGTGTTGGAATAAGTACAGCCAGAATACTCCTTAGAAGCCAGAATGATGAGATTTTTGTCTGTTGTGCTTCAGACATACTATTTGAGGTGCCAGTTCCTAGATAAGGACATCACGCTTGGTAAATCATGCTTGTCAGTGAAACAGATCAAGAACCCCAACAAGATGGACCGGCATGATGGCAGCATCAATGGGTCTAAAGTGTAACAATAATTATTTGTATAGCACAGGACTGGCCAGTTTTTTGTTCTGTTGTACATAGGGTCACAGTGAGTCAGAACTGACTCGACAGCATGTAGCAGGTTTCTGTTGTGGCACTGTAGGATAAGCATAGGCTGGTAAACACAAGATTGGCAGATCATGCTCACCAGCCGTTCTTTGGAAACCCTATACAGGATTGCTGTGAGTTGGAACCCACTTGATAGCACTTAACAACAACAATTTTTTCTTACAATTTCAGTTTATCTCCTTTTACCAACAACTCAGTAGTCACTACTTTCCTCAGACATTTACAAAGAATAGTTAGTGGAAAATAATAGTTAATGAAATTTTGGGAGTCAGGATGTGAACGAAGACTTGATATATACCAATCTTATCCACAAAGGTGTTTATAGATGTGGCACTCTAGGATAAGCACTGGACTGCTAACCACAAGGTTGGTGGTTCAAACCCTTCAGTCAGTCCTTGGAAACCCTATACAGGGTTTCTATCAGTTATAATTGACTTGATGGCACTTAAAAACAGCAACAACATTTAACATGATCAATTCTATCTCCTAGCTTCTTGCTTCTCTATGTGTCATCTCTAGGGTCAGTTTTACGAATGGTCTTAATAGGCACAAAGCAATTCCTTATCCAGGTTAGAGATCTTAACTTCTGCCTCTTCTGTTTTTTAAACAGTAAAACTTTTTGTGTGTGTGTGTGTGTGTAAGTTTTCATTGTGAATTGAGTGATAGTTTACATGGGGCATCATCAGTTTTACATTCATTGTTTCAGTGCAGTGACTACAATTCCCTCCATGCATCATCATGCAACAGTGTTTGCTTCTATTCCCTCTGGTGGTTTTTTTGTTGTTGTTGTTGAGGGGTGGTGGGTGGGTTGTACGCCAAAACACTCAGGAATATAATCATTTAAACAACCAAAAGGCACATTCTGTTAGCTTGCTTCCTGGCCACCAGCACCTGACCACCAGCACACAGGTTTTCTCTTTCCATTTGTCTAGAGTCCACAGCTACTCATTTCTCCATGCCTTCATCTCTAAACAGTAAAAGTTTTGACAAAAAGGCTGAATGGTTTCTTTAGAAAACTAAGAATGTAGGTTAATTAGAAATGGAATTTTTGATTTAGGTCTGAAAGCCCTCAATTCAGATATGCCAGTACCTCCATTTTTCTCAAGTTTACAACTCCATAAAGTTTATTTTAAAAGTAGAGTATCAAACTAATGTATTCTGTATAAATATCAGGTCATTTGTTTGGAAAATTAATGAATAAGGAAATTCCTTTCTAACTTTAATTTTATGAAAATGAAAGTGTTTGCTGTACCTTGGGATGTGACAGGTAAAGGTGATGTCTGTGTTTATATGCAGTTTCTTTCATAATATGTTTTGTGGGTTTTAAATTTGAGCAAAGACTGATTGGAATGTAAGTCTAGAAGACATTACCTTTCTCCTTAACCTCAAATTAAAAATTACTCCCAAAAATATATGAGTGAAACTCATTTAAAACATATGAAAAAATGGTTCACATATATAATGAATCATCTCCTAAACCATAATAGTATGTTAAATATATCATTACAGGTGCGGTCCACTAGTTGACCTTTGTAAAGGCCCACATGTAAGACACACTGGAAAAATTAAAACCATAAAAATTTTTAAGGTAAGGATTTTTTTTTGTAATCCAGCAAACTTAAGGTGAACTAGATAATAAGAAATTTCAATCAAATCATTCTTATTTAAATGAGACTAAATAAAATATATTTTTAGAATTTTGATCATTAGAAAACCATATGTAACTTTTAATTATTTATTTCTTAATCTTAATGTGTTATAGTGCATGTCTTTTTCATATGATATTTTAAGATATTGTTTCTGCATACTATGGTTTTCTTAAATGTAAGCAAGAAAATTTGCCTGCATGTGAAAATACTGTACCCTAGGATAAATACAATAACAAAGGAGGCATAGAGAACATATGGCTCTGGGAATCTAGAGGCAGGGCTCTTATTTCTGTTTTGCCACAGCCTGGATTTGTAGTACTCTCCTGTTTGGTCCTTGATTTTTATGTTAAGTGCCTTAGTCTGAGTTCTCTAGAGAAGCAAAACCAGTGGCGCTAATAAATATGTACAGAGAGAAATGGCTCATGCAGTTTCTGTTGTCGTCAAGTGTCGTGGAGTCAGTTCTGACTCATAATGACCCTGTATGGGGTTTCTGAGAGTGTAAATCTTGGTGGGAGCAGAAGGCCTCAGCTTCCTTCCATGGAGCAGCTAGTAGGCTTGAACTACTGACCTTGTGGTTTGCAGTCAGTGTTCACCTTATGGAGCCACCACAATCTACAGTTTTAGAGGCTGGCAGTTTCCAAGTTGGTGAGTCAGATGTCAGTATGGAGGCATCTTCTGACTCATATTGCTCCAAGTGAATGAATCAAAGACCAGCAAGTAAGATGGCAGGCTACTGACTGACAAGCTTCAGAGACTAACAACTTCCAGGATAAACAGGCCACTGGCTCAAAAACAAAGAACTGGAGGTCAGATGATGACATGCCTGATGCAGGATTCAGATCCAGCAAGAAGCAGGGGAGCTTTGTCAGAATGTGTGTATATACAAGTATGACTTGCTTATTGCAGATACCTTTCCAAACCATAAAAGACGACTGTACACATGAACCTTACCAGACTGAATACACAGAAATCAAATTGACATCTGTGAGGAGAGATGGTGGTAAAGCTCCATATCATCATCCAGAACAAGACCAGGGGCAGACAGTGAAACAGACCAACAATTGCTTATTTGCGAGTTCAGACCAAAGCTGAAGAAAATTGAAACAAGTCCACGAGAGCCAAAATTTGACTTTAAACATATCCCACCTGAATTTAGAGATCATTTCAAGAACAGATTTGATGCATTTGATACTAGTGACCAAAGATCAGAAAAGTTGGGGGATGACATCGAGAACATCATACAGGAAGAAAGCAAAAGGTCATTAAGAAAACAAGGAAAAAGGAAAAAAAAAACAAAAACCAAAATGGATATCAGTAAATACTCTAAAAGTTGCATTCCAGTGTAGAGATGCTAAAGTGAATGGAAGAAATGAAGAAGTAAAACAGCTGAATAGAAAAAAATTAAAGGACAGCTAGAGAAGACAAAGTCATCTATTATAATGAAATGTTCAAAGACCTGGTGGAGTTGGAAAACCAAAAATGAAGAATTCACTCAGCATTTCTTAAGCTGAAAGAACTAAAGAAAAAATTCAAACCTCGACTTGCAATATTTAAGTATTCTATGAGCAAAATAGAATCCTGGTATGGCACTGTGGGTTAGTGCATAGTACTGCAAAGTCAGTTTGAACTGGAAGGTCAGTGGTTCATGTTCACCAACCACTCCTTGGAGACCTTATACAGGGTTGCTGTGGGTTCGAACTGACTTGACAGCACTTAACAATAACAACAACATGAGCAAAATATTGAATGATACAGAAAGCATCAAAAAAAGATGGAAGGAATACTCAGAATACCTGTACCAAAATGAAATGTTGATGTTCAACCATATTAAGAGATAACATATGACCAAGAGCCAATGGTGCTAAAGGAAGAAGTCCATGGTGCATTGAAGGCACTGGCAAAGAGCAAGGCTCCAGGAATGGTTTGAATATAAACTGAAATCTTTTGACAAACTGAGACAGCACTGGAGGTACTCACTCATCTATGTCAAGAAATTTAGAAGACAACCATCTGGCCAATTGACTGGAAGAGATTAATTCATATTTGTGTCTGTTACAAAGATAGGTGACCCAGCAGAATGCAGAAATCATTAATATCACATACAAGTACAATTTTTCTAAAGATAATTTTTAAATGGCTACAACAGTACATTGACAGGGAACTTCAGAGGTTCAAGCTGGATTCAGATGAGAATGTGGAATGAGGGATATCAATGCTTATATAAGCTAAAAAGAGAGAATACCAGAAAGATATTTATTTACCTGTGCTTTATGGACTCTGTAAAAGTTTTTGAATGTGTAGGTCATGACAAGCTTTGAACAACAGTGTGGAGAATGAGTATTCTGGAATACTTAATTGTTCTCATGAGGAACCTGTATATAGACCAAGATGCAGTTATTCGAACAGAACAAGGGAACGCTGTATGGTTTAAAATTGGGAAAGGTATGAACCAGGATTGTATTTTTCCACCATACTTATTCAATCTGTGTACTGAGCAAATAATCTAAAAAGCTTGAATATATGAAGATCATGGCATCAGGTTTGGAGGAAGATTCATCAACAACTTGAAATGTGCAGGTGATACAGTCTTGCTTGCTAAAATTGAAGAGAACTTAAAATACTTTCTGATAAAGGTCGAAGACCACAGCCTTCAATATTGCACATTAGTGTAAAGAAAACAAAAATCCTCATGACCAGACTAATAAATAATGTAATGATTGTTGTTGTTGTTTGGTGCCGTCAAGTTGGGTCCACTGCATAGCTTCCTTATGCACAACAGAACAAAGCATCGACTAGTCCTGCATCATCATCACAATTGCTGATAAGCTTGAGCCCATTGCTGCTGCCATTGTGCCAGTCTATCTTATTGGGGTGTCTTCCTCTTTTTCGCTGACCCTTCTCTTTACCAAGCATGATGTTCTTCTCCAGGGACTGGTGCCTCTTAATAATATGTCTGAAGTATGAGAGACAAAGTCTCACCAACCTGGCTTCTAAGGAACATTCAGGCTGTACTTCTTCCAACACTGATTTGTTTATTTTCTGGCAGTTCATGGTACCTTTGATATTCTTCTTCAACATCATAATTAAAATTCATCAATTCTTCTATGGTTGTCCTTATTCACTGTCCAACTTTCACATGTATATGAGGCTTTTGAAAATACCATGGCTTGGGTCAGGTACACCTTATTCCTCAAACTGACATCTTTGCTCTTAAACACTTTAATGAGGTGTCCTTCAGCAGATTTACCTAATGTAGTATGTTGTTTGATCTCTTGACTGTTTCTTCCAAGAGAGTTGATAGTAGATCCAAGCAAAATGCAATCTTAGACAACTTCAGTCTGCAAAAAAGAGTAAGAACCTTAACAGTGGCATCAGTAATGGGGATCAAACTTAACAATGATTGTGAGGATGGCAAAGGACCAGGCAGTGTGTTCTGTTGTACATAAGGTCATTATGAGTGAGAACCAACTCAGTGGCACCTAAAACAACATTTTCCATTTAACTTTATTCACCGAGCATGGTAGTGCTAAGAGACTTCCTATGGAATTTCTTATATTCAAGACATATTCTTTTTTATGTCCATTATGTCATATCAATCAATTTCCCCTTTGTAGCCAGAATCAATCACATCCATCAGTACAGTAGCTGCCTTCTTTGTTAATTGATCCAGAGGCATGAGAAGTCCAAAGTGGCCAGCTGGCATTCCACGTCCATGGAATCAGTATTGTGTCATTATGTGGGAGCATGCCTCCTCATGGAAATAATACCTCTAGACTTGCAGAGCATAGGGTCACAGGCATAAGATGCAAAACTTTGTGAGTGTATTACTAGGGGTAATAATGAGTGATGCCACTTCCATTTCCATCCCTTCATTCCTGGAAATGGGGGAAACAGTACCAAATAGTGGAGGATGCCTCAAAGCATGCACAGCCTCCTGGAGAACATTGCCCCAACGTACAAGGTATTGCTACTTAACTAGCGCTATTTGCCTTTAGAAGGCCATTCCATCATTCTGTTAAACGAGGTGCTACAGGAGTCCTGGTGTGGTGCTGTGGGTTAATGCACCGGACTGCAAAGCCATTTGAACTGCAAGGTCGGCAATTCAAGTTCACCAGCTACTCCTCAGAAACCCTATACAGGGTCGCTATGGGTCAGAACCAACTCGATGGCACTTAACAATAACAACAACAACAGGATGATGGGGAACATGACAATACCAGTGAATTCCAGAAGCATGGTCCCATTGCTGCACTTCATTTGCTGTGAAGTGAGTATTTTGATGTGTGATAGTGCTTTGTAGGATACCATAACAGTGGATAGGGCACTTTGTAAGTCCATGGATGGTAGTTTTGGCAGAAACACTGTCTTCAGAGAAGGCAAATCCATATCCATAATGTCTACTTTAGTTAGAAAAAATGGTGCTCATTCCATGATGGAAGTGATCCGATGTAATCAACCTGATACTTGATTGCTAACTGATTGTCCTGAGGAATGGTTCGGTATCTCAGACTTAGTGTTAGTTTCTGCTGCTGGCAGATCGCATACTCAGCAGTGGCTGTAGCCAAGTTGGCCTTGGTGAGTGGAAGCCCACGTTGCTGAACCCATGTATAACCTCCATCCCTGTCACCATGGCCACATTGTTCACGAACCCATTAGGCAGTGCCAGGAGTGGCTGGGGAAAGAGGATAATTGGTTTCCACAGAATATGTCATCCTATCCACATGATTGTGAAAATCCTCCTCTGCTGAGGTAACCCTTTGGTGAGCATTCTCTCCAGGAGACACAAATATCTTCACTTGTTTGGCCCATTCAGAGAGATCTATCTACATACCTCTTCTCCACACCTTGTCACCACCTTTCAAGTCAGATTCTTACCAAGTCCCTGACCATCCAATCAAGTCGTTGTCCATACTCATGATTCAGTATGTAGTTGTGCCTCTGGTCATTTCTCCTTACAAGAAAAGTGAACAGCCAAGTACACTACTCAAAATTCAACCTATTGGGAAGATTTTTTTCCTTCACCACTGTCCTTCAGGCAGGTCCCAGAAAAGGTCTGACGGTCCACTTTCAAGTGATGCCTGCATATCATGTGGAACCCTCTGTAAACAAGCACCAGTTGTCTCTTCCTCAGTCAACTGATAAGGAACTCTCATTGAGGCCATAGGCGTTGACTGGGAGAGGAAAGGTATTGTGACAGGAGTGGAGAGCTTGGGCATTTGGGCCATTTCCACAAACAATTTACTTATGCCTTCAAGTCTTGCTTGAGTCATATCTCATATACACCATTTCCATTTAATGATAGAGTGCCGCTGTACACATCCAGTTTTATGACTTTGTGTGTTAGCTACTACCCAGTTCATAGCGACCCTGTACAGGGTTTCCGAGGCTGTAAATCTTTACGGGAGCAGAAAGCCTCATCTTTCTCCCACGGAACAGCTGGTAGTTTCGAACTGTTGACCTTGCGATTCACAACCCGAATCATAATCACTACGCTACCAGAGTTCCTATATATACATAAAGAGAAATTTGTATCAAGGAAGGGCTTATGATTGTAGTAGTGAAAGAGTCCCAAGTCCAGGTCAGATGAACCAGGCAGGTCTGGCAGGCAGGGAGATAATAGAGCAAGCCACTTGCTCAAGTCCAAAGAACCGGAATTTAGGAGATGCGCCAGATGCAAGGTCCATACCCAGCAGAAAGCAAGCAAGTTTTGCCAGAGTGTCCATTATAGTGGAAGCAGGCCATACCTCAGAGGAAACATCTTTTCAATTGATAGGCTACTCAGAGCCAATCATTGTAGAGTTAACTATGCCTGCTCATAGACAATCATCATAGTTAAAAAAAACTGTTCATAGCCAATCATCATAGAGTTAACTACACTGTATTAGATCTCACCATGGGGATAACCACATCTCAACTGTCAAACTACTGGGAATCCTCGCCCAGTCAAACTGACACAAAACCCAAACTATCACAGCATTCAATATCCATCGAGGCCCAGTAAGAAGTCAAAAACTTGTTTCTCAGAAGAATAGTTATCTGCAGAATATGGCAATGGCAGGGCTTTGCTCCAAAATCCTAGAGAGTATATGCTGTGATTTACTAAACAGCATCTCTCTTGGCCACTGCCACTTCAGGCACCACTGGATCTGCAGGATCATACGGCAAAATTTACAAAGTAACTTGCATGACAGCCTAAACCTGTCTCAGTGTTCTCTTGTTTTGGGCCTAATTCAAAGCACATAGCAGCTTTTCTAGTAACTTGATACACGGTCCAGAGTAGTACAATCAAATGAAAGATATGTTGCCTCTAAAGTCTAAAATGGCACACTAAGCATTGTGCCTCCTTTTTGGTTGTGGAAGGGGCCAGATGCAATAACTTATCCTTCACTTTAGTAGGACTATCTCAACATAGCCCCAAACCACTGGATCCCTAGAAATTTCACTGAGATAAAAAGCGCCTGAATTTTTTAAATAAAATATGTGTAGCATAAAGTAACTCTGGTGGCATAGTGATAAAGCCCTGAACTGCTAGCCTAAAGGTTAGCAACTCAAATGCACCAGCTGTTCCACAGAAAAAAGATAAGGAAGTCTGCGTTCATAAACCTTATGGAAAAGTTTTGCTCTGTCCTTAAAGGGTCACTATTGTGATGCTGTAGTTTAATGCACTGGACTGCAAGGTCGGTTTGAATCACAAGGTTGGTGGTTCATGCTCATCAGTTGCTCATAGGAAACCCTATACTAGGTCTCTATGACTTGGAACCAACATTGGAATCCTGGTGTGATGCTGAAGGAGAAGCACTGGACCAAGGTCAGATTGAACTGCAAGTTTGGCTGTTCAAAGTCACCAGCTGCTCCTCAGAAACCCTACACATGGTCATTATGATCCAGAACTGAGTCAACGGCACTTAACAATAACAATAGTGAGTCAGAATTAACTGAATGGCAGTGCGTTTGGTTTTGGTTATATATAGCAAAAAGTTTGCCAATTTGGCCATTTTTAAGTGTACAACTCAGAGATATTAATTACATTCCAAGTTTTTTAGTTGGTACCAGCTCGATGGCACCTAACAATAACAGAAACTTAGAACCTTTAAACAATAATTCCCATTCCCACTTTCCTCCATCACCGTAATCTACTCTGGTTTTTATGTATGTATCTATAGAGTGTTTGTCCTTTTACAATGGACTTATTTCATGCAGCACAATGTTTTCAACATTTATCCATGTGGCATGTATTGAGACTTCATTTCTGTTAGTAATATTCCATCTCATATATACCAGATTTTGTTTATGCATTCTTCTGTTAATGTTGGGTTGTTTCCACCTTCTGGCTGCATTCAACAAAGAAGACCATTTATTTCCTGATATCTACTTCTGCCCCTCTCCTTAATGGTTACAGTTGCCACTTAGCATTCCTTACTTTCATACCTAGAACCCCCAGCAGATTTTCTTTCTAACACAGTTTCCTGATTAATAGAATAAGTTGAGCTGGCAAGATTGAATTAGAATCAAGATTCTGTTCAGCACTACAAAAAGTGTTCTTTAAGTAAGCTATATTGATGTTATAGTGGGAAGTTGTATACATATCTGGTAGTTCTTTTATTTACGACTAGATGTTTCATATGGTTATTGATACCTTGTTTGATATTTAGAATTCTTCAGCATATTGGGAAGGCAATCCTGAAATGGAAACATTGCAGAGGATCTATGGGATATCCTTTCCTGATAACAAGATGATGAAAATCTGGGAAAAGGTCCAAGAGGAAGCTAAGAGCCGAGATCACAGGAAAATTGGGAAGGTATGCCTCAAATCCTAACAACTGTTGAGATAGAAACATTTGTGGGTTCCTGATTTGTGATTATATCTTATTAAACAAAATTGTTTAAAATTTTTTTAAAATATATATAAATATTTTTAATGTTTTATTGTGAATTTATGTGATAGTTTACATGGGAGAACATTAGCTTTACATTCATCCGATTGTATTTTGCTTCATTGCCATGGTTACAATCCCCTCCATGCATCATCAACCAACCAAAGGGTATACCCTGGAAGTCTGACCCCTGGTCGTCAGCACACAGCCCCTCTCCCTTTCTGGGTATAGAGTCCCTGGCCACTCCATCTCTCCACGTTGTCATCTCTGCCTCCATCTCTGGCATCACTGCTTCTCTGGGTAGGGTCTCACACTCCGCTCTTTTCCCTTGATGGTTCCAGGGACCTCAGCTCCTAGACTACAAAGTCAATCACTCCCCTCCTTTTGCTACAAAATGTCCACCTTTACATTTCCAACCCTCGCAGTCAATCCTAATAACAATATTCACCATTGTACCACAAGGGACCTATCCCCATCTCCTTTCATTAGCCCCACCAGACAGATTGGATACTACTCAGTGGAGATACTACATACCCTCTGGATATAGGCTTCCTCTTGAAAGCTTGTAAGCCAGTCACTTATTGCCTTTATAGTCCCCCAATTTTGGGTAGCCAATGTCCAAGTTGCCCATCCCTATCTACTCTGTGTATGGACAGGGTGGGAATGATCCTTGCTGTAAAGATTTGTTCCCTCTTTTGAGCTATTGCAACCATAGGTGTAGGTCAGGGTCATCAAATTGCATCAGATCTCTCTTTTTTTCCTCTTCTTTCTTCTAGTTGAGCTCTGATCATCCAGTCATTGAAGCTAGGTCAAGTGGGTATTATCTGCAAGTGTGGGTGTTCTTATGCAAATGCCCTCTCTTCTTATCAGCTGGACGCTTCACTCTCTACTCTAGTCCACCCAGGTTCACAAGAGTCTGTTGAATGTTGTATCTGAGTGTGTATTCCCATTGAGTTTGCCCAGAGGGGACCTGACCACTTGCCTTGATGTCTCCTGTGCTAGCTAATGTGCTTGTTCTTGTAGTAATCAATCAGTCTGCCTATATTGTTATATATTTTTCCTGTCAGTCTTTCTTTCAAGTATCCTCTGTTCTTCTAGCCGCTCCAGGCTGGTCTGCTTGTCTTTTCAAGTGGAAATTTCCCACTCTGAAGATTCTGGATGCTGTTCTGGATTCCACCTATAGTATTATGTAATGCAGAAGCTCTGTAGGTAGCCTTCTTCACTGGGCACGTTGTAGCCCCATTTTAGGTATTCCAGTTAGTTATAGGCAGAAGACGGACTTACAAGCTTTCTATGGTGATATTTCTGGCTATTCCTTTCTCTTACCCTCAAGTGTCTATTTTATAATGGTATGCCAGGGAAACCAAGATTCAAAAGACATCCATGCATCTTAACATTATTTCCCCCCTTTTGCCCATTCCAACCATGTCTCAATCCCTGTATCCCAGAGCCCTGATGTTCCAAGGTTGTACACACATCATTATAAACCTCTGTCCCACTTAGCCCATGCAAACCTGCCTAATTGTGTTCCTGTCCACGTTGTTCTTCCATTCCCCTCCCCCATCTTGTATATTGCCCCCCTCCCTAGCACCCAAACTATCCTGTGTCTATTCCCTGCCATGTACTCCACCTTCCCCCCACCTCAACCCATCCCCCACATCCTGGTAACCAGCAAAGAATCCCACACCCCCTTTAGTATGGGTTCTTTTTCTTAGTTTTTTACAGTAGTGGTCCTATGCAGTATTTCTCCTTTTGTGACTGACTAATTTCACTCAGCACAATGTTCTCAAGGTTCATCCATGTTATGCAGTGGCTTGCAGCTAGCTTCCTTGCTATTCTTCAAGGTAGCATAATATTCCATTGTCTGTATGTACCATAGTTTGTTTATCCATGCTTCAGTTGATGGGCACTTAGGCAGTCTCCATCTTTTTGCTATTGTAAATAGTGCTGCTATGAACATTGGTGTGTACATATCTACTCATGTTATGGCTCGTATTTCGAGTGGGTAAATACCAAGTAGAGGAATTGCTGTATCATAAGGTATTTCTATTTCCATCCTTCTGAGTAAGCGCCATATTGCTTTCCAGAGAGGTTGGACCATTTTGCAATCCCACCAGCAATACAGGAGCATCCTAGTCTCTTCACATCTTCGCCAGCATTTATTGTCCCCTACTTTTTGATCTTTACTGTTATTGCTGCTGTGGGATGATATCTCATTGTTGTTTTGATTTGCATCTCTCTAATGGCTAGTGGTCGTGAACATTTCTTCATATCTTTGTTGGCTGCCTGGATCTCTTCCTCGGTGAAGTGTCATTCATGTCTTGTGCCCATTTTTTAAGTGGGTTATTTGTCTTTTTGTTGTAGAGGTGTTGTAGTTTCCTATATATTTTAGAAATGAGTCCCTTGTCTGATGTGTCATTGCAAAAAATTCTTTCCCATTCTGTGGGTTCCCGTTTTACTCTTCTGGTGAAGTTTTTTGATGCACCTAAGTTTTTAATTTTTAGTATGTCCCAATCATCTATTTAGTCTACTTTTGTTTGTGTAATTTTCCAAATGTTTGGTAGTCTGTGTATTCCCAGAATTAGTGCCCTCACATTTGTCCTTTTTTTCATTGATGGCCTTCATGATTCTGGGATTCACATGTAGGTCTTTAATCCATGCTGAGTTGTTTTTGTATAAGGTCTTGTTTCAGTCTTTTGCATATCGCTTTTCAGTTCTGCCAGCACCACCTGTTGAAGAGACTGTCCACCTCCCCATGCAATAGTTTTAGGTACTTTGTCAAAAATCAGTTGACTGTATGTGGATGGGATAATTTCTGGATTCTTGATTCTGTTCCATTCATCAATGTATCTTTCGTTGTACCTGTACCAAGCAATGTTGACCACTCTAGCCATGTAATAAATTTTTAAATTGGAGAGTGAGAGGTTTCCAACCTTATTCTTCTTCTTAAGCAGTGCTTAGCTTACCTGGGTCTCTTTCCTTTCCATATAAAGGTTATAATTGTTTTTTCCATCTCTTTGAAGAATGTTGTTGAAATCTAGATTGGGATTGCCTTATGTATGTAAATTGCTTTGGGCAGTATTGACATTTTCACAATGTAAAGTCTTCCTATCCAGGAGCATGGTATATTCTTCCATTTTTGTAGGTCTCATTTGGTTTCTTATAGTAGTATTTTGTAGTTTTCTTTGCTTCTCTGGCTACATTTGTTCCTAAATATTTCATCCTTTGGGTGGCTATTGTAAATGGTATTGCTTTCCTAATATCCTTTTCAGCACTGTCGGTTTTTGGTATAGAGGAATCCAACTGATTTTTGTATGTTGATCTTATATCCTGCCACTTTGCTGAATCTTCCAATGAGGTCTAGTAGCTTTTTTACTCTTTGCAGTTTTTTATGCATAGGATCATATCATCTGCAAATAGAGAGAGTTTTACTTCTTCTTTGCCAATTTGGATGCCCTTAATTTCCCTGTCTTGCCATATAGCTCTTGCTAAGACTTCCAACACAATATTGAATAGGAGTGGTGACAAAGGGCATCCTTGTCTGATTCCTGTTCGCAGAGAGAAGGCTTTCAGTTTCCCTACATTGAGAGTAATGTAGGCTGTTGGTTTTGTATATATGCGCTTAATTATGTTGAGGAGTTCCCCTTCAATTCCTACTTTTTTTAGTGTTTTTGTCAGGAATGGATCTTCCATCAATCGATATGATCATGTGGTTCTTTTATTTTTCGTATTTTTAGGGTGTATTATGTTGATCATTTTTCTAATGTTGAACCATCCTTGCACCCCTGATATGAATCCCACTTGATCATGATGTATTATCTTTTTGATGTGCTGCTGGATTCTGTTGGCTAGGATTTTGTTGAGAATTTTTGCATCTGTGTTCTTGAGGAATATTGGTCTATAATTTTCTTACTTAGTGATGTCCTTACCTCGTTTTGGTATGAGGGTTATGCTTGCTTCATAAAATGTATTAGGAAGTTTTCCGTCCTCCTCTATATTCTGGAATAATTTGAGTAGAATTGGTGACAGCTCTTCCCTGAATGTTTGGTAGAACTCACCAATGAAGCCATCTGGGCCTGGACTTTTTTTGGTTGGGAGTTTTTTGAGGACCTGATCAATTATTTCTTTTGTTATGGGTCTGTTCAGGTTTTCTACTTCACTGTGTGTAAGTTTAGGTAGGCGTGTTTTTCTAAAAATGTATCCATCTCTTCTAAGTTTTCAAATTTGTTGTAGTGAAACTCTTCATAGTATTCTGTTACTATCCTTTTGATTTCCTTTGGTTCCGTTGTGACATCACCTATGTGGTTTCTAATGTGTGGTTTTTGTGTCTTCTCCCTCTTTTCTTTTGTTAGGTTTGCCTAAAAACATTTTTTCTCCTATTTTCTATTACACCTGCAAACTAGTCTGAGGTTGAATTATCTCATGCTAATACCATTAAAAATATATTCTAAACTCTTCCTGTATGTTTATTAGATTTAAAAAATTGCACCCTTCTATTTGGCACTGTAGGTAAGCACTGGACCACAAGGTGATTTGAACCTCAATGTCAGTGTTTTGAACCTCTGACTCACCATCTGCTCCTTAGAAACTATAAGGTTGCTATGAGTTGGAATTGACTTGACAGTACTTAACAACAACATTATGTTTATTGTGATATCAAAATAGAGTTGCTTTAAAAATTGTGTACTCTTGATTGCATATTTTGTACAAGTGAGAGATTTGAAAGCAGGTAGACTTGGATGTTATCCATGGTTTTGAACTTACTCATTCTGGTTTAGCCTCCTGAGAATTTGTATTTCCACTCCCTTTATATTAGATCAGAATCTACATTTTAATAAGGTCCCTAGGTGATTCTTACATATCTCCAGGTGATTCTTATGTATACCCGGGGATGCTGTCAAAATGTAGATTCTGGGTGTAAATGCTTCCACCTTTCAGGATTGCTCTCAGCCCCAGAGGGCCTGGCCAACTTTTTCAGTGCCCACCTCTCATCCTCCCTGGGCTGCTCTGAACCATGGAGTCATTTTTCCTGTAGCTGCCCTGTGTCATGGCTTACCCCTCCTTCCAGAGCCTGGCCCTCCCAACTCCTCTCAGTCCCCACTAATAGGACCCCGTCTAGAGGTGCATGTACCTGTGTTTTGGTGTGTTCGCAAATACCAGGCATGTCACAGTGAGACCTATTCCAGTTTACAACTGGGGACAGAGAGTATCTTCTTATACATCTATCCAATCAGATGTGAGAATTTTGAAAGCTTGGACTTATATGAACCAAACATTTATTTGCTTTCAAACTGGCTTTGTTTTCACTGCCATCCTTCTACTAAAGTAGCTTCTTGTTTTGTTTTAAACTATTTATTTTGAATTGACTCATCATAAACAGACAGGATCATCAGCTTTACTTTCAACCAATCAAACATTGTGTTTCATCTCAATGATTACAGTCCCCTCCCTGCAGCAACAGTTATGCTTCTTCCTGCTTGTGGCCTCCCTTTTACATCTTATTTTTCACAAATGAATAAAGCGAAACTATTTGATATATACATGCAAAACAAAAACAAAAACTATATATATATTTAAATGTCCAAAGGGCATATGTTGTAAACCAGCCTCCTGGCCACAGGCACACAACCTTTTTTAGCCCATGGGCCTAGAGTCTTTAGCTGCTCTATCTCTCCATGGTATCATCTCTGCTGTCACACTTTTTTGGGTGGGGTCTCACAACCCACTCATGCTCTTCTTTCTTGATGGTCCTGGGATCATCTGTTCCTGAATTGACAGATTAACTACTCCCGACTTTTAGTTACACATGTTCTACCATTATAGTTGTGACATTCATGATTAATCCTGTTAATATTTACCCACACTTAATCATAAAATCCTATCATTCCCCACCCACTTTCACCAGATCCATCTAGAAAAGAGGAAAACTACTCAGTGGGGATTCTACCATATGTCCCTCACTCTGAAACTGAGCACAATCATGAAAGCTTGTAAGCCAGCATGAAATGACTGTGTTTATAGAGGCCATTCAATTAGACACTGACAAAACAGCCAAGAAATGTCTTATTTCCTCTACATTAATTTTATTTTTCTTTTCAAACTTTTTACTGTGAATTGAGTGAAGGGTCATAGAACATCATGATCTTCAGTCCTACATTCAAGAAATCATACACTGGATAGTTCATGAATGGCTTTAGAGAGGAGAAAACATATTTTGTTGCAGAAACTTACCTGAGGATCATGGAAAAAAGAAGACAATTACTGTGGCCATACCGCAAACCACAGCTATACCCTCTAGAGCCCCACCATTTGGGCTAGAGCCAAGACCAGCTGCTATACACCAGGGCAGCAATGACAACCAACATCTGCTAAAACCAATCTGAATTGAACTGTACAAACAGTACACAGAGAAGTTCATCTCTTGATCACACCTACCAGGAGGCAATTGGTGAGTGCCTAAGAATATACCAACATATATTTATCAACTTAATACAAATATATCAACACCAGAATGCCTAAAAAGTAGAAAATTTCTGTTCACACTCAGAAACAAGACAGAGTAGCACAAACAAACAATCAAGCGGAAGAGCTAGAAAATGTTTTTGAGGAAGAAAAGGCACTCTGGAATTACCTGAAAAAGAATTTGGGAGAATAATATTGAGGTACATCCAAATGTTTCATAGAAAGGTTGAGGAAAACAAGGAAGAATTCAGAACAGCACTACAGGAATAATAAAAAAAAGTAGATACAGCATTTGGAGACAATACAAAACCTCCAACCAGAGGCCCAGATGATCTGTAGTAAAATAGCAGAAATGGACAATATACTGAAAGGGCAAAGCTGTAGAATTGAATCAATGGAAGCCAGAATTAGTGAGCTTAAAGATAAATCTCTCAACACTGCTAAGATAGAATAACAATTAGAAAAAAGATAGCAAAAATCTGAAGAACACCTAAGAATCATGTGGGGCAATGTGAAGAAGAATAACTACAGGTGATTGGAATTCCAGATCAGGAAGTGACAAAGAAAAACACAAAAGATGTTTGAAGAGATTCTGGAAGAAAATTTCCATAACATCATGAAGGGCGAGAAGATAAGCATTCAAGAAGCTGAATGAACCCCGGGCGGAATTGTTGTTGTTGTTGTTGCTAAGTATTGTCTAGTCAGTTACAACTCATAACAGCCCTGTATAGGGTTTCTAAGGAACAGCTGCTGAGTTTGAACCTCTGACCTTGAGGTTCAAACTGACTTACAGTCCAGCACATTAACTTGCAGTGCCACACAAGGACCCCAAACAGCATAGAGTCCCCTACTCCCCAAATCACCAGGTCATATCATAATCAAACTCTCCAAAATCAAAATAAGGATAGAATCCTGACAGCAGCTAGGAAAAATGAAATGTTATACAGAGGAAAATCAATAAGATTGAAGTCTGATTTTTCAGCAGAAACCATGCATTCCAGAAGGCAATGTAGAGACATTTACAAAATTCTGAACAAAAAATATTCCGGGGACCGGCCTCGACATAGGTGTTTGGTTCACGAGGTGGGGATATCTGGCGGCGGTAGGGATAGCAAAAGAGGAGACAAAGACACAACGAGAGAGACAAAGAGACACCCCGAAACCAGAGTGGATGCGGAACTGGCATCAGGCAGATCCTGCATTGCAAATATCTCAGCCAAGAAGGTCATAATATCCTGCATAGTAAACATCTTGGCTAAACAGGCAGTATGGTTGCAGTGCTGGACTGAGTCCCCTGCATGCTGTAACGCATGCCTTGCCAGTCGTAATGCACGCTCTCCAAGCTGTAATGCACACCTGGTTTGGCCTGTGCCTCCGTTTTATTTAGGGGAGGAACCTTACACCAAGCTGGGAGGGACTAAGACAAAGTACAGCTAACATACGTAATTTTCCAGACATTCAGGTAACTTTACATTGTAATTCGCAGGTTCGGATCCCAGGCCCGCAACTTGGTTTCTCAGGCTCAATTAACATATCTATAGCACCTGAGCTCAGTTGGGGGAAGGTGAGAAGGAAGGTCAAAAGGCTTGGGAGGAGTCCTGCTGTGTTGGCTTCCTGAGCCCAGGTTCCTCAGGAACCTGGCTTTATAGCCTGCACCTGGGAGAGATTTAGGGAGGGTGTCCTTTTGTCCTTAGAACAAAGAACCGGGAAGTAGCCAAACTATTTTTAGTTAATCCTTGGGAGAAAAGCTTTACCTTTGAAACCTTTTATAGTCTCGGCTATTAGGAAAATATTACATTTATCTGTGGATATCAGGGCTTCATGTATGCAGTTAATAATAAACATAACTGAATACTAAGATGAAAAACAGTTTGCTATGTCTGCTAGGTGGCTAGAGTCTGTTCCTCAGAGCTTGCGGCCTGTACGGTCTGCAACACTTGGGCCCACAGGGCCTCGAACTCCTGACTGGGTCTGGACGGTCTGTAACAAAAATACTGCCAACCAAGAATCATATACCCAGCAAGGTTGTTCATCAAATATGATAGTGAAATTAGAACATTTCAGGATAAACAAAAATTAAAGGACTTTGTAGAAGTCAACTAAAGGGAATTCTTTGGACTGAAAAACAACAAGTCCAGACAACAACCAGAGATTCACATACATGACAGTATCACCCAGAATTCAATCCACGTATGGAAGTGTCCAAAGTAAAACAAGACTGTAGACAGAAAATACGGAATCTGGGATGTCAGTCTATGATCTGGACAATTACAAAGTGAAAAAGGGAGAAGTATAGTTACAAAGTTCCAGGAGGTGAGGAGATTAGGTAGATTTTAGGATAAAGCAAACTATTTTAAAATGAGGAAGAACTTAATAAAGTACAGGATTACCTGAAAGAAACTTAATACACCTTCACATCAAATCAAGAAAAGGAAAATCCAAAAATATTTTGGAAAAATTGAAACTGAAGATATTGATGAAAACTCACACAAAAAATGAGCTCAGCACAGGAAAATATGCAAAACAAAGAAAACATCCGCACCACAAAAAAAAAAAAAAAAAATGAAGAAAACAAAACAACACACACACACACACAAAAACAGCAAAATGACTGCAATCAATCCATGTTGTTGTTGTTGTCAGGTGCCATTGAGTCGGAACTGACTCATAGCGACCCCATGCACAGCAGAACAAAACAATGTCCGACCCTGGGCCAACCTCACTACCACCGCCACACTTGATGCCATCAATGATTTCACTTGGCTGATCCATCTCGTTGGGGGTCTTCCTCTTTTTCTCTGACCCTCCACCTTACCCAGCATGACATCCTTCTCCAGCGACTGTTCTCTCCGGACAATGTATCCAAAGTTTGAGAGACGAAGCCTAGCCACCTTGGCCTCCAAGGAGCTCTCTGGTTGTACTTCTTCCAAAACTGATCTATTGGTTCTTTTGGCAGTCCATGGCACTTTCAGTATCCTCCTCCAACACCACAACTCAAAGGCATCAATTCTTCTACGATCTTCCTTATTCACTGTCCAGCTTTCGCATCCATATGAGGTTATTGAAAATACCATACCTCAAGCTGACATCACTGCTCTTCAATACTTTAAAAAGTTCCTGTGCAGCAGATTTGCCCAATGCAATATGTCGTCTGATCTCTTGACTACTGCTTCCGCGAGTGTTGATAGTTGATCCAATCAATCCATACTCATTGATAATTACACTGAATGTCCATGGATTAAATGTACCAGTCAAGAAACAGAAAGTAGCAGAAAGAATAGGAAAACAAGATCCTTCAATATGCTGTCTACAAGAGACACACCTTACAGAGATAAAAATAGGTTAAAAATTACAGGAATGGGGAAAAAAATCAAGCTAATTTGAATAAAAAATGAGCATGAGTGACAATATTAACCTCTGATAAACTAAACTTAAAGGCAAAAGCCAGCTTAAGAGACAAAGACATTATAGCATGATTAAAGGATCAGTTGAACAAGAGAACATAACCAAAAAGACATATCTTTTTGTTTAATTAATGTTCCCAATGAAAGGGCCTCAAATACATAAATCAAACCCTAATAGAACTGAAGAAAGAAATAGACAACTCTGCAATAATAGTTGGAGATTTTAATATACCACTTTTGAAAAAGAAACTTAACAAAGCCCCAGAGAAACTAGAAAATACAGTCATTCAACTTGACCTCATAGATTTATCGACAGCATTCAACCAAACAACAACAAGAATACATTCTTTTCCAGTGTACATGGAACATTCTCCAGAATAGACCATGTGTTACACCACATAGCAAGTCTCAATACATTTTTTTTTTTTAATAAATCTGATTTATTGAACACAGCCAGAGTCCTTCACCTAACAGAGAGCACATGTTCTTTTCACACACACACACACACACACACAAAAGTTACTATTAATGTTCTTCTTAAGTACTTTTAAAACCTAAAAAATTTTACTACAAAGCAAGTCTCAATAAATTTTAAACATCAAAATACTATAAGCATCTTCTCAAACCACAATACTATAAAATTAGAAATCAACAATAGGAAGATCAAGGAAATAAAATCAAATAAATAGAAACGGAATAATACCGGCTTAAAACCTACTTGGTAGTAGAACAAATAAAAAATAAAATTAAGAATTCTTAGAAACAAATGAGAGTGAAACTACAACATACCAAAACCTTTGGGACACAGAAAAAGCAGTGCTAAGAGGGCGATTTATAGCAGTAAATGGACACATCCAAAGAGAAGAAAGAACCAAAATCAATGCATTAACACATCTATAAAAATTAGAAAAAGGCCAGCAAAGTAACCCTACAGTCACCATAACAAAAGAAATAATAAAAATTAGGGCAGGAATAAATGAAATAGATAACAGAAAAACAATAGAATCAGCAAGACAAGAAGCTGGTTCTTTGAAAGGATTAATAAAAACACACCACTGGCAGTCTAACAAAAGAAAAGATTTTGGAGAAGATGCAAATAACATGCATAAGAAATCATATGGGTGACATCACAAGAGAACCATGGAAATAAAAAGATAATAACAGAATACTATGAAGAGTTATACTCCAACTAAGTTGAAAATCTAGAAGAAATGGATAGAAACACATGACCTACCTAAAGTAACAGAGTAAAGTACAAAACTTAAACCTATAACAAAAGAAGAAACCGATCAGGTCATAAACAAACAAACAAACTCCCAAAAACAAAAGTCTAGGCCCAGGTGGCTTTACTTGTGAATTTTATCATACATTCAGAGAAGAGCTGACACCAATTTCTCTCAGACTATTCCAGAATATAGAAGAGGATGGAAAACTTTCTAACAGTTGGTGAAGTGAGCATGAGCCTTCACAAAAGGAGGCAAGGACATCACTAAAAAAAATCTAAAGACCAATATCCCTCATGTACATAGATGCAAAAATTCTCAATGAAAAATAAAAAATTAGAATTCAGTAACATGTCAAAGAAAAAAAAATTATGGTCAAGTGGGATTCATAACAGGGATGGAAGGATGGTTCAGTATTAGAAAAAGTATCCACATAATCCACCATGTAAGTTTTTGGGTTTTTTTTTTAAAGTAAAAGAACCAACGATTATATTGACTGATATACAAAAGGCATTTGACAAAAATCAACACTCATTCTTGATTAAAAACTCTCAAAAACATAGAAATTGAAGGGAAAATTCTCAACATAATAAAGAACACATATACAAAACCAACAGCCAACATCACTCTCAATGGAGAGAAACTGAAAGCATTCCCTTTGCAAACAGGAACCAGATAAGGATACCCTTTATCATCACTTCTATTCAGTATTGTTTTAGAAGTCTTAAGGGAGAGCTATAAAGCAAGAAAGGGAAATCAAAGGCATCCAAATTGGAAAAGAAGAAGTAAAACCCTCTCTTATTTGCCTATAATATGATACCATACATAGAAATCTCAAAGACACAGCAAGAAAATAATTGTAACTCATTGGAAGATTCAGCAAAGTGGCAGGGTACAAGATCAATATGCAAAAATCTGTTGGATTCCTCTATACTAATAAAGACAGCTCTAAACAGGAAATTAGGAAAATAATACCATTTACAGTATCCACCCAAAAGATTAAATACTTAGGAATAAACCTAACCATAGAAACCATGGGAGAAAGATGAGGTGTTCTACTCTCATAAAGATTTACAGCTTTGGAAACCCTTTACAGGGTCGCTATGAGTCAGAACTGACTCCATGGCACACAGCCACCGCCATAGAAACAAAAGACCTATAAGAAAAAAACTACAAAACAATAATATAAGAAACCAGAAGAGATTAACAAAAATGGGAGAATACACCATGCTCATCGATAGGAATGGTTAATATTGTGAAAATGGCAATACTACCCAGAGAAATCTACAGATGTAATGCAATCCCAATCCAGAATCCAGCAACATTCTTCAAAGAGATGGAAAAAATGACCACAAACTTGATATGGAAAGGAAAGAAACCTCGGATAATCAAAGCACTGCTTAAGAAGAACAAAGTTGGAGGCCTCTCACTCCCTGATCTTAGTATTTACTATATATAGCCACGGTCATCAAAACAGCTTGGTACAATGAAAGTTACATAAATCAGTGGAACAGAATTGAGAACCCAGAGGAAATCCATCCACATACAGTCAACTGATCTTTGATAAAGCCTCAAAACACATTAAGTGTGGAAGAAATAGTCTCTTCAACAAATGGTACTGGCAAAACAGGAAGTTGATTTGCAAAAGAATGAAATAAGACCCGTATCTCACAACATACATGTAATCCACATGGATTAAAGACCTAAGTGAAAACCTAAAATTATAAAGATCATCTATGAAAAAATAGGGTCAAATTTCAGGGCTCTAATACATAGCATACATACACTATCAAACATGGCAGAAAACACACAAATTTCACCACAAGAGTAAAAAGGGAAACAATTATTTGCAACAATGTATCAGACAAGGTACTAATGTCTAATCTTTATGGAAAAGTACAATTATCTCTACAAGAAAAAGACAACCCAACTTAAAAAATGGGCACAGGATATGGACAGGCACTTCACCAAGGAAGACATTCAGGCAGCCAACAAACACATAAAGAAATGTTCACAATCATTAATTATTGTTGTTGTTAAGTGTTGAATTGATCCTGACCCACAACAACCCTATATAAGGTTTCCAAGGAGTAGCTGGTGAGCTTGAACCATCAAACTTGCAGTTCAAACAACTTTGCAGTCTGACACGTTAGCCTACAGCGCCACATCAGGACTCCAATCATTAATTAGAGAGATGAAAATTGAAACAACAATGGGATATCATCTCACACCAGCACTAACAGCAAAGTTAAAAAAAAAATAGAAATTTAACAAATGCTGGAGAGGGTGGAGAGACTAGGACCCTCCTACATTTCTGGTGGGACTGCAAAATGGTTCAACCACTCTGGAAAATTGTATGGCGCTTCCTCAGAAAGTTGGAAATAGAAATACCTCATAACCTAGCAATCTCTCTACTTGGTATATATCCACAAGAAATATGAGCCAGGACTTGAGTAGATAAATGCATACCAGTGTTCTTTGCAGCACTATTACAATAGTAAAAAGATAGAGACAACCTAAGTGTCCATCAACTAAGAATGGATAAATCTTGGTACATGCACACAATGAAATACTGTGCATTACGATGACTCTGCAAACCACTGCATAACAAGGATGAACCTTGAGGATATTATGTTGAGTGAAATGAATCTATTACAAAAGCACAGATATTACATGAGACCATTACTGAAAAAGTTTAAGAAAAGATTTCCATACTAAAAGAAACAAACTTTAATGGCTACCAGGGATGGTAGACAGGGAAGAGTAATACACAGGTTAGAGGGTAAATACTCTTTAGCTAAGGTGACAGGAGGACAATATGCAAGGATGCAGAGGACAATACCCAAGAAGAGGGAGGGTGATGGATGAACAATGAAGATAGGTGAAGACTTAGGGAGATATGTGTAACCTAAATGGGATAGAGGTAAATAGTGATTTATATGCAACCTTGGAACAATAGTGTTCTGTGATACAGGGATTGAGACAGTCTAAATAGGGAAAGTAGAGGAAAATGTCTGTGTGCTTGTCTTGTGGGTATTGGTTTTCTCTGCCTGCTATTGTAAAATAGTCATTTAAGTGAGATAGAAATGAACACTGGGAGTTATGACAACCTACAACTGATTGGGTTTGCTAAAAGGGGAATTAGAATCTTCCCCTGGAAATACACTTTTTGTTAAGCCTTTATAGCGTATGGGACATTGGGTGGAATCCTGAGCCCCACTCAGAACCTTCTGAGTTGAGATAGTCCTACTTAAAAAAACATGCAGACCAACCCAGAACTGCTGGGAGAACAAAAGAAGCTTATTGCAAGAAAGACCTTCTGGAAAAAAAAAAAAAAAAGCAGACGGTTTGACTGTTAGAATATCAAGCAAGCTGTTTGCTTTGGAGGCATCAAGAAAACAGCCCATTAAGGACAAGCCCCTTCTAAGAGTGAAACACAAACTGGTGAGCAGTTTAGTATGCTTGCTGGTGACCACCTGGGTCTACTTGTGAGTGAAAGTGGGGGAAATATAGCCAGTGGGTTTGAACTGCTGACCTTGCCGTTATCAGTCCAGTACTTATCCTTTAATGCCACACCATGATTCCATATCATGTATTGTTGTTGTTGTTAAGTGCCGTCAAGTCAGTTCAGACTCATAGGGGCCCTGCGTAGGGTTTCCAAGGAGCAGCTAGTGAATTTGAACCACCAACGTTGCAGTTTAAACTGTCCTTATGGTCGAGTGCTTATCTTACAGTAAATATTAAGCAACAACAGGTGAAATTTAAAGTGTAATTTCTGTTTTACTTTAGGAACAAGAACTTTTCTTTTTTCATGATCTGAGCCCTGGAAGCTGTTTTTTTCTTCCCAGAGGAGCCTTCATTTATAATACACTTATGGATTTCATACGAGTAAGTTAATTTGAAAACATTTTATTCTTAATTCAGCTTCATTTTACATTTTACTATGTTTTCTCTCATTATAAAATGGAAAAACGTTTCCATGAATTTTATTATAGTAATATTAAAATAATTTTGAACTTAACACAGAAATACTGGATTATACCTTTTAATAAAAGATTGAGATAATTTTCAGTAAATAAAGTGCAGTCTTGGCTTTATTATATACGTATATTAAGTTTCTAGGGTATGTATAGTACAAATATAAACATTGACCAAATATGAAACCTCCTGTGAAAAACAGAAGGTACAAAAGGCTAAACTGAAACATTGCTTTGCAAAATGTGGTCTCAGGACCACTGCTCTGCCTCTGTTGTACTTGTAACTGAAATCATTCACAGTTGATTTAGGAGCTCCAGAGAAAAGAATGAAAAGGCAATTTTGTAAAATACCTATGAAAATTACTTTTTAAAAAGAAAGTATTGGTTTTTTCCCTAGAGTAAAATAAGTTCATAGACTAGAAAGCCTTCAGCATTTATATTATGGGGACTATGTAAACGTTGTTCAGAGGTGTTCCAGTTGGACAACTCAAATGGTATTTCCTTTCTTGCACCTTTCTGTCTTTCCTGGAATTAATAAATTTTCATGTTTCCCATTTTCTGTGTGCCTATCACTAATTCAGAAGTGTGGTGACTGCATATAATAAGCACTGGACAGTGGATCACAAGGTCCATGGTATGAGCCCTGTCACTCCACAGGAGAATCATCTGGCTTTTTGTTCTTGCAAGATTTAAAAGCCTCAGAAACCCTATACGGGGTGGCTATGAGTTGGAAAGGACTCAACAGCACTTAAAAACAACCACTAAGTCAAGGAGTGCTAGTAAGCATTGGACTGCTAACCATAAGGTTGGTGGCTCAAACCCACCAGCTGCTGTGGGAGAGGAAGATGAGACTGTCTGCTCCTGTGAAGATTTCCAGTCTCAGAACCCTAAGGAGCAGTTGTACTCTGCCCTAGAGGGTCACTGTTAGTCAGAACTGACTGGACAACATGGCTTTGGATCACTAATTCATCCTCAAACTTTCACTCAAAACTGAAAAATTCCTTGAAGCTTATTCTGATGACTCCAGTAATTGGTAGAATTACTTTTTTCCCCAAACTTATTCCTCTCACTCCAGAATTAATGTGTTATTAAGATTCCTGACAACCATCTTCAGACTTTGCATCCTTCTCCTTGCTCATTGTCTGACATTTCTCCTGTTTCTCCCTGATTCCTGGTCCCATGTTTTCTTTCTTTTGTCATCCTTTCATTGGGTGGAATGATTTCCTCAGTAACTTCCTAAGAAAAGAGTTCATAGAATGTGCTGGTTATTCTGTCTCCTTCTCTAGTCTCCTTCTCCTTTGTTCTATGACTGTCCCTAGAGGTGCATAATTTCCAGTAGACTATGTGTTTTAAAATACCTAGCAGTCAGAAGAAATAAAAGGACTGAATGCAGGAGGGGTTGACAGTCTCTGAGTGAGTCTTGAAGACTCATGAAGATTATTAGAGACTAAGAAGGATGTTATGACCATCAGAGCTGCTGTCTTGGATGTGCTATCTTGACTGGAATATCACCTTAATCCCTGGAACCTTGAACTCTCAAGGTTGAAGTGCAGAAACTGAAAGCCTTCATGGAAGCCTTAAAGGTATCTCTTATCTTTTATAGATACAGGACAGACTGCAGAGATCAGTCCCAAGGCTTGATTGTGTGGGTTAGAGAATTGTAAAGCCTTTTAATTACACATCCCCAGTGGTCTCTTAGGCTAAGGTAAGCATACTGGTTGTGGGGGAGTGGGTCTCTGAGCCTTGGAATGGGAATATTCATCAAAGATGAGGCTGATAAATTTAAACTCCCCAATTCCCTTATCTGAAGGAATTGTTCTTTTCAGGAGTTTAAAAAAAAAACAAACCTGGAACTTATTTTTTCCCCACTTAGCTTTCAAGTTATATGGCCTTGCCTCTTCCCATATCTAGTAATTTTTATTGTATGCCAGATACTATGAAAAAATAAATGCAGGGGCTCTAGATGATATGTTCTCCCCTGACAACCTCTCGAACCTTCTCTATCCAGCCAGTTAGTGGAGGTGTCTCCAAAGCTTCAACCCCATAGTGTGGGTCATCTCTTCCCCTGGAACACAGCCTTGGTACTGAATTCAGGAGACTGGGGGCATGTGGTCTAGGGATTGTTGATGGCGCAAATAGGAAAAATTTTAACTACCTGAGAGATGGCATTTTAAAGTTCAGTACTTATATTTAGGTACCCATTCAAACATACCTTCATATCCATAATGAATGGAATCATAGGCTTGCCTTATGAAGAAGGCTTTTAGGTATCATAACTAGCCTACTTGGGGTTGTTTTCCATCCTCTTCTGTCTTCAGTGGCTCCCCATTCTTTACCCACAGGTGATCCTCCTCATCATAGTGGAGTGTCCAGGGAGATAATGAGACATGCGGGTGACTGCTGTCTGGAGGTAGAATCTGTTACAGTCAGGGGCATTGAGCTGCCTTCTTCACAGTGGCATCTGACCTGGTTGTCCCTAGGCCACTTTTTTTTAAAGTTTTTATCATGAATTATGTGATAGTTTACATGGGAGAGCATCAGTTTTACATTCAGCCTGTCATATTTCATTGCATTGCAATGATTACAGTCCACTCCATGCATCATCATTCAGCAACATTTGCTTTCAATCCCTCTGTTTTTCTTTTGTTTTGGATGAAGGGTATATCATGCAAGCCTGACCCCAGCCACAGCACACAGCCCCTCTCCTTCCTTGAGTCTAGTGTCCCCAACCACTCTGTTGCTCCACCCCATCTTCTCTGCCTCCATCTCTGGCATTGCTTCTTCTCTGGATAGGGTCCTGTACTCTGCTTTTCTCCCTTGATGGTCCCAGGGACCTCTGCTCCTGGATTGCTAGATCAACCACTCCCCTCCTTTTGTTACAGAATGTCTACCTTTACATGTGCAACAATCACAATCAGTCCTCATAGCAATTACTCATTATTGAATCATAAGAGTCTTATCCCCATCTGCTTTCACCAGCCCCATCTAGACAGGTTGGAAATCACTCAGTGGAGATTCTACCTTCCCCCACACCCTCTGAAACTAAGCTCCCTCTTGGAAATTTGTAAGCCAGTCACTTTGTGCCTTTGTAGCGCCCCCCATTTTGGGTAACCAATGTCTAAGTTTCCCATTCCTGTCAACCTGGTGTACAGAGGGGGTTGGAATGATCCTTGTTGTAGAGCTTTGTTTCCTCTTTTAAGCTAATACATCCATAAATATAGGTCAGGTTCATCACATTGTAGCGGATTATACTTTTTTCCTCTTCTTTCTAGTAGATGTCTGATCATCCAGCCATTGAAGCTAGGTCAAATGGGTAGTATCTGCAAGTATGGGCATTCTTGTACATCTCCCCTCACTTCATATCAGCTGGATGCTTCACTCTCCACTCTAGTCTCTGTGACCATGTTCTTGTCCATACACTCAGGAATCCCCAGGTCTTGCTATACTGCTGGTCACCCAGGTTGCAATCCAGGTTGATAGGAATTTATTGAATGTGGTCAGACTTAGCTTACAGCTTCACTACTATTTCTCCCCCACTTCCCCTTACTGGTAGACCAGCGTGGTCACCAGCAAGATTACATGCCTCCCTCTGAAGTGTCTATTTTACAATGGTAGGCAAGGGAAACCAAGATTCATAATTCAGTCAAGCATCTTAACATTATTTCTACTCTTTTACCCATCAAACCATGTTCTCTAGATCACTTTTGAGTCTCCGTTTTGGTGTCCTTGCAGTGTATCATGGCAAATTCCTTGCGCAGGGGAATGACAGTGAAGAGCTGAAGAATGACCTGGACATATTTGACAGGCTTGTTTTTCAAGGTTGTTTTTGTTGTTAAGTCCCATTGAGTCAGTTCTGACTCATAGCGACCCTGTACAGGGCTTCTGAGGAGCAGCTGGTGTGTTTGAATAGCTCACCCTGTTGTCCAGTGTTTATCCTACAGTATCACACCAGGATTCCTTTTTCAAGGTTGTTGTTGTTGTTGTTAAGTGCCATCAAGTCAGTTCCAACCCATAGTGACCCTGTGTAGGGTTTGCAAAGAGCAACTGGTGAGCTTGAACTGCCAACCTTGTGGTTCAAACTGACTTTGCAGTCCAGCACATTTGCCCACAGCGCCATACCAGGACCCCTTTCTAAGGTTAGGAGCCCTCTTTTCTTCCTCTTTCCTTCCAAATGACCCAGTGTACTTGGACCACACTGAACGCATATCTGACATCTGTATAAATGTCCTTGCAGTGTATCATGGCAAATTCCTTGCGCAGGGGAATGACAGTGAAGAGCTGAAGAATGACCTGGACATATTTGACAGGCTTGTTTTTCAAGGTTGTTTTTGTTGTTAAGTCCCATTGAGTCAGTTCTGATTGCTAGATACAGATCTCTGATAAGAGCAAAGAATTCTGTCTTCTGTACTGAGGTGTTTGGTGGAAGTGATTCAGCTTCTTTCATACAAATGGGATTTGCTACAGTATACCGGGTCTTTCACTTTCCATTTTTCCATAAAACTGGTTCCATCAATGAAATATTCTTCATCAGGGTTGTATAGAGGTTCATCTTTGAGGTCTATCCAGCTGGAGTAGGGGACTTTTGTGGCCTGAATGCAATCATGTTCTAGCTGGTGTTCGCCAGGAGGGGCAGCAATATACTGTTGTTGTTATTAAGTGCCATTGAGTCAATTCTGACCCATAACAACCCTGTATATGGTTTCCAAGGAGCAGCTGGTGAACCTGAACCGCTGATCTTGCAGTTCAAATGGATTTGCAGTCTGGCACATAAACCCACAGTGCCACATGCTAGGTTTAAATTGGTAGTTGTTTTTAAATTCACCTTCAGATTGGCCTATAGAGAACCTTAGTATCTGGCCACCCTTCCCATTGTCAGCTAGGGTCTTCCTTTCTATTCTAGGGTGGTAAGGACTGAGTATGGAGTATAAACAGTGAGTGGCTTATCAAGGCTTAATTTCTTAGCTTCTTCTAGGAAAAGGCAGGTAGCAGAAACTGCCCAAAGACAAGGTGGCCATTCTTGGACCACCATATCAATTCCTTTAGAGAAATAGGCTACTAATATCCTACAAATGTTCAGCTGTTAGGTGGGGACCCCCAGTGTAATGCACTGCTTTACATGAACAAACAGTTCAGTGGACTTGGCTAGGTTAAGAAGTACCAGAGCTGTGCTGTGATTAGGCCAAACTTGAGTTTCAGGTCCATGCAAGGGAGATAGTGTCTTTTCCTTGGAGGACCTAATAAAGGGGTTTTGCTATTAGTGCAAAGTTGGAAATCCAAATTTGACAAAATATGACTATCCTCTTTTCAGCTTTGAGGAAGGTGATTTGGCTATAGGCTTGGAAATCTGGGCCTTGGTTTTAGAGACTTGATATCCTGCCTGTCCCAGGAAGTCTAGTGTTCAAATAATATTTTATCAAAGCCCTCTTTGGACTTCCTAGCTATGAGTAAGTTATCCATAGGAGGATGTCACTGATATGTCCTCAGATAAAACTGTCCCAGTAATGGTAGGGGAGTTTTTTAATTCTTGTGGGAGGTGATTCCAATGATACTGTCTTAAGTCCCGTGTTTGGGTATTCCCACTTGAAAGCAAAGATCTCCTGACTTTCCTCTTGTAAAGATATACAGAATAAGGTATTTTGTAAGTCAGGCACTGTGAAGTGCACACAGTCCAGGGAAATGGGTTCAGCACGACCAGGTGAATTTACCAGGTGGTTTACAACTTGGAAGTCTTTTACAAATCAATATTCTTCCATCTTTGTTTTCTGGACTGGCAGGATGGGAGTATTGAAAGGAGATCAGCAAGGTGGGATAAAGCCATGATTTTACAAGACCAATGATTTCTGCATTGTAAATACTGGTTTTAAACAACATAAAAGACGGCTATACACATGGACCTCATTGGATACACAGAAATCAAATTGACTACATCTGTAGAAAGAGACAGTAGGAAAGCTCCATATCATCATTAAGAACACAAGGAAGAGGAAAAGGACCAAAATAGATGTCAGAAGAGACTCTGAAACTTGCTTTCCAGGGTAGAGATGCTAAAGCAAAGGGAAGAAATGAGGAGATAAAAGCTGAATAGAAAGTTTCAAAGGGCAGCTCAAGCAGACAAAGTCAAATATAATGAAATGTGCAAAGACTTGGAGGTGGAAAACCCAAAGGGAAAAACATGCTCAGCATTTCTCAAGGTGAGGGAACTGAAGAAAAAAATTCAGTCCTCGACTTGCAATATTGAAAGAGTCTTTGGGCAAAATATTGAATGATGCAGAAAGCATCAAAAGAAGATGGAAGGAATACACAGTCACTATATCAAAAAGAGTGGGAGAAAGATGAGGCTTTCTGCTCCCATAAAGATTTACAGCCTCGGAAACCCTATGCAGGGTCGCTATGAGTCAGAACCGACTCCACGACACATAACCACCACCATACCAAAAAGAAATAGCCGATGCTCAACTATGTCAAGAAGTAGGATATGATCAGGAGCCAATGATACTGAAGGAAGAGGTGTAAGGTGCACTGAAGGCATTGACAAAAAACAAGGCTCCAGGAATTGATGGAATACAAATAGAAATCTTTCCACAAACTGATGAAGCATTACAGGCACTCACTCATCTATGCGAAGAAATTCGGAAGACAGCTACCTGGCCAAGTGATTGGAAAAGATCCATATTTTTACTCATGCCAAAGAGAGGTGACTCAATGGTAGGTAGAAATCATCCAACAATATCATTAATATCACATGCAAGTAAAATTTTGCTGAAGATAATTTTTAAATGTCTGTAGCAGTACATTGACAGATAGATGTCAAGGTTCATGCCTGATTCAGACACGGACGTGGAATGAGGGATATCATTGCTCACATCAGATAGATCTTAGCTGAATGCAGAGAATACCAGAAAAATGAAGAACATGGCTTCAGGATTAGAGGAAGACTCATTAATAACCTGTTACATGTAGATGATCCAACCTTTCTTGCTGAAAGCAAATAGAACTTAAAATACTTACTGTTGAAGATCAGAGACCACAACATTCCATATGGGTTGCACCTCAGTGTAAAAGAAACAAAAATAAATGGATTTTAATTGAATGATTGAAGCTGTCAAAGGCTTCATTTTGCTCTCATCAACCATCAGCATTCATGGAAACAGCAGTCAAGAAATCAAACGAAAATGAAATGCGGATAGGTCTCTTGTGATACGATAGTGAATAATTGTTATCAGGACTGATTGTGAGGGTTGGAAATGTAAAGGTAGACGTTTTGTAGCAAGGAGGGGAGTGATCAACTTTTCAGTCTAGGAACGGAGGTCCCTGGGACCATCAAGGGAGAAGAGCAGAGAGTGGGACCCTACCCAGAGAAGCAGTGATGCCTGAGATGGAGGCAAAGATGATGACGTAGAGAGATGGAGCAGCTGGGGACTTTAGACCCAGAGAGGGAGAGGGGCTGTGTGCTGACGACCAAGGGGCAAGCTTGTAGTGTATACCCTTTGGTTGGTTGATGATGCATGAAGGGGATTGTAACCATGGCAATGAAACGATATATGATAGGATGAATGTAAAACTAATGTTCTCCCATGTAAACTATCACATAATTCACAATAAAACATTTAAAAAAAGAAATCAAACGTATTACATTAGGCAAATCTGCTGCACAAGACCTCTTTAAAGTGTTGAAGAACAATGATGTCTGAAATGACCCGGTGCCGCTGATCAACCACACCTCACACCAGATGGCCCATCTAGAGACCTTTATTCAGGGTGAGGAAGGTAACCTATGCCGGAGAGAGAAGGCAGGAGGCAGACGGGAGGAGAGGAAGAAGAGAGCGTCAACAGGAAGGGAGGGGATTTATATAGATTCAACAGGAAGGGAGTGGTCATTGCTGGGGTGATTTAGATCTGGCCTATCAAAAGCCACGTTGTCCTTTAAACTACGCTCCTTTAAACTACGCGCCTTGTAGCTTAGGGCAGGGAAACAGACAAAATGGAGTTGGAGGGAGGGGAGAGGGAAGAACCGGAAGGTATTGTAACAATGTCAGTTTGAGGACTAAGGTGTGCCTGACCCAAACCATGGTATTTTCAGTAGCCTCATAAGCACATGAAAGTTGCAAAATGAATAAGAAAGACCAAAAAAGAATTGATTCATTTGAATTATTAAAAGTACCATGGACTGCCAGAAGAACAAACAAATCTGTGTTAGAAGAGGTACAGCCAGAATTCTCCTTAGGAGCCATGATGGCCAGACTTTGCCTCTCATACTATGGACATATTATCATGAGGATCAATCCCTGGGGAAGGACATCATACTTGGTAAAGTCGAGGGTTAGCAAAAAAGAGGAAGACCACTAACGAGATGGATTTGTACAGTGGCAGCAGCAATAGGCTCAATCTATTGAGTGAGATTGGTGCAGAACCAGGCAGTGTTTCATTCTATTGTGCAGAGTATATGAGTCAGAGTGGACTCAATGGCACACGACAAAACAACAACAAAACAAAAAGTGGCAGTTATGTTCATGTTGATTCTCAGGGAAAGATTGATGCCAAGACACATGGAAATCTCCAAAAAACATCAATCCCACAAATGTTGAAAGGCAAACACCTTCCCCTAGGGGTATCCCTCCCGGTGTGGCATGTAAGATAAGCATTGGCCTGTTTACCACAAGGTTGGTAGTTCAAATGCACCAGCTGATCCTTCAGAACCCTATACAGGGTCACTATGAGTCAGAACTGACTCGACAACACTTGACAACTGCAATAAGAGCTGGTGCCTTGAATTTGGATGTCTAGCGTCCTAAGCTGTGAGAGAATTTTCTGTTAGTTAAATCCATGTACTTGTATTTCTATTAGGGCAGTATTAGATAACTAAAATAGGGAAAAAAAGAAAAAGAAAAGAAAATTTTTGTAAAGTAAGAACTTCGCTTGAAAAATTCTTTTCCTATTCCTGGTAGAGTTTGAAGTTATAGAATGTTTACATATATGTTGTATTTCAATAACTAATTAAAACATTGTATATCATATACTATCTTGAATACTATAAAACAGATATGAATATACTTAATGGAGTCTTGATGTGGTGCTGTTGGATAAACTAACCCATCAGACACTCCTTGGGTACCATATGCAGGACTGCTATGAATAACAACTGACTTGCCAGCACTTTACAACAACAATAAAACTAAAGGCACTTAATCACAAATTAATGTAAGACATGGTCTCGAGTTGAAACATTTCACATAATACTTTTTTTCTGCGACTGTGTTCTGTTGTAGCAGATTTAACTTTATACACCTTTGCTTTAAAGGAGGAATATCATAAACGGAACTTCACAGAAGTGCTCTCTCCCAATGTGTACAACAGTAAACTCTGGGAAGCCTCAGGCCATTGGCAACATTACAGTGAGAACATGTTTACCTTTGATATTGAAAAGGACACTTTTGCTCTTAAACCCATGAATTGCCCTGCACACTGGTGAGTATGAAAGCTGAAGCAAATTTTTGTATAACGCTTATTTTATCATAATTTGTTTTAGTGTCTTTGCTCTTTGGAGTTATATAATTTTTTTAAAGACTGAAGATAGGTAGTTATTAATCATCTTCAAGTTATCTCATTATGGAGAATGAATTTACTTCTTAAAATACGTTTTAGCTTTGTTGTTGTTGTCAAGTGCTGTTGAGTCAGTTCTGACGCATAGTGACCCTGTATAGGGTTTCTGAGGAGCGGCTGTTGAGCTTGAACCGCCGACCTTGAGGTTCTAACAGTCTTGCAGTCTAGCACATTAACCCACAGCACCACACCAGAAATGAAACAATTTTGTTTTTCATGCTTCTTAAAGGAACTTTTATGTATCAATTTTATAAATTTTTATAAATTTGTCTTCTTGATAGTAATATGTATGGTTACAGAACATGTAGTTCTTATTACTGCTTGAATTAATTATAACAAGATCACTGAAGCCTGTAATTAACCCAATTTCATTGACTCCTAAGAGATACTTTTTCAGAAATCTTATAATCAGTGGCATGTTAGCATGTTGTTGTTGTTAAAGTGCAGTCGAGTCGATTCCGACCCATAGTGACTCTGTAGAGGGTTTCCAAGGAGCAGCTGGTGAGCTTGATCCGCCGACCTTGCAGTTTAAATGGCTTTGCAGTCTGGCGCATTACCCAACAGCGCCACACCAATGTTAATTAAATGAATGGATTATTTTCTATCTTATTGTTGTTAAGTGCCGTTGAGTAGGTTCCAACTCATAGTGACCTGTATAGGGTTTCCAAGGCTTTTAAATCTTTTTAGGAACAGAAAGCCTCATCTTCCTCCCACAGAACAACTAGTGGGACCTTGAACTGCCGACCTTGTGCTTCATCAGGTGCTTATTATATGGGGCCACTGCTTCCCCATCATTCTCTATCTTAGTGGTGATGATTATGTGCCATGGAGTTGGTTCTGACTCATAGCAACCCTGTTTAGGGTTTCCAAGGCTGTAAATCTTTACAGGAGCAGAAAGCCTCATCTTTCTCCCATAGAGCAGCTGGTAGTTTCAAACTGCTGACCTTGAGGTTTACAGCCCGACTCGTAACCACTATGCTACCAGAGCCCCTTAAGTGTAAAGGAGCGGAAAACGTCATCTTTCATTGACAGCTCCTTTGGTCGTTTCAAACTGTTGACCTTGGGAATCATAGCCAAAATTGCTGTGGCGCTGTGGGCTAATGTGTCAGACTGCAAAGTCGTTTGAACCGCAAGGTCCTTGGTTCAAGCTCACCAACTGCTCCTTGGAAACCCTACATAGGGTTGCTATGGGTCGGAATCTACTTGAATGCACTTAATAACAATAACAACATACTACCTGAGCTAAAATAATGATTCATGCTGTCTTAGAGTAATTGTCATAAAGTTAGTATGAAAATTCAGCCTTCTAAGGCAAGCAGATTCTAAAACAAAGCAAACAGGCACCGTTCTCCATTAATTGCAGTTTTATATTATAAACATACATGATATCAATGTAACTGTTAAAACAAAGCTCTGAACACTGAAAAGAAGCTTTGTTTTGTTATTAAAGACTAAAAGAAATTCAGTTTATGATGGTAAGATTTAAAATATTAATACAATTTATTGCTATGTAAACATTCTGTCATTTTTCTTTTAAAGAGAAAGGAAGCTAACCTGGTGTTTTGCATTCTTCAGAACTCTTATTTTGAAACTTTGTAACTGAGTTTTGCAGTCAAGTCAGTTCTAAGTCACAGTGATCCCTACATACCTTGTCTGAGCAGTGACTTGTGGGCTTGAACCACCGACCTTGTGGTTAGTAGTTCAATGCTTATCTTACAGTGTCACACTATACCATGTAAAGCTGCAGCTTCTGATTTCAACTAGGATTTGAGGCTGAAGGAAAGTAGAGGATATAATTTTGTGATTTCTTACCTCAGAATAAGGTAACAGGACCACTGTAGCTTAGTGGAATATAAGAACCAAGGGTGGTTAATTCAGCAGAAAACACAAACTAGTTGAGTGCTTAATGCTTGGTGCTAGAAATGGAGATGGGATTAAGACATAGTTCGTTGACTGGTAATGTCCAAGTAGAATGGGGGTGATCCTTTTGCAGACAATAAGTGATAAATGAGGCAGAGGATCACCATGATAGTGAAGGTTTGAGGTATTCATGGAGCCTAAGGACTGACTAGCCCTGTCTGGGATAGTGTCCAGGAAGGATTCACTTAAGACCTAACTGTTGAAATGAGTGGAAATTTACTGTTGCGATGGGATTGTTGTTGTTGTGTAGTGCCATCGAGTTGGTTCCAACCCATAGCGACCCTGTATAGGGTTTATGAGGAGTGACTGGTGAGCTTGAACTGCTGATCTTGTGGCTCAAACCGACTTTGCAGTCCAGCACATTAACCCAAAGTGCCACACAGCATTGCTGAAAGAGATGATGACATGGTTCTCACTTTCTAAGAGAGAGGTGCAGTGCTATAAATTCAAGTAAGTCAGAGAGTTCAAAATGTTTAGCTGGTGGACAAAGAACCAGGGTAAGGAGTTTATAAAGTTTGAGGCCTAATTATAATTTCTCAATATTTAGATAATTACTTAACCTTTTCTGTGCTATGTAAAAGCTGTATGCTATTTTATCTTTTCTAGTCTAATGTTTGCCCATCGTCCACGATCTTGGAGGGAAATGCCTATTAGATTAGCTGATTTTGGAGTTCTTCATAGACATGAACCGTCAGGTACTTTAAGCGGCTTAACCGTAGTCAGGCGCTTCCAGCAGGATGACGCTCACATCTTCTGCACAGTGGAGCAGGTAAACAGTAATACAGAATGAAGCATGGCTCTTGCAAATTCACTGTTCTTCTGAATATGTTAGTATTTCTCAGCTGGTGAAAAATATGATGTTTGATGTAGTCTCTGAGATCTCATTCAGTTCTAACTTTCTATGATTCTCTAATTTGTCTCAATAGATCAATAATCTCTCTCTCTCTCTCTCTCTCTCTCTCTCTCTCTCTCTCTCTCTTTTTTAATATATATATAAAGAGAAGTCTATTATCTTACAATTGTAGAGTCCCAGGTCCCCAGCAGAAGAGAGAGAGAATACCTCTCTGCTGGAATCTCCAGTTCTCACAGTAGTCCTAGGTTGGTCTGCATGTCTTTTCAAATGCAAATATCCCAACCCTGAAGGCTGTGGGTGGGACTCAGGATTCTGCCTAAAGCCCCAGACTGTACAAAAGCTTAATCCAAGAAGGCTGTTTTTTTCCAGGCAAATTCTAACTGCCCTTTTAGCAAATCTAATCAAATATGTCCTGAAAATGGGTTTACAAGCTCTCTGTAACCATAATACCCAATATTCCTATCACACATAAATATCTGTTTTACAATAATAGGCAGGAGAAACCAATATCCATAAAGTGGTCAAACCCATAAACCTTTTATAACAATCAAGTTCAATTTTTTCTCCTCAGTAGGACTAACCCTATTCATATGCAAATGGATTTAGGCCTCCAGCGGGGTGGATTTGGCTGGATTCTGACCCAGACCCTGTATCAGCCTTCCTTCCTAACCAGCCATCTTTGGCTCCAAGCAAGTCCAGAAACTGAGGCGCTCCCCTCTGTTAAGTATTTTATCCCATGTCCCTTCATTTTTTTTCTTATAAAACCTCATAATTTCATAGGTTGTCCTGTTCACAGCACCAACTGCTTAACCCAAGTGGGGACCATGTCTGACTTCCTCTGACTCCACAAGGGGATATTGTTGTTGTGTGCCGTGGAGTCGGTTCCGACTCATAGCAACCTGTGCAGGGTTTCTGAGGCTGTAAATCTTTATGGGAGCAGAAGGCCTCATCTTTCTCCTGTGGAACAGCTGGTAGTTTTGAACTGCTGACCTTGAGGTTAGCAGCCCAATTTATAACCACTATGCTAATAGAGTTCCTTCCACAAGGGGATTAGAGGACCAAACTCATTATCAGCCCAAGGCCAATTCCTATGAAGTGGAGGTCAGACATGCCTCCACCACATATCAGTGCCTTTAAAATTAGTCAGATTTGAGAACCAACTTAGAGAACTCACCCTTATAATTTTGTCTCTCTAGACCCCAGCTCTCTTGGTACCACATGTATTAGGTCAGGTTTTCTAGAGAAGCAAAACCAGTGAAACATACATAAGTGTATATAAAAGGAAGTTTATTATCTTACAGTTGTAGAGTCCCAGATCCCCACGGGAAGAGAGAGTGCAGATCAATAATCTCTTGACATGGAAGTTATTGTTTTTTGCCTTCAGCTTCCTCCAATTATTGTATTAAATTTCATTAAGTGTACTTTTTATAAAGAAATTTGATAGGCTTTTGGAGGCTTTTGCTTTTCAATGTTGTGTAGAACTTTTACTTTTTCAGATTTCATGCTAATTCAAACAAAAATTGTCATGTAAAGGCCACTATCAAGTACTATCAAACAATTTGACCTAATTGACACTTAAAGAATAGCAGAGACATAGTCTCTGAAAGTACACACAGCACACTTACCAATATAGGCCACTTCCCTTTGGGAAAGCCATATTCTGTCACTCACATGGAAGACTAGAGCCTAGTACTCCTTGGAACCAAATTGGGGCCAGAACACTGATGGTGAACAAACTGATTCTTTTGGCCAAATGAAGCAGCAATATTTAATCACCTTTTGTTCATCCTTTTCCTGGGTTCAAGGACTGTCCCTTCAACCCCTCGACATTCTCCCCAGAGGAATGTCTCTGGTAGTGTCTCCCGCTCTCTAGTTTCCTTCTTTCATAGACCTAGAACTTTTGTTTCCCATTTTCTTTTGGTCTCGGTGTTTAGTGCCTAAGTTGCTCTGTGAGCTTTACCCCCCTTTAACAGGGAGATTTCTTGCACACCCTGAGATTCACTTCGTCTTTCTCTGGAAGTTTCTCTCGCAGGAGTACAGGACTGTGGATTGGGACTCCGCACTCACTCCATATCCAAGATATATCACAGCCACATACACTTGACTCCCCAAAATGCCCAACTACCAGGGTAATATTTACAGTCCAATTTTCTCACCCTGGCTTATGCAGGTTGCGTGGTATTCTGTTCTCACTCCCTCACGTCTATTTCTCTCTCTCTCTCTCCTTAACTCTTTTTTTAACAATCTCGTATCTTTTCCGGCTCCCGCTGAGAGGTGGTCAACCCTGTGGAACAGGCTACCAAAACGAAGGCAGGATGTGTCTCCTTTCCACCAGGGTTGCTGCTCCAAGTGGGCAGATAATCCAGGACGAGACTCCAATTTGTGAGAAACATTGTCAACACCCCAGTACTGTCTTGGTTTCTCTTGATAACTAGTGGGTTGGTATAAACCCCTGACTAGGACCTTACCCAGATGGGGCTCCAGAGAGAGAACTGGGGCAGGCTGCCTTATCCCGTTTGAGGTCACTGATGAGTTATCATGAATGTTTACCTGACAAAAGCTTAAGAAATTCAGTGTGTACCCTCTTTAGCAAGACTGGGACTTTATTGGTCAGTTTTGCAAGATCATGTGCCAAGCCCAGAAAGCAAGACAGGCTGGCACACCAAGCAGTTGTTTCACAAGCATTTTATTCTCTAGTTCCAGAGTCCCTCCCCTAGTTCCTCATTGGCTGAGTATTATGGGATTAAACAGTTGTCCTGAATGTCGCCTATTTCCTTTTATGGTGACATCCTTAATTTAAAGTTTCTACTTCCTGAACAGGTTCCCTCCCTGTCCTCTAATTCATAATGTTTATACATCTCCCAGGTGCATAGGTACCTGTGGTTACCACAACAATTTGTGCCTTTGTCAGTTAGTATCTTCTTGGTCTTTTGTTCCCCTCATTCCTGAAGATGGACCAGTTTAGGACTTATTTCTCACAATTAGGTAAAAAGAAAGGTTTAAAATCAAGTGGCCTCAGTTTCTACTTAAGACACTGTTGTTGTTTTGTGCCAATGTTATGCCCAGAATTCAGGGTCCCCAAAGACCACCCAGGAGCCGTGTACCAATGCAAATACATAAGGGTTGTTTAATCAAGCTCGAGCCAGGTCTCTAACCTTATCCGACATTTCGGAATAGGGAAAGAGCCCCGAATTCATTGTCTGCAGGGTTTTTATAGAATTTTCAAACAGCTCAGGTTTCTCAGCTTTACAATCTTTGGATTGGTTAACAATTGGCAAACTATGAGATGTTACAGTTTAATTGGTCAGGGCTGGTGGTCTTTGTTCTTAGGCTAGGGTAAAGGAAAACATCTGGCCTCTGTCCTTGAGCTGCCTGGCTATTTATACATATATCATTTTCTTGGAGCTAGAGTACGTGTTCAGGCTAATGTACAGAATGGAGATTGACCTTGCCTCTGGAGGGAACTAATAACTGAGGCCTTATCTATTTAAAATGCTTTCCTGAGCCTGACTAGAGTTTAGTCAAGCAGTTTCTAGGTAGGCAAAATCAGTTTGGTCCTTACACCATGTAGTCGGTTCCGACTCATAGCGACCCTACACAGGATTTCCGAGGCTGTAAATCTTTACGGGAGCAGACTGCCTCATCTTTCTCCCATGGAACGGCTGGTAGTTTCTAACTGCTGACCTTGCAGCTCGCAGCCTGATTCGTAACCACTACACTACCAGAGCTCCTTAGTTATGACACTAAAATAAGAAAAACAAAAAATTAAAGCAGAGTATCAGAAGAAAGAAAATAATGAGGACCAGAGAAGAAATCAATGAAACAGAAAAAAGAAAAGCAGTTAAGACCACTGGTGAACACCACATGGTGTCCTCTGAGAAGACTGATAAAATGGAAAGAACTTCTAGCCCAACAGATATTAAAACAATACTAATGTAATATTATGAACAACTTTATGCAAATAAGCTTGACAACTTAGATGAAATGGACAAATTTCTTCAAAGAACAAGCTACAAAACTTCATTCAAAAAGAAATAATCTGAGTATCCCTGTGTCTAGAGAAATTAAATTGGTAGTTTAAAACTTCCCACAGAAAATTCCAGGCCTAGGTTGTCTCCAATGGTGAATTTTGCTAAACTTTTAAGGTATAAATGCCAATTCTAGAAAATTCCTCCAAAAAATTTAAGAGAACCTTCGAGGCTAGCATTGCCCAGATAACAAAATAACATAAAGACATCATAAGAAATCTTCAGGTCAATATCCTTTTTGAAAACTTTTGCAAATCAAATACATAATGTATTTTTTAAAAGCATAATACATCGTGGACAAGCGGGCTCTACCGAAGGAATGACAGGTTGGATTAACATTAGAAATCAATCAATGTAATTCACTCTATTAACAATCTCAAAAAGAAATCTGATCTTCTCAGTAAATGAAGAAAACTAGTTGGCAAAATCAACAATCCATTTCGCATAAAAACTTTCAGAAAGTAGGAATGGAGTTTTCAGAAGTAGGAAGTTCCTTAACTTGATAGGAGACATCTATGAGAAACTTATATCTAATATCATGCTTATAAGTAAAAGTTTACATGCTTACCCCCCAAATTAGGAACAAAGTAGGATGTACATTCTCACATTTCTAGTAATCATTACACTAAGAGTTTTCTCTGACTTAAAAAAGGTCCGAAACAAATAAACAGAGAGAATAGAAGTAAATACTGTTGAATGATGATGCACAGAGGAGATTGTAATCATTGCAATGAAATGATGAATGTAAAACCGATGTTCTCCCATATAAACTATCACTCAATTCACAATAAAAACTTTTTTTAAAAAGTCAGAAAAAGAAGGTTTTAAGGAATGAAATTGGAAAGAATTAAAACAACAGTTGCAGACAATATGATCATCTTTGTAAAAAATTTGAGGGCATCTACTAAAAAAAAAACACTACTAGAAGTAATAAGTGAATTTAGGAAATTTGTAGGATAGAGGATCTATAAACAAAAATCAATTGGATTTCTACATAATAACAATGAACCATTTGAAATTACAATAATTGTTCCGCGGGAGGAAGAGGAGGCTTTCTGCTCCCATAAAGATTTACAGCCTCGGAAACCCTATACAGGGTCGCTATGAGTCAGAACCAACTCCACGGCACACAACAACAACAACAACCACTTACAATAGCGTAAAAAATATGAAAAACATAGGATAAATATGAAAAGTGTACACATGACCAGAACACTGAAGCATTACTAAGATAAAGATAACCTAAATAAATGAGCTAGACCTTGTTCATGGGTTGGAAGACTCAATATTAAACTATCATTTCTCTCTAATTTGGTATATAGACTCAATGCAATCCCAATCAGCATATCAATAACCAAGCCACTTAAATGTTTTTTTTTTTTTGATAGAAATTGGCAAATTAATTCTAAAGTTCCCGTGGAAATCCAAAGAAACTATTATTGCCAAAGCTACTTTGCAAGAGATCAAAGTTGTAAACCTAACTATATTTAAATTCAAGGATTATAAAGTTATAGTATTCCTGACAGTGTGGTCACTATGAGTCAGAACCAACTCAGTGGCACTTAACAACAACAACCATCTACAAACGTTAATTCAAAATGAATTATAGGCCTCAGTGTAAAACCTAAAATATAAAACTTTTTAAAAGAGAAACTGGAGAAAGTCTTTGTGATCTTGGGTTAGAGGATGGTTTTTGAGATATACAAAAGAACAATCAGTAAGAGAAAGTAATTAATAAAATGGAGTTTCTCAAAATTGTAAATTTCTGTTCTTCAAAACTTACTGTGAAAAGAGCACGAAGACAAGCCACAATATAGGAGAACATATTTGCAAAGCACATGAACATAATATTAAAAAAAAAAAAAATGTCAGAAGTCAATAATAAAAATATAGACAAATCAAATAACGGGCACGTCTAGACATAGAAAAACAGATGACTTTTTCCTGATGGTTCTGAGTAAGAGAAGGTGGGGGGAAGATGCTGAAGGATTATATGATTCAGTTGTGAGTTAATTGTTTACAGGGCTAATTGTGATTGGTCCATTTTGCCATCCTTTTGGGTATAAAACAAGTCATCTCAGAAGAATAAGGCAGGGGGTATGGAGGTATCTTACTACCATCAAAGAGGAAGTGCCAGTAGTGGAGCCATCCTTTGGACCCTGTTGTTGTTATTAAATGCTATCAAGTCAATTCCCACTCATATCAACCTTATATAGGGTTTTTGAGGAGTGGCTTGTGAATTTGAACTGTCAACCTTTGATTCAAACAGGCCTTGTGGTCCTGTGCTTTATCCTACAGTGCCACACACCTGGACTAAGGGCATAAGCTGTGTGACCCTGGAGGAGTGCCATAGGCGTGACAGTCTACAGATCCAAGAGCCAGAGCAGGAGACAGGGCAGTGGCCTTGCTGGACCACTGAAAAAGTAAAGTGTGCCTTTGGGCATGAGGCTCATTTGTGAAGCAGGGTGCCTCCAGGCACTTACTTAGGGAGCTAGGTGTGCTGATCCTGGGAGCCAGAGCTGAGTGCCTTCAGGCTGAGGCTTAGGGTGGAGTAGTGTGCCCTGTGAGCATTTATCAGCAATCCTAAAAGAGCTTTGAAACGCTGTCAGAGCAGAGCAGAGGCTAGGCCAAGAGATGGGAGAGGAAAGACTGTCCTGACTGGAAGAACTGCATCCTGAACATTCTGACCCTAAGAGTGTAAGCTGTTCACTTCCCTAGTAAATCCCATAACTCTGAGTATGGTGTCTGTGTGGCCATTGCAATGAATTTTGGAACCCAGAGGAGAAATAGAATGTTGTGGGAGGGATGATTTGGTGTTCATTTTTTGCAGGACAAAGCAGGCTTTTGTTTTGGGGAAAAATGGAGTCGATATGTTTTTCCTATTCCTCCTGCTAAATACAACTAAAAACCTCTGACATTGTATGTAAAACTAACAAAAGAAGATGGATGTCAGTACTCAAGAAACAACATGATGATGTCCTTGACCTTCTTTTTGCCTCATGCATCCTAAAATTGGAGCCACAGAAGCCAGCAACCAAGATATGTCAATAGGAGCAGACAAAAACCTAAACAAATGAAACATTGCATGCTCTAGCCAACAGACCAGGAGAGGGGAAGCCTAGCATGACAGAAGTCAGAGCTAAAAGAAAGAAAGAAAGAATATATCCTGCATGCTTTCATTTCATAAAAATTCAGTCTATTAATCTATAGCAGCACTCTGCCCTCTCTCTTCTTATTGACTCTGCTTTTGTTGACTCCTCATTTACATTTAAATGTGCTCTCCTCATACCACCTCAAAGATGCCCTCTCTCAGCCTCAGCCCCTAACTTTGCTCTTCTTACTCTACTCTCTCTGGCTTCGGTTACATTCCAGGCCCAGCCCCTAATCTCACCTGGATCTCAGCTTTCCCACATGAGCTCCAGACCTGGGTCCTACAGGGCTTGGTGAGCATAGTTTCTTGGCCATCACAAGCTCTCTCACAGAATGGATTTCCTTCTCTGCCTCCTACCCCACTTTCCCACCCATTCAAGTTTACTCTCTGAGGTACTGGCACTAAAATCCTCTCTGCTGTCTAAACCAGTAACCCAGATGGTCCTTGTTTTCACTACTTGTATCCGGTTTATCAGAAACCCTATAAATCATTACCCTAAAATATCTCCCTGAATATTTTCATTCATTCCTGAATTGTCAGAATCTAGCAGCCTAGCCCAGTGCTTAGCACATGGACAATTAGGTCATCAGTTAATGAGTTAAAGGATAAATATCCCATAAACATATCAAATTCCTTACATTCCAGCTTCTTTGTGATTCAAGTCAACACCATCTCCCACTTGCTTCCTAATGGCTCTCTCTTCTAGTATTGCTCTTTGCATTTCCCATTCTTCTAGAATTGCCCAATCCATTTCCCATACTGGGAAAATACAAATTGGGTCACATTAGTTCCCTCCTGAAAAACTCTTCACTGGCTCCCTATTTTTCTGACTAAAGAAATGCAGGCATGACTCTACAAATTACTACCACCTGATCCTGCTCACCAATCACCTTCCCCTCTCTGCTGTCTTAAGCAGCTCTTTGTAGCGCCCCTGCCCTAGGATACTTCTGTCTTCTGGGCCTTCCTCCTCAATGTGTCTTCTGCTTGCTTGACTTTTTCCCTACCTCTCCACAGAGAATTCTTTTAATGTTTTTGGCTGCAGCTTGGCTGTTACTTCTTCTGGGCAGCCCCTCCCAATCCTTCTTCTCCTGTGTGGAACTTTTCAAAGTGTGTTACTCTTGTCTTCTTCTTTGCCCAGCTTCTCCACTGGACTTGGAGCCTCTGCCAGCACATGCCTGACACATGGGAGGCATTCCATGAATATCTGAGCAAGGAATGAATGAATGACCAAAATAAAATGTCATCCAGTACACCATATTAGAAGAATACTGATAGGGGGAATTTTTCTTTTTTTTTAAAAGATGCTGTAAGTTGATTTTATCCAATGTCCTATTTAGAACATTTTGTTTTACTTTGATTTCAGATTGAAGGAGAAATAAAGGGGTGTTTGCAGTTTTTGCAATCTGTTTACTCAACATTTGGCTTCACCTTTCAATTAAATCTCTCCACAAGGCCTAAAAACTTCCTAGGAGAAATTGAGATGTGGGATCAAGCTGAAAAGGTAAGAACAAACAAAGTGCTTACCCTTTTATTTTTGTGATTTGGGGAAAATCCTGAATGGCTGCAGTTATCTTACAAGATGATTCAATACTTAGTTGTAGAAAGTTTTTGAACTGTAAATTACGGGCTAAATATACAGATTGCACTACGCAAATCTGCCTCACAAGACCTTTTTAAAGTGTTGAAGAGCAAAGATGTCAGCTTGAGGACTAAGGTGTGCCTGCCCAAGCCATGGTATTTTCAGTAACCTCATATGCATACGAAAGCTGAACAGTGAATAAGGAGGACCATAGAAGAATTGATGCCTTTGAGTTATGGTGTTGGAGGAGAATACTGAAAGTGCCATGGGCTGCCAAAAGGACCAATAGATCCGTTTTGGAAGAAGTGCAGCCAGAGTGCTCCTTAGAGGCCAAGATAGCCAAACTTCTTCTTGCATACTTTGGACATATTGTCAGGAGGGACCAGTCACTGAAGAAGGATATCATGTTTGGCAAGGTAGAAGGTCAGAGAAAAAGCGGAAGACCCCCAATGAAATGGACTGGCCAAGTGGCAGCATCGATGGACTCAAGCATGGCAACTGTAGTGAGGTTGCCCCAGGATCCGGCAGTGTTTCGTTCTGCTGTGCATAATGTCGCTATGGGTCGGTACCAACTCGATGGCACCTAACAACAACAAAATACAGATTGTGGGGTGTGGTTATCCAATTTTCTTCAAATTGTTAGAAATTAATCCCGATGTCGCATAAAAGACACTCGGTGAGACTAAATTACCTTGGCAAAGTAAAATTTACTCTTGCAAGAGGGTACCTGCGCATAGCTGTACATACACGAACAGGCTAGCGAGCACACCGAGTGGGCAGTCCACTCACTCGGGTTTTTAATCCCTGACGTGCGTCTCAAGGCTGTGTCTCACCCTATTGGCTAGGGTTTTGACAGCACAATCTATTCCCTTGCTCGGTTGGCTAGTTCAAAATTTTAAGGCGCACATTCCTACTTTAGGAAAAGAAGAGAGGGGTCAGTCTTTGCTCCAGAAAGTAGTTTAAGGAAAAAGAAAGTTATCATAAATTCCTTACTCCAGGAAGTGGTTTAAATAAAAAGAAAGTGACCATAAATTCTTTACTCACTTCAGGAAGTAACCAAAGAAAAAGAGAGAGAGATCATAAAGTCTTTACTTCAGGAAATAAAAAAGTTACCCGAATATTATAGTAAACAGGATTATAATTTTTTTCTCCACAATATTAGCGAGAATATATCTGCTCCTCAGCAATCAACTATCCAGTTATCTAATACTTCACATTTACAACCATGGTACAAAATCTACTGTCTATTTTGCACATTGACAGTATACAGTATATTTACGAATACCAAGGTGTGAGGTAAGCACAGCGCTGACTGTGATGGCTAAGTTTGTGTCACACTTGACTGGGCCATTACTCATTGTGGTTTGGCAGTTACATAATGATGTAATTTGACAGTTATACAGTAATGTAGTCATCCTCCATTTTGACCATCTGATGTGGTCATCCTCCATTGTTACATAACATGGATTTCTTTTTAACTTTTCATTGTGAATTGGGTGAAGGTTTACAGCGAAGATCATCATTTTTACATTCAACAATTCATACACATTTTGTTTCATCTCATTGACTGCAATCCTCTTAATATAACATCACTTGTCTCATTTCCTCCCTGTGCTTCCCTTTTCCTCCCTGTGCTTCCCATTTCTGGTCCTCCTCTTTTCCTCAGCCTTCGGAACTTTGTCCTTGGGTAAATGCTGCCCTTTTGATCTCATTGGTTGATTAGGCTAAGGTGTGTGTACCCCCTAATGTTATTATTCTCTTACACACTATTGTTTGGCTGGAAATTGAGCCATGTAGATAGATGAGTTCATTTCCAGACCTGAAGGGTCTTGGGGGCTCCACGAGTCTCTCTTTGACCAATAAGTTTGGTCTTTTTTTTATGATTTTGAATTTTGTTTCACCTTCCCCCCCCCCCCTCTCTTCAGGACCTTCTAATGTGATCCTCTTCAGAGCACTTGGTAGAGGTAACCAAGCACCATATAGTTCTTCTGGTCTCAGGGTTGTGGAGGCAGATGTTTTCGTGGTCTATTAGTTAGTAATAACCAGTTTCTAAATTTTTAAAAAAATTCTCTAATTTGACATAACTCTTGATTTGTGAGTTATATTTTAAACCATTGCCTTTTAAGGCATCATAGTATGACTCATATAATCTGATGGTTACCTATTTTAGATCTAGACACACATATCTGATATTCAAATATCATTCATATAGTTCCCCACCATCTGTCTGAGACACCCAGAGACTCAAATGAAAATTCATCAATCATCATCATCATTGCTCCATTCATTTGGGACATTGTGGGGTAAAGAAAGCTAAGAAGGTGATAGACCAGGTGTAGGACTGGAATGGGAAGAATAGACTTAAAAGTACCACCATTTTTTGTTCTTTTAACTGATGTGGCTCAATTAACTGACAGGCCAATGGTCACCCAGGGATTCTGGCTCTTCCCTCAGGGATGGGCCTGCTCCACTTTGGCAGAGGTTCCCATAGCATTTACTCTTTGATGCAGGAATTGGTGAGATGAGCATTTGCGTTGTTCTGTTTTTAAAGTCTTTAAAATGGTTTTTAAAAGATTGAAGACTGAAGTTGTCAAAGACTTCATTTTGCTCAGATCAACCATCAGCACTCATGGAAGCTGCAGTCAAGAAATCAAATGACGTATTGCATTAGGCAAATCTGCTACACTTAGATCTCTTTTAAGTGTTGAAGAGCAACGATGTCAATTTGAGGATAAAGATACACCTGACCCAAGCCATGGTATTTTCAATAACCTCATATGCATGAGAAAGTTGGACAGTGAATAAGGAAGACCATAGAAGAATTGATGCATTTGCGTTATGGTGCTGGAGGAGAACACTGAAAATGCCATGGGCTGTCAAAAGAACAAACAGACCTGTACTGGAAGAAGTAAAACCAGAGTGCGCTTTGGAAACCAGGGTGGCTAGACTTAGTTTCTCATACTTCAGATATATTATCAGGAGAGACCAGTCCCTGGAGAAAGATATCATGTTTGGTAAAGTGGAAGGTCGGAGAAAAAGAGGAAGACCCGCAATGAGATGGTTTGGTACAGTGGCAGCAGCATTGGGCTTAGGCTTAGCAACGATTGTGAGGTTGGCCCAGGACCAGGCAGTGTTTCATTCTGTTGTGCCTAGAGTCACTATGGGTTGGTACTGACTCAATGGCACCTAACAACAACAACACAAATGGTTTTTAAAAGATATTAAGTCAACTCCAAAACCATACTTCTGTCTGGACATCAATTCATTTTACCTACTTCCCATCTCAGATTATATCCAGCTCTGTAGAATAGCAGTACTCACTATAGAGAGATGCAGTGAACAACAGATGACAGCCTGTCCAAATAATCAGAATATCAACAGCAAAAAATACCATAGACCTTCTATTAAGTTTCATGAAAAATGTGTGTCCTAAAAGAAAATGATCTTTTTGTGAAAATTAAAATCCCACGGAAATTAGATTTGAAAATGTCTGCTTCTGCCATTTTTTATTTAGTGTAGATAGGGCTCTGCCTCAGACAAGTCCAGAGGAAGCCTGGGTTCCTTCAGCAGCTATGATCTTGACTCTACCACTGGAATGTATGTCAGTCCATCAGCTCCTTTGAGGTTCTTTACTCTCAACTCCCAGCCCCTCTCTTGGGTACCAGTCTGTTGAAGTGCTGTTTTGCCAATATTCTGACCAGGAACTCAGGAATGTTTAGGTGTCTTCCAAGGGAGCTGTATTCTCAGGAAATCGCCAGAAAAATCAAAGAACCCCATTATAATATCAATGTTGTTGTTATGTGCGGCCAAGTCAATTCTGACTCACAATGTCCCAGTTTCCAAGAAGCGAATGGTGGGGTTTGAACTGCCAACCTTGCAGTTAGCAGCTGATCCTACAGTGCCACATCAGGACTCCATTATACCAATATATACACACAATCTCCAGTGCTCAGTGTCTATTACAGGCCAAGTTGAATGCATGTAAGTGGCTAAAGACCAAAAGTGGGCTCTCCTGCTCCCACAGCCTATAAATCATAAGAGATCCCTTCCCCAGCTATATGTACAGAGGTGGAGGAAAAGCATTACAGAAATGGCAAGAATTGCCCCCTACATCTTCTTACACAGCTAAACACAGAGTGGAGGAAAGAGCAAGATCAAGTCCTTCTTACCTTCTCATGTGTGGAAGCTCCACCTACAGGTGGGACTAGCTAGAAAATATGTAAGACAGGTGGGTCTACACTGGATGGAGGAAGAAAAGTCCCCTCCTGAAATGCTTACCTGGAATTCTTGGAACAATTTAGTCAATGGTTTTTTGTTTGTTTGTTTTTTAAGTTAAAATGTGTACATTTCTTGAGAGAAAGTACCATGTGATGCAGTGAATTACTTACTATGGCCCTACTAGCTCTAGTTTTTGTAACTCCCACCATGTGACTTGGTGGGACTATACAAATAAGGTGCTTGTGGCCCACCAAGAGGATTGGATAGCTTGCTAATAGCTAAATAAGGTGCAGGGCACCCTTTGTAGTGGTGGCATCAAACAAATAAATTGTATAGAACCCTAATGAGGGAATTGATCCTTTTCACCATTCTGCTAGATTTAAAATGAACCATCCCAGAAGCAGAAAAAGGGGACCTCAGGACCATCAAGAAAGAAAAGTCAAGAGTGAAGCATGTTCTTTGGGTGTGGGAGCCTCTTAGACCCAGGAAACAGACCTATAACACCAGAGATAGCAAAAGATGGCAAGAGATGGCAGCAACAGAACCAGGAGACCAACAGTGTGTATGCCAACCAATAGAGTCTGAGAACTGAAGTCCAAGAGTTGGGTACTTATTGGCGGAGATAAAAGAGCTTTGTAACACTTGCTTGAGCAGGACAGAGGCTGAGTCAGCCCAAGAGGCCCATGGGGCCCTCTGCTGAGAAGTTGAGGACCAGAAAGAGCCCTGTTTGTGAGCACAGCTGTGAAGAGGCTGTCCTGTTTGAAGAACTGTATTCTGAGTGGTCCTGAACTGGTATTACAACCTGTTACTTCCCTAATAAGTCCCAGAACGGTGAGTATGGTCCATGAGTTCTGGGTAGCCATTGCAACGAAGTATTGAACCCAGCAGACTTGTAGAGAGTGCTATGGGAAGGTAGTTGGTGTTGGGATTTGTGAGAAGATTGAAGAGAGGAGATATGCTTAACCTCTGCCTCACAGAATTCAGCCTGAGCTATTGATCTTGATCCTCTTTCTCCCTGTGAAGTTAGAAGGGCTCAGACACCTCTGCTGTGCCATTCTTACCATTTTAATCATTTCTATGTCATCCCTGAAGTCCTGGTGTAGTGCTCTGGGCTAATGTGCTGGACTGCAAAGTTGTTTGAACCCCAAGGGCAGTGGTTCAAGCTCACCAGCCACCGTTCCTTGGAAACCCTATACAGGGTCACTAATGACTCAACAACACTTAACAACAACAAATATGATCCATGCTCAGCCATCATCTCTGTATAATCCTTGTTCTTTTTGTAAAAGATGCTCAGTAAATCTGTTGAACTCAAACAGAATGCAGTTAAGATTTATAAATTACTTTCATATCATGTTTATCACAAAAAAAGTTTAAATGCTCAGAAGTAGGAGTCCTAAATGTTCTTTTCTTTTTTAAAAACTATCTAAACAGCAATTACAGAATAGTTTGATGGAATTTGGAAAACCATGGAACATGAATCCAGGAGATGGAGCATTTTATGGTCCAAAAGTAAGTAGACTATATGCTTCCAAAAAAATTAATTTTTGAAGAGAAATTAAGAACTGTCTCAAAAAACATTATTTAATTTACAGATTGATATAAAAATCAAGGATGCTATTGGCAGATACAATCAATGTGCTACAGTTCAGCTGGACTTCCAATTATCTCTTCGATTTAATCTCACATATGTTAGGTGAGTAGTTTACGATAATAAATAATGTAGTATTATTAACCTAATTATTTGTCATGTGAACATTAACAATACAAATAAACATTTGTTGTTTTTGTTGTAGTTAAGTGCTGATAAGTTGGTCTGACTCAAAGTAACCCTGTATTGTAAAGGGTTTCCAAGAAGCAGCTGGTGGGTTTGAACTGCCAACCTTGAAGTTAGAAGTCCAGTGCTTGTCCTATAGCACCACACCAAAACTCCAGTAAACAGTTAGTGAATGTCAGTGTTGTCAGTATTGTGGCTGATAGATGCCATCAAGTTGGACCTTCTCATGGGGACCCCATGTGTGACCGAGCAGAGTGCTCTGTAATTTTTCTTGGTTATGAGCATTATGGAAGCAGTTCACCAAGCCTTTTATTCTGTGGAGCCACTGGATGGGTTCAAGCCACCAACCTGTTAATTAGAAACTGATTACAAGCTGCTCGTACCATCCAGGGTACATTTTGCATTTGTTACCCTCTTGTAGCAGGTTTATGGATCAGTTTGAATTTTCTGAGGTCATGTCTGATGGGTGGGATGAAGATCAGTAAGTTTAAGAATAGAGATGTGAACAGTCTGCTGACTTTCCATGAGATGAAGAGACATCACAAAGTTGTATCTGTGATTTGAGGATCAGGGATGATTTGGCAAGGAAAAAAGATAATTTCATTCACCAGGGGAAAAAGCAGAGGAAAACCAGGCAATCTCATCATTATAAACCAACAACTTTTTTTTTTTAGTATTCCTTTATTTTAGTGTATTTTTTAAATTGTGAATTATGTGATAGTTTACATGGGAGAACATTAGATTTACATTTATCCTATCGGATATCGTTTCATTGCCATGATTACAGTCCCCTCCATGCATCATCAACCAACCAAAGGGTATACCCTTCAAGCCTTCCACCTGGTTGCAGCACACATCCCCTCTCCCTCTCTAGGTCTAAAGTCCCCAGCCGCTCCATCTCTCCATGTCATCTTCTCTGCCTCCATTTCTGGCATCACTGCTTCTCTGGGTAGAGTCCCGCACTTCACTCTTCTCCCTTGATGGTCCCAGGGACCTATGCTCCTAGACTGCAAAATCAATCACTCCCCTCCTTTTGCTAAAAAACATCTACCTTTACATTTCCAACTCTCATAGTCAGTCCTGATAACAATTATTCACTATTGTATCACAAGAGACCTAGCCGCATCTGCTTTCATCAGTCCCACCCAGATAGATTGCATACTACTCAGTGGGGATTTTACCTTCCTCTGGATCTAGGCTCCTTCTTGAAAGCTTGTAAACCAGTCACGTCTTGCCTTTGTAGCACCCCCCTCCCCATTTTGGGTAGCCAGTGTCCAAGTTGCCCATCCCTGTCTACTCTGTGTGTGAAGGGGGTGGGAATGTCTACTCTGTGTATGGAGGGGTTAGGAATGATCCTCACTGTAAAGATTTGTTCCCTCTTTTGAGCCACTGCATCCATAGGTATAGGTCAAGTTCTTCAAATTGTATCAGATTATTCTTTTTTTCCCTCTTCTTTCTTCTTCTAGTTGAGCTCTGATCATCCAGTCATTGAAGCCAGGTCAAGTGGGTATTATCTGCAAGTGTGAGTGTTCTTATGCATATGCCCTCTCTTATCAGCTAGACGCTTCACTCTCTACTCTAGTCCTCTGTGGCTATGTTACTGACTCTGGGCCCAAGAGTCCCCAGGTCTTGCCACACTGCTGGCCAACCAGGTCTCCACCCGGGTTCATAGGAGTCTATTGAACTTTGTAGGGCTTAGCTCACAGCTTCATTGCTGTTTTTCCCTTAACTTCCCCTTATCGGTGACGAACGTGGTCACCAATCAGAGCATGTATTCTCACTGAGTCTTAGTCTTGGAAGGGGGTTTGCCCTGAAGGGATAAACCAATAATTTTTAAGAAAGAAAATTCTTAGTATAAAATCGACATGAAATTTTGTGTACAATTCTATGAGTTTTAACACATGTGTCTAGAGGTGTAACCACCACTTCAATTATGATATGACTCCATCATTGCAAAATCTTCCTTTGGTGGCACCTTTGTAGTTAAACACTCTCCTACCACAACTAAACCCTGGCAACCACCTGCTTATTCTCTATCACTACGTCGTTGTTAGGTGTTGTAAGTCAGTTCTGATTCATGGTGACCCTGTGTAAACAGAAGGAAATGACTTGGTCCTGTGCCAACCTCACTTTCGTTCCTCTGTGTGAGCACACTGTTGCAGTCACTGTGTCAATCCATTTCATTGATGCTCTGCCTCTTTTTCACTGACCCTCTCCTTTACCAAGAATGGTGTCCTTCTCCTGATGACATGTCCAAAGTATGTACAAAGTCTTGCCATCTTTCCTTCCAAGGAACATTCTTTTTTTGTACAGTGAGTCTGTGTATCTTCTTTTGATGCTTTCCACATCATTCAATATTTCGCTCTTAGAATCTTCCAATACTGCTTCTTGAGGCTTGAATTGTTTCATCAATTCTTTCAGCTTGGGAAATGCTAAGCATGTTCTTCCATCGTTGTGGTAGAACTATACAGTATGTAACCTTCTGATTCTCAGCATAGCATCCCTGGTTTTGAGTGTTATCAATAGTTTATTCTTTTTTGCTGAGTGGTATGCCATTTTTGAGGGATCCCTAGTGGCACAATTGATAATGTTCTCTGCCCTCCATTGGCGAAAAGAACTGGCAGTTTGCTCACTTAAAGATTTTTGTTGTTGTAAGTGCTATCAAGTTGATTCTGAACCATAGCCATCCTGCATAGGGTTTTCAAGGAGGAACTGGTGAGCTTGAACCACCAACTTTATAGTTCAAATGACTTTGCAGTCTGGTGCATTAGCCCACAGCACCACATAAACGACTTTGTAGTCTGATGCATTATCAGCCCACAGGACTCCCACATAAAGAGTACAACCTAGGAAACCCTCTGAGGCGGTTCTCCTCTATCAGAAAGGATCACTAAAGCTCAGAATCCACCCACTGCACACAACTGCATTCTGGATGTACCACAATATGCTTATCCAATCACTTACTTGAACACGTTTGCTAAGGTTTTGGTAATTTTGAATGGAGTAGGTGCTATAAACATTCATGTATAGGGTTTTGTGTAAATATGTGTTAATTTCTCTGGGGGAAATACCTAGGGTGAGATTGTTGGATCATAGGTGTGTGTCTAACTTTAAGAAAAAGAACTGCCAGACTTTTCTCTGTACTGTTCTGTATTCTTAACAGCAGTGTGTGAGAGTCTCAGGTGTGTTCTGCATCATTGTTGTGTTAAGTGCTGCCCAGTGAGTTCCGAGTCATAGCTATGTATAGGATTTCTGAGGCTGTGAATCTTCATGGGAGCAGAAAACCTCATCATTCTTCCTAGGAGCTTCTGGTGGGCTCAAACTGCTAACCTAGGGGTTAGCGGTTCAGTGCTTATCCGATATACAGAGCCACTGTGCTCCTTCAGATCTTTATTGTTGTTGCTAAGTGCCGTCAAGTCAGTTCTGACTCATACTGGACCTTTACAGAGATTGGCTCAAACATAGCAACGATTGTGAGGTTGGCCCAGGATCGGGCAGTGTTTCATTCTGTTGTACATAGGGTCACTATGAGTCGGTACTGACTTGATGGCACCTAACAACAGCAACAACAAGGAGTGGCTGATGAGTTTGAACCACCAACCTTATGGTTCAAACCAACCTTACAGTCTAGTACCTTATCCTGCAGCACCACACCAGGACTTGCTATTTTCAGATTTTGTTTCTTTCTCTCTTTTTCTTAAGCCATTCTAATAGGTATGTAACAGTATATCATTATTTTTTATTTTGTATTACCCTAGTGGCTAATGATATTAACAGAACAAGGGACATCACTACTGATATCAGATGACTCTTAGCTGAAAGCAGAAAATGCCAGAAAGCTGTTTACCTGTATTTCAGTGACTATACAAAGGCATTCAACTATGTGGATCATAACAAATTATGGATAGCACTGTGAAGAATAGGAATTCCAAAACAATTAATTGTGTTCACGTAGAATCTGTACATAGACCAAGAGGCAGTTGTTCAAAAAAAAAAACAAAAGAAAAAAAATGTTACCTTGCCAGGTTTATTCCCATTGAATATTTTACACCTTAGACAGCAAACCTTGCTCACATAAAGTAGAAAACAGAATAAAACATGACTTGAAGAATGACCATAGCATGCACCTATAGTTGTTGTTGTTGTTGTTGTGAAGTGCCATTGAGTCGGTTCCAACCCATAGCGACCCTATATAGGGTTTCCGAGAAGCAGCTGGTGAGCTTGAACTGTACTGTACACTAAATTAAATACACAAGGCAGAAACACTGCTTATTACAAATCAGTTATGGAATCATAATTTAGGCCACGTCCCAAGGCTCAATTTTTCTTTTTCTTTTTGGCATTTACAGTAGGATAAAAATATGTTGTTGCTATTGCTACACTTTAAATTTACATTCTAACCTATTAAATGCAGAAAACTAAGTAATGTGAATAGATTAAGTGTAGGTCCCATATGTATGGCAGTTTGTTCAAGACTAGTAGGTTTTTGTATCCTTAACTCTTTTTTAAAGTTGTTATTGTGAATTGAGTGAAAGTGTACAGGGCAGATCATCAGTCTTACATTCAACAAATCATACACCTTGTTCCAATACAATGATTATAATCCCCTCCATGTACCATCAAATAACAGTATTTCTCTATATTCATTTTAGCTCTTTTTTTTTTTTTTAAAACACTCAGGCATATATGATAATTTATACCACCAAAGGGCACATTCTGCAAGTCTGCCTCTTGGTCACCAGCTCTCAGTCCCTCTCTTTCCATAAATCTAGAGTCCTCAGCTGCTCTCTCTCTCCATGTCCCCATCTATACCTCTATCTCTGGATAAGGTCTGTTTCTCTGGATGAGGTCTCACATTCTGCTTGTGGTCTTATCCTTTAATGGTCCTAGAGTTCTCTGTTACTGGACTGTAAGATTAACTACTTCCTCACTTTTGTTACAAAACTTCTACCTTTGCAATAGTGACAGTCGCAATTAGTCATGATAACAATTGCTCACTATTGAATCATAAGAATGTTATCCCCATCTCTTTTAATCAAACCCATCTAGTCAAGATGAAAACTATTCAGTGGTGACTCTATCTTCCCCCCACCACTCTTAACCTAAACTCCCTCTTTAAACCTTGTAAGCCAATTACTTAGTGCCCCCTCATTTTTAAGTAGCCAATGTCTAGGTTGCCCATCCCTATCTACCCTGTATACAGAGGCAACAGCACTGATACTTGATATGAAGATTCCTTCCCTCTCTGTTGTTATTTTGAGCTACTACCTCTATGAGTATAGGTCAGGTTCATCAAATTGTAGCAATTTACCCTTGTTTCCTTTATCAAAAAAAATTTTTTTTTATCTTCTTCTCATCAAGTTCTGATTCTCAAACCATCGAGGCTAGGTCAAATGGGTACTATCTGAAAGTTTGGGTGTTCTTGTGCGTCTCCCCTCACTTCATATCAGCTGGATGCTTCACTCTCAGCTCTAGCCCTTCGTGATTATGTCCTTGTCCATGGGCTCAGGTGTCCCCAGGTTGGACCAACCAGCCCTTCCTCTTTTCTCTCTCATCTCCAAGTCAACGGGAGTCAATGGACGGTGGTTGAACTCAGCCCATTTCTTCATTGCTGCCTTTCCCTCTCTTCCACTCACCAGTAGACCAACATGGCTGTCAGCAAGCTCTTATTTATTATCAATCTGCCCAGTTAGTCAGACCATAATTTCCAAACCACCTTCTGTGGGCTCTGGTTCTAATGTGAGTTCAGTTTTCAAAATCTTTTAAATAATATTCAGATATGACTTGTGTATATGTCACCCAATAGTCAGGTCCCATAGTTCGATTCCCAAAGCCTTTGGATGCTGTTTAGGGTCAGATCTATTCTTGCACATAGAGAGGGGAGACCAGGCGTCAGTTCATATACTACTTTATGGAGTAGCTCTTTGGAGTTCTGTCCTCTCTGTGATTTCCCTGGTAACTTGTTGTTTCCTTGGGGTCCATTTTTACAGTCCTTGGGCCAGAAAACCGGGGTTTTAGTTTCTTTATCGTACCAGGCACTTTCTATGACTATATCTGTGCGATGGCACTTAACAACAATGTGCTGAGCTCTCTTTCACTCAGATTGTTGTTGTTGTTGTTGTTGTTGTTGTTAGGTGCCATCGAGTCAGTACCGACTCATAGCGTCCTTATGTACAACAGAATGAAACACTGCCCGATCCTGGGCCAACCTCTCTACTGCTGCCACGCTTGAGTCTATCAGTGCTGCCACTTGGCTAATCCATCTCATTGGGGGTGGATTTTCTCTGACCCTCCACCTTACCAAACATGATATCCTTCTCCAGTGACTGGTCCCTCCTGACAATATGTCCGAAGTATGAGAGACAAAGTTTGACCATCTTGGCCTCCAAAGAGCACTCTGGCTGTTCTTCCAAAACAGATTTATTGGTTCTTTTGGCAGCCCATGGCACTTTCAATAGTCTCCTCCAACACCATAACTCAAAAGCATCAATTCTTCTATGGTCTTCCTTATTCACTTTCCAGCTTTTACATGCCTATGAGTTCTTGAGAATACCATGGTCATGCATACCTTAGGCTTCAAGCTGACATCTTTGCTCTTCAACACTTTAAAAAGTTCTTGTGCAGCAGATTTGCTAATGTAATACGTCACTGGATTTCTTGACTGCTGCTTCCATGAGGATTAATGGTTGATCCAAGAAGAATGAAGTCCTTGACAACTTCAGACTTTTCTCCATTGATAAGAATGTTGTTTATTGGTCCAGTGGTGGGACTTTTGTTTTCTTGACATTGAGATGTAATCCATACCAAAGGCTGTGCTCTTTGATCTTCATCAGTAAATGTTTTAATTCCTCTTCACTTTCAGCAAGCAAGGTTGTATCATCTGCATATCACAGTTTGTTAATGAGTCTTCCTCCAATCCTGATGCCACTTTTTTCTTCATAAAACCCAGCTTCTTGGATTATTTGCTCAGCATACAGGTTGAATAAGTATGGTGAAAGAATACAACCTTGTCGCACACCATTTTTACTTTTAAAACTTTTAGTGTTCCTATGTCCTGTTCGAACAATTACCATGTACAGATTCCTCATGAGCACAATTAAGTGTTCCAGACTCATACTTCACAATGTTGACCATAATTTTTCATGATTCACACAATCGAAAGCCTTTGTGTAGTCAATAAAGTACAGGTAAACATCTTTTTAATATTCTCTGCTTTCTGCCAAGATTAGTAGATTAGTAGACAGAAAAGTAACATTACTGGCATGCTTGACTTCCAAGATGAGTGGGCTTCATAAAATTTGTGGAAAACTGGAATGGAAAGATAATAGAATTGCAGAATATAATGTCACCAACCATTCCTCCCACAGCCATCTCTACTCAGCTGGGTTCAATAATTCATTACAGTAGCCACACACAATTCAGACACCAGACTCACAGTTATGAAGTTTGTTTTAGGGAAGCTAGCAGGTTCCAGTGCAGGGTTAGAAAATGTACAGGACACAGTTCTTCCAGTCAGGGCAACCTCTCCTCAGCTGTGCCCACAGGCAGGCCTCTCTCTACCCAGCCAATGTTACAAAGTTCTCTTGGGGCTGCTGACAAATGCCCACAGAACACTCCACTCCACCATAAGCCTCAGCCTGAAGGCACTCTGTTTTAGCTTCAGGGTCTGCACACCTAGCTCCTTCAATTAAGTGCATGGACACACTCTTCTTACAAGCAAGTCTTCTGCCCAAAGCCACTCAGCTTTACTTGCTCTGTGGACTTTGCCTCATGCTCTGGTGCTTGGTTCTTCTGCTGTTGTTCCTTTGCTACTCATCCACTGTTAACAGCTTTCAGTCCCTGGATCAAGGAGATTCAATGTGCCCTCTAGCCTTGACTTTTCTTCGGAGATGGCTTATTTCATACCCACATTAGAGTTCCAAGATTTTACAATCACAATTAACTCTGTAACCACTCACAAGTGAATCATGTAATCCTATCAGCATGTTCTCCTATCTTATGTTACCCAGACTTAGTAGGGGAATGATATTGTTTGGTGGGAGTCACAGTGCTATGGCTAGAAGAGATGTTAGATACTTCACTACACTTCAGCAATGTTTCTACAAATGTTTTGAAGCCCCCCCTCGTACTTCTTAATAGAATATTTTCCTAATAAGATGCTTAGGATAAATGACCAATTATAATTTATTGCTTTATGAATTGATCTCAATTACTCTTGAAACAATAAAAGTATCTTATTTTGGATTTTCCATATTATGTTACAGTAATAATTGAATACTACATATGAGGGAGAAAGATGGAACTTTCTGCTTCTGCAAAGATTTACAGACTCAGATATTCTACATAGGGTTGCTGTGAGTTGGAACTGACTCACGGATACTTAACAACAACGTCAGTAATGTGTGGATAGTGACACCAAGATATGCAAAAATGCTCAGGAGCGTGATGGAGAAAACAGACCTTTCTAAATAAATTCAAGTTCTTAGGAAAGAGTCCTAAGTAGATAATTACAAAACTTTCTTTCCTTGCTTAAATAACCAAAAATAATGAGGGCAGAGGATCTTTCTTTGTGCTGAAATAATACAATTTACTCAACACAATGTGAAGATTAGTGGCCATATGTATCATGGATTAAATGTTCTCTGCACCAAATGGAAAAACTCCCTAGGAGTTGACTCCCAAATTTTCACAGGATGGATTGCAATAATTTGTATGACTATAAAAAATCCTGCCAGTTTCCCTGGTTTGGAGGGTCAAGGGCAAGAACCATTGACAACCTTAGTGGGACAGCTCATAATCTGTACTACAGCAGGTTGCTCAGGACCGTGAGAATCAAAGTGAAAGTTCTTATTCCAGGAGGAAGTGGAAGAGTAGTTGATCAGCCAGGCCCGCCAGCCAGGCTCTTGTGTGGAAAATGAAGACTAGAAGAACAAAAGTGGAAGTTGTTGTTAAGTGCCGTCGAGTTGGTTCCGACCATAGCAACCCTGTATAGGGTTTTCAAGGAGCTTGAACCACTGACCTTACGGTTCAACTGGCTTTGCAGTGCAGTGCATTAACCCACAGCACCACACCAGGATTCCTAAAAGTGGAAGTAGTTGTTGTTGTTACGTGCCATTGAATCAGTTCTGTCTCATAGAAACCCTGTATGGGGTTTCTAAGGAGAGGCTGGTGAACTTGAATCACGGACCTTGCAGTTCAATTGACTTTTCAGTCCAGCTCATTAATCCACAGCACCACACCAGGGCTCCAAAAGTAGAAGTAATAATCTGTAAATAAGGTTAGATGGTGGTTAGAACCAGGTGATCGTACTGTCTTTGGGATATCTTTTGAAAATGGAACTGCTGGGATTTGTTCATGATTTAGGTGTAATGGAAAAAGGATCATCACCTGAAACCAACTTCTTCTTTTTTTTTTTTTTAAGTTTTTATTGTGAATTATATGAGTTTACGTGGGAGAACACCAGCTTTACATTCATCCTATCGTATTTTGTTTCATTGCAATGATTACAATCCCCTCCTTGCATCATTAAACAACCAAAGGGTACACCCGGCAAGCCTGCTCACTGGCCGTCAGCCACAGCCCCTCTCCCTCCCTGAGTCCAGAGTCCCCAGCCACTCCATCTGTCCATGTCATCATCTCAGCCTCAATCTCTGGAATCCCCCACTTGGCTCTTCTCCTTTGATGGCCCCAGGGCACTCCGCTCCTGGACTGCAAAATCAACCACTCCCCTCCTTTTGTTGCAAAACATCTACCTTTATTTACATCTCCAACCCTTACAGTCAGTTCTGATAGCAATCATTCACTATTGAACCACAAGAGTCTTATCCCCATCTCCTTTCACAGCCCTGTCTACATTGGAAACCACTCAGTGGAGATTTTACCTTCCCCCACGCCCTCTGGAACCAGGCTCTCTCTTGAAAGCTTGTAAGTCAGTCACTTCTTGCCTTTGTAGTTTCCCCCACCCCCACCCCTGCCACTTTGGGTAGCCAATGCCTAAGTTGCCCATCCCTGTCAACCCCAACTTCTTTTTCAAACCCCTTACCCTATCCTGAATTAGGCAGGTTTTTCTTAAGAAAGGGTGTATGGATTTTTATTAATAAGTGTACCATTGTCTTTCAGTGTCTTCAGCAATGCTGAAACACACTGGATACAATTTACCAATACTGTACATTCCTATGAAATGAAGAGAAATTTCCTTTATTATAAAATAATGAACATTTATTAGAAAACATGAGGAAACATCTCAATATAGTTGGGAAGAAGGTGAATATATACCTGCTATTTAAAATTGTTCTGTTGTTGTTAAGTGCAGCTAGTGCCTTTGAACCACTGACCATGTGGTTCAAACTGACCTGTGCTTTTTTGACTATTCAAAGGCTTCCAGTTGTGTGGATCATGACAAGCTGTGAATAACATTGCAAACATGGATATTCCAGAACACTTGATTGTGCTCATGACAAACCTGTACACAGACTAAGATGCAGTCATTCAAACAAAACAACAGGATATTGAGTGGTTCCAAATCAAGAAAGGCATGTGCCAGAGCTGTATTCTTTCACCATACTTATTCAGTCTGTACACTGAATAATGATGACGCAGATACCTTAGGCTTTGTTCTCTAGACAAACAAAACCAGTGAAGCTTATATATGTCTATATAATGATAGGTTTGCATCAAGGAAATGACTTACACAATTGTGAATCCCAAATCCATTGGTCAGAAGTCAGGCTGGGGGTTTCTGAACTGACCCACGTAGCTGTAGGGCTGATGAACCAAGATTGGCTGGCCAGACGGAGTGTAGGTCGCACAGGTAAAAAGGCAGATAATAGAGCTCCCAGAATTGACAGATAATAGAGCAGGCCATTGGTTCAAGTCCAGAAAACCAAACAAAACAATCTTGTTCTAATTAAATAAAGTAAGAGCAAAACTAAACAAAGCCAAATAAGGATCTTGGGATATCCTCAAATATTAATGTAATCTGTAGTCAGAACATACTCCTTTAGCCCCAAAGCATCCTACTTTGCCTCCCCTGAGACCCGGAAGATGGCTGGTGACCTTTGAAGCTTTTCTCCATTCACATTGTTAATGTCAGCTTTATTTTGAAGAGGCAGCTCTTCCTCAGTCGCATTTTGAATGCTTTTCAACCTGAAGGGCTCATTTTCCGGCACTATATCTAACAGTGTTTCTCTGCTATTCATAAGGTTTTCAGTGACTAAATTTCGAAAGTAGTTTGTCACTCCTTCTTCCTAGTCTGTCTTCATCTGGAAGCTCATCTGAAACCTGTCCACCATGGGTGACCCTGCTGATATTTAAAATACCCATGGCATAGCTTCCAGAATCACAGCAACTCACAAGTCACCACAGTATGACAAACCTTACAATAGTATAATTCCATGTATTAACCTTTCCATCTTTGTCCTATCATGTTTTTATTTTACTTCTATGTATGTTATGTATAAGGAGCTCTGGTAGCGTAGTAGTTACGAGTCGGGCTGCCAACCTCAAGGTCAGCAGTTCGAAACTACCAGCAGTTCCATGGGAGAAAGATGAGGTGTTCTGTTCCCCGTAAAGATTTACAGCCTCGGAAACCCTGTGCAGGGTCACTATGAGTCGGAACCGACTCCATGGTACTTAACAACAACAACAATGTTATATATGTATGTTATGGAGTCCTGGTGTGGCGCTGTGGGTTAATGCGCCAGACTGCAAAGCTGTTTGAACTGCAAGGTCAGTAGTTCAAGCTCACCATCTGCTCCTTGGAAACCCTATACAGGATTGCTATGGGTCGGAATCGACTCAATGGCACTTAACAACAACATGTATGTTATGAATCTTAAGAAAAATTCTTTAAAAGTCTTTTGATAAATTTAAAATTATATATGTAATAAACAATATAAAATGTTAAAAGAAAAAAGGACTGGTAGACTCAACTTCTCCAAAAGTAAAAACTTACGATAGTAAAAGACAAGTATCAAAACAAGTAAAACATAAGCAAATGAACTTGAAAAAAGTGTTTTCAATGCATATATGTTAGAAAATAAATGAATTCATTGAACATATAATCCTTGTACTTCAGTTGCCCTTTCTTCCCAAAAAATAGTAGATAACTATGGACAAAGAATATAAGTAGGCAGCAGATGAATAAAAAAAGAGCAATGGTCATTAAACCTGGAAAATAATATTCAACCTAATAGCCGTGCAAGTTTTGTAAATGTTTCTTTTTCTACCTTTATAGCACACAAACCCTGCATCCCGTAATTTCTGTTTTGTGGTTTTGGCAAAATGAAAATTTAGTTACAGAAACTTATTTTCTTTACTTTTTCAGTGTTTTTGACAGATGTTTAATAAGTACTGGTGGAATAACTCAAAGTTCAAAATGAAGTTAATTTTTTAAAATCTGATATATCAGATTACCTTTCCATATCAGTAAACTAATCTAGGCTGTAGATTACTTTAGAACAAAGGTAATCCTGCAATTGTAATAGAGATGTAATCTGATGTTACTTTAATTTTCTTAGATACTTTAATCATCTCGTATTTTAATAGTATTTTGTTTCCCATTGGTTCATAAAAGACATCAGAATTTGAAAGGAAAAGCTTTATATTTGTAATAAATGGTAAGTTATGTGGCTGGAAATTTATTTTACCTACTTTGGAGTTGTTGTTAAGTGCCCTTGAGTCAGTTCTGACTCATAGCAACCCTGTATAAGGTTTCTGAAGAGCAGCTGGTGAATTTGAACCATTGATCTTACAGTTAAAACCAACCTTGTGGTCCAGTGCTTATCCTACAGCACCACACTAGTAACACTGAAATATAATGTCATAAGATAAAGTTATTACTAAGTTTTAAGAAAGTATTTAAATGTGTAATTTCTGGTTTTTTAGTAAAGATGGGGATGATAAGAAGAGACCTGTGATTATACATCGAGCCATTTTGGGATCAGCGGAAAGAATGATAGCTATTCTCTCCGAAAACTATGGGGGGAAATGGTAAGTGTCCACACCATCAAGCCATTTCTCCTTCAAGTTACATCATTTGTCTCATGAAGATTCCCTATGATCGTGGACTTAGGAGGATCACAAGCAAACCTGCTTTACAAATGGCCTTGAACATTATGCTTGCATAGATCCAAAGAGGATAGTTAACAGCAGCACAACCCCATTTAGGAAGAATAGTGGGGGAAGGAAATATACTTGAGAGTACAATTTTCTGACTTATATCTTGTAGTCAGTCCTCTTTGCTTGGAAGGAAAAATGGAGTTACAGTGATGCCTGGTTTTGCTTACTGCTTTGGTCACCAGGTCAGAGATCTAAAAGTAATTAGATTAGAAAATACATGACAAGTAAATCTGGGAAGATGAATGTGGATGATTGCTCAGAATCATCCTGAAGGCAGTATCGGCCATCAAAAGTCCCTCACTGTTGAGGAGGTTTTCACCATTCAGATAAAGAGGACCAATTTTATTGCTATTGTCTGCCTCTTACCTGCCTTGATGCTCAGGGTAATGAGCTAAGTGGTCACTAGGGCAGAGAAATCGGTCATGCAGAGGCTCAACAACATTAATGTGCCCCTCACTGATTTCCATCTGGCCACCTCTCATCTGAGGACTCAATTTGCCATCCATAGTGACCAGTCATGATCCCCCAATATGGTACCATAACCCAGGCAACCAGCCAGCTGTCTGGTGACAGGTTGGTTGATGACTCTGGATCTCTTTCATCTTGAAGGGCCGATGATTTGTCCTCATCAAAAAATACTTATTCCTGATTTTGTGTTGTTCTCCTTTCCTGTAATGCATTTATACCATATGTGCCTACTAGGCCTTATTCTCTGTCAGAAACACATGATACTTCTGACTGTGAAAGTAATTTTATAGCAGAAGAAGTAAAGCACTGAGCCAACATCCTGGGATTGTCTTGTATTGCCAAGTACTCAGAAGTACTCATAATCAGTTGGCATTTATGGCATCAATTGGTAGAGAACACATCTGGTGATATGGAACATGCTAGCAACCACTCATGATGTTATTACCTTCCAATTCAATTTTTTAAAACTTTTATTGTGAATTACTAAGTGAGGGTTTAGAGAGCAGGTCATTCATTTTACATTTCAACAAATCCTAGACTTGGCTTCATTACAATGATCGCAATCCCTCCATGCACCGTCAGTTAACAGTATGCATGCCTCCCTGCGTCCTCTTATACTCCTCCCTGTGTCTCCTGCTACCTTCATCTTTCCTCTGCCAGCCTTCGCCTTGTATATATCACCTGCCTCATCATTCATGTTAACATGCATCTACCCTCTAGCTCTCACCCACCTCCATTCCTCAATTGTTGTTGTTGTTAAGTGCCGTTGAGTCGGTTCCGACCCATAGCGACCCTGTACAGGGTTTCCGAGGGTATAAATCTTTACGGGAGTAGAAAGCCGCATCTTTCTCCCGCGGAGCAGCTGGAAGTTTCAAACCGCTGACCTTAAGGTTCGCAGCCCGATTCGTAACCACTACGCTACCAGAGCTCCTTAGCCATCATAAAATGTTTCATTTAGCAAGGAAATCTTTCCTTAACATTTTACAACAGTGGTCTCATACAGTATTCGTCCTTTTGTGATTGACTGATTTCACTTAGCATAATGTCCTCCCAGTTCATCCTTGATGTGAGATATTTTGTGGATTTGTCATTATTCTTAAACATCCAACTCGGTTGTTTGTTTTTTTTTCCAACTCGGTTTTAAGAAACCTACCAAGCATCTGCTGCTGCACCTAGCTCTTGAGGATCTGCTGCTCTGGCTGTGATTGTTAGGCAGAGACATGACTATTCCCACTGTTGGCACTAAGCACTACCTAATCCTGCTCAGGTCATTGCCACAGCATTATCTGAATACTCTGTGCCTCTCTGGCATCTTGCCAGGATCGATGCCACATGGTGCCATCCTCTTTCAAATCAAATGTGTCTTCGTCACCCGTAAGTTCTCGAACTGTACTCAGTCTGTGGCTCAGTTTCCAGCCAATTGACAAGTCCATGAATGGAACAATAACCCGAGGGTGGTACACACTCCTTAGAATAGTCAACCATTTGAGATCAAAAGGACAGCATCTGCCTGAGGATCAAGTTCAGAAGGGCTAGGAAAGGAGGAGGCATGGAAATGGGAAATACCGGAGGGAGCGGGAGAAGTGATGTTACATTGTGAGGATTGCAGTCAATGACATGGGACAAAATGTGTAGGGATTTTTCATTGGAAAACATTTGCTCTGTAAACCTTCATCCAATACACAATACAAATGTTTTAAATCAGTGTGTTTTGCGTGTACATCTGATTGGCAGAATCTAGATCATATAGATATACTCCAATATCATATCTGGGAGGCTATGAAAGCAAATTTCTGGGCAGGAAACGTAAGGTGGAAAATGTCCCAAAGATAAGTTGTTCAAAAGGTGTGTGAGTAGCCTATATGTTTTATTTAGGATCTTCAAGAAATATGTATGTGTATCATAGTGTTTCTAAGTTAATAAAGCCACAAATCTGTGGGGGAATTAAAATCTTCATCTATTGCAAAATGGTGGGAACGCTGTTGTGGGAAACAGTGTCATGGTTCCTCAAAAAACTGTCACATGACCCAGCAATCCCACTCCGAGGTATATACCTAAAAGACTTGAAAGCAGAGACTCAACAAGAGACGTGTACACCCCAGTATTCATTGCAACACTATTCACAATTGCCAGAAAGGTGGAAACCTAAATGCCCATCAACAGATGAATGGGTAAACAAAATGTGGTGTATATAATATAGACAGTGGAATACTCTCAGCCAGTAGGATAAGAGAATTCTTAAAGCATGCTAGTGTGGATAGGGAGTCCTGGTATGACCCTGCAGGATAAGCA
>NW_006408800.1:1366531-1391938 GCF_000296735.1 Chrysochloris asiatica | reverse complement strand
GACATTACACTAAGCAAAATAAGTCAGTCACAAAAGGAAAAATGTTATATGACCTCATACAAAAAAGAGACGCAAAGGCAGTTGTATAGAGAACAAAGTTTATTCGTGGTTACTAAGGCCAGGAGGGAAAGTGGGAAAAGGGGCCTAATGGTGATGAGACTATCTCATTGATTTTGGGTGATGAGACTATCTCATTGATTATCCAGTTACTGGAATTGCTGTCATTAAGTCGTACATCTGTAACAAGTTGAACTGGCAACAATTGTGTAACAGATACATTTACAGTAATCACCTAACACCACATTAGCTGCTGAGGCTGCTTGTTGTTGTTGTTATGTGTCGTGGAGTCGGTTCCGACTCATAGCGACCCTGAACAGGGTTTCCGAGGCTGTTAATCTTTACAGGAGCAGAACGCCTCATCTTTCTCCCGCGGAGCAGCTGGTAGTTTCGAACTGCTGACCTTGCGGCTCACAGCCCAATTCGTAACCACTACGCTGCCAGAGCTCCTTGCTGAGGCTGCTTATGTACAACTAAATAGCTCAGAAGATTTGGTTCATTGGTTTGGAGATTTAGGGATATGGTTTTATAGGCCATCCAAGATAATTGGCCTCAGAATGTATTTAGTGCTTATGTTGTACCGGCCAGTTTGTTGTGTAGTACCTGGGGCTTGCAAACAGTGATCCAAGGTACAGAAATTGGTGTCTTTTTCACCTGGAGCAAGAAGGAGAAACAGGAGTAAGAAGAGAATGGAATGTGGCTAATTGTCTCCATGAATAACTGCTTCCTTAGCCCTGAAACCAGAGAAGTGGATGGTGCCCAGTTACCAATACTGGGTATTCTCATTAAAGATTCCATGGAAAAAACTTCATCAAAGAGGAGAAAATGCAGAACAAACTTTCAAATTTTCATGGACTCTAGACTTTCTGGAGACTTGGAGGGTAGATGAGCCCCAGAAATTATTGCCCTGAGAACATGGTTAAACCTCAAACCAAAATAGTTTTAAGTTAACTAGAAAAACAGATCTGCCTTGATCATTATGCTCATTGAAGAGCTATCTAAATGAGATCAAGTTGACCAAAGCAACTTGAAAGATCAGACAAGAACCTTAGAGGGTAATGTGTTTATGTTAACAAGGGAGGAGCAACTCAGAAAAGCCCAGTGAGAATGCTGGCACAACTGGAAGAATGTAGTCAAGTCACTCAGTGGTTCATATAGAAACTTGGATTGGTATTCGTTTTACTGTGTATATTATCAGCAACATTAAAATAAATAAAATTTAGGGGCAAAAAATTATGGATAAGCCAAAAGCATAGTTATGAATGTGTAGCTTTGTAGGTATGAGCTCAGTGCATTTTTATCTTTCAAGTTAATCCACACTATTTAAAAATTGGCAATAATATAGATGACACATGGTTGGGACTTGTCCCAGTGAAGTAGTAGTGGTGAAAGCAGTAACAATGAAGCTGGAGTGAGTGACGAGATGGTGAACTACACTAAATGGGCCATCTGTCATTGCAAGGAGTTAATGCATACTCTTCTCAGTCAATAAATCAGTTCAGACACCTTTCAGGCTTAGGGTAGAAATTTCCCAAAGAACGAAAAAGAGAAATTTTAAAATGTGATCTTCTAGGGGGAGTAGACTAGGTGGCGGAGTAAAGACAGAGCTCAGAAAGAAGCATTTAGTTCTCATTTTTATACAGAATGTTTTTATAACATTTCTTATGCTGCTTTTGTAATTTAAGAATAAATATATAAATACATACATTCATGAAGTGCCATCTAGTAATAGTCCTCATTGCATTTCCTTCCAGCGTCAAACTAAATACTCATTGTGATGTAAAAAAAGGCAAACATTTTCTATTGCAAACATTGCGTATACCCATCTTCCTTCTTTATTTCTAGTTAAATGCTTTTTACGTGATAATTATAGATTCACATGCAGTTGTAAGACAATACAGAGAGATACAGCATACTATTCATCCACTTTTCCCAGTGGTCACATTTTATAAAACTGTATATGAGGAGGCTTCAAAAGGTTCATGGAAAAATTCCATTGACTTTCGATTCCTTTTTCTATGAGATTTTGTACATCCCCTCATAAAGTATCAGAGTCCTGGTGTGGCGCTGCGGGTTAATGCAGTGGACAGCAAGGTCTGTTTGAACTGCAAGGTTTGTGATTCAAGTTCACCAGCCACTTCTTGGAAACCCTATACAGAGTCACTGTGAGTCGGAACAACAACTACACCGGAAAGTATCACAACTGGGAAATATAATCCACCAGCCCTATTCAACTTTTACCAGCTTTACATGTGCTCATTTTTATGCATTTATAGATTGGTGTAGGCACCACTCAAGATACCTGAATGATACAAGGATCCTATAAGGATCCCTCATGCTGTCCTTTTATTGCCACATATCCCTACCTCCTCCTCATCCCTAACTCCTAGCTATCACTGATACTCTCTCCATCTTCAAGTTGTCGTTTCAAAAACATTACATGAAAGGAGTCCTACAGTGTCCAGCCTTTTGAGGTTGTGTTTTTTCACCTCACAGAATTCCCTTGAGTTTCATCTAAGATATATATGAATGGTTCCTTTTTTATTGCTCATTAGTAGTCCAGGGAATGTATATGTTTATGTATTTATTTTTAAATGACAACTTTGTTAAACCAGTCACCTGTTGAAGGACATTTGGGATGTTTCTAGTTTTTTGACTATTGCAAATAAAGCGGCTAGGAATATTTGTAGCCTTGTTTTGTGTTGAGTTTCCATTTCTCTGAGATGACTGGTCAGGACTGCAAATACTGGTTTGTACGCTAAGTGCATGTTTAGTCCTTCCATCTATCTGCCAACCCATTTCCCCTCCCTTTTCCAATGAAAATTTGAAAATTCCCCCTTTATTTACCCTACTGTATTTTATCTTTCAATATAGTTTGATTGTCTTCCCTATCATTCTACTGAAACTGCTGTCTTGTGAAGCCTTTGTCTTAAAAAAAAAAAAAAAAAAACTTTATTTTTTAATTGTATAATAAATGGTCATTATTAGATTTTGAAAATACATATTTTATGTATTTTTCAGGCCTTTCTGGCTGTCTCCTCGTCAAATAATGGTCATCCCAGTGGGGCCAACTTGTGAAAAATATGCACTCCAGGTAAATACAGAGATATTTACAGTACAGTGCTTGATGATCTTGGTTTCTATTCTGTAGAGATAGACTTAAAGTATCATTCATATACTGCATAACTGGCACATAATACACACATAATTTAACAATCTGTGTATTCAGTAATTGGGAGTAATACCTTAAGTCTGACTCGAATGGCTAGATATCTGATCTTAAAGCTATTGTCTGCTAATGTTTTTGAAAAATTGGTTGTTTAAAAAATCTCATTTAAACATTCTTTTCCACATGCTACATTAGGAAGACTGCTTTATTACCTTATGTCACATAACAAATTACTGCAAAATTAGTAGCTTGAAACAACAAGCATTTATTATCTCACAAATTTTGTGAGTCAGGAACCTGGACACAGCTGAGCTGGTTGACTATGGCTCAAGGTCTCTCCTGAGGGTCGGTCAAGCTTTGGGCCAGGTCTGCAGACACTTAGGACTTGTGCCATTTTCAGCAGGCCTTACTTCCTCACTGCTGTTGCTCAGACACCTCAGTTCCTCAGCACATGGGCATCTCTGTAGTTGGCTGAAATAGCTTCACAACTTGGCAGCTGGTTTCCCCCAGAGTAAATGATCTGTGAGAGAGACAAAAGCTGCAAGTCTTATAACTTCATCTCAGAAGCGACACACCCGCATTTCTACAGAACCTTTTATATTGGTCACACAGAACAACTCTGCTCCAAGGTGAAGAGAACCAGGGAAGCACATGGAGTGTGAACACAGGGAGGCCAGGGACATTGGCGTTATCCTGGAAACTGGCTAAGACCAAGAGTGTAGTGACAACTGTTTCCTTTTTTTCTAGGTATCCAGTGAATTTTTTGAAGAAGGATTTATGGCCGATGTCGATTTAGATCTTAGTTGTACACTAAATAAGAAAATACGAAATGCACAGCTGGCTCAGTATAATTTTATCTTGGGTAATTTAAGTTTTTACAATATTTTTCAAAATGACTGTTTTTGTGTGTGTTTATTTTTACCATAATTTCAAAATGCTAATAAAAAGGACTATTATAAGACTCCCTAGTTATCACAATTTTAATATTTATACACCAATAAAGAGTATGATGTGGTTTCGTTAGCTGTTCCTGAGAACTCATTTATTTTATATTTTTAAAGTGAAAAAGTTTCACATATATCCTACTGTATAGTACATATAATATTAAAGAATAGTATCTCATCAGTCAAAGTATACTTCTCATGGTTTAGCCAGAATCAGCTCTGAAATACTTTCCCCTTTTTGTGTGTGTGATATATTAGAAATCTTTGGAATTAAATCTTTGGAATAAATGGAAAAGGTTCCAAATTTAAAATGAGCAAAAGAAGAAAATTAAGGTGAGAAAACAAAGTCTTCTTGGGGAATAAGGATAATAATTTAACAGTGATAAACAATGCAGAATCTCAAGATGATTCAGAACTCAGGATAACTGATGTTGGATGTGGTATTTCTGTTTTCTATAAATGGAGAGATTTCTTTCTGTAGAAGGCTAATTAAATATGTATATAGTTATGCTCATCAGTAATTTTGTCATCAATGATTGACTTTGTAGGAGATATTGTGGTGGTCATATCAGACTCCTTATAGTAAGGAACAGAGTCTCAAATGAGCGTAAACAGAGATATAACTTATTTACATGGTATTGAAGTACTATCTCATATAATGGAGTTTGAGTTTTTGTTAAAGTGTCGTTGAATCAGTTCCAACTCATAGTAACCTTGTATAGGGTTTCCCCGGAGCAGCCAGTGGGTTTGAACCACCAACCTTGCACTTACTTAGCAGCCCAGTGTTTATCCTACAGCGCCATAACAGGACTCCTCTCAGGTATAATGGCTGGCGGAGTTAAAAACAACAAGAAGCCATTAAAAGAGCAGCTCAGTCTTTACCAGGACTGTTTCTGCCCCCTGTTTCTCCTGTGTGTGTGTATGTGTGTGTGTTTTAATGCTTCTTTTATATACTTTATTCCCCTTATCTGCTGGCCAATTTCTTTCTTCCACATGGCAAGAAGCAGGGCTGCAGATTCCCGCATCATCTCACTCTGAGGTTCACGGAGCAGCCCATTGCAGTCCTGTCAATTCCACCTCATACTGGTCCTATAGGTCAGAGTAGAACTGCCTGCCCTAAGGGCAGTGTTTTGTTCTGTTGTGCATAGGGTTGCTATGAATCGGTACCAACTCGATGGCACCTAACAGTAACAACAAGCTGTAAGGGTGTGGTGCTGTGGGTTAATGTGCTGGACTGCAAGGTTGATTTGAACCGCAAGGTCGTTGTTTCAAGCTCACCAGCTGCTCTTCAGAAACCCTCTACAGGGAGGGTCTCTGTAAGTTTGAACCGACTAGATGGCACTTAACAACATAAACAATAATCTTTGAGGAGTCCTGGGATGGCACTGTAGGGTAAGCATTGGACTGCTAGCCATGAGGTCGGCTGTTTAAACCCACCAGCTGCTCCTTGGAAACCATATACAGGGTTGCTATGAGTTGGAACTGACTCTATGGCACTTGAACAAGAACAGCAATCTTTAAGGAAGCAGATTGGTCTTTTCTGTGGAGCAACTGGTGGGTTCTAACCAACAACATTTCAGTTGGAGGTTGAGCACTTAGCCACTGTGTCACCAGGGCTCCTCATTGGTCACTGGAGAGAACAAACTTTTTGCCCACATTCCAGAAAACTTTGGTTAGCCTTCCAGCCCTTGACTCATCAAGTACCAGGGGAGTCAGAATAGAACTAGGCTCAGTGTATCACCAAGCCTTTGTTCTGAGATGTCTCTGGGTGGATTCAGACTTCCAGCCTTAGAGTTCACAATCAAGTGCATTAACCATTTGTACCACTCAGGGACTTTACAAGATAATTTCAAAACAAAACACAATAAAAAACATTGTTATCTAGTTGATTCCAACTTATAGCAACCTTTTAGGGCTGAATGGAAGCCATTTGGTTTGCGAGGCTGTAAGAAATATGACCCCAACCATTCCTCCCACAGTCTTCTTGCCTCAACTGAACTCAGAACTCAGACCCCATTCTCACAGTTATGGGCTTTATTAGAGAAGTTGACATTTCAGGCTCAGAAAATTCTCTGGGCACAGCTGCTCCAGTCAGGACATCTCTCCTTAGCCATGCCCATAGGCAAGCCTCTCTCTGCCCAGCCGATGTTATAAAGCTCTTTTAGGGCTGCTGACAATTGCCCACAGCACACTCCACTCCACCATAGCCTTGGTCTGGAGGCACTTGGCTCTAGCTTCGTGGGTCAGCAAACCTAGGCCCCTTAATTAAGTGCCTAGAGACACTCGACTCTACAAGCCTGCCCAGAGTCACTCAACATCAGTTGCTCTTTGGACTGGGAAACTCACCGCTCTGTCTCCTGCTCTGATTCTTGGTTCTGCTGCTGCTGCTCCTCCGCCCCTACTCCAGAGTCACAGCTTTCTGTCCCTGGGTCGAGGAGGTTCAATGTGCAGGGATCTCTGGTCCAGTGGATGTTCTTCACTCCTGGATTCATTTCATAGATAGCAGTGAGACCTCACCTCCAACTTCTTAGTTGGTTCATTTTAAACCCAGCAGGATGGTAGCATTGGCCAATCCTCTGATTAGATTTTTTTTTAAAACTTTTTATTATGACTAGAGTGAATCATTAGCTTTTTAAGTGTTTACAATCACAATCCTGTTAACAATCGCCCACAAGTAAATCATATAACCCATAAGCATCTTCCCTAACCCTAACCCCACCTTCTCTTCCCCAGACCTGTCAGGAGAAAGTCAGGTGGTTGGAGTTTACAAAGACTATAGGTAGAAGAGACACTAAATAATTCACTAGTCTGCAAACTTTATGGCAGTAAGTAGACTGCCACATCTTTCTCCCACAGAAGGCTAGTGGGTTCAAACCGCAAACCTGCCAGGTTGTCAGTCTAACACTTAACACTGGCACCCCCAGGTGGACTCCTTGGAAGAGAATGTTGCTCTTAAGTGCTGTTGAGTCAGTTCCAACTCATAGCCACTCTGTGTAGTGTTTCTGAGGAGTGGTTGGGGGGTCTAAACCGCCCACCTTGCAGTTACCAGCACAGTGCCATACTATGGGACCACCCAGCAGCTCCTATTTATGCCCCAAGACCACAATGGCGGTCCTTTTAAGTGGACAACTGAGAGATGGGCTTAGATGGCATCCCTTTTCCCAAGAAAGTTACAGAGGATTAGCTTAATGGTCATTCAATTGATATTTGGTATTAATTCTGAAGAAAAACTCAGTAAGATGCAAGTGTCATATGACTGTTGGTTTTACTGTGAAACTGCTCATTTAAAATGTTGATTTCCCTTCTTTCTCTACAGTGGTTGGAGAAAAGGAAAAAACAAATCATGCTGTAAATGTTCGAACAAGAGATAATAAAATCCATGGAGAGATTTCAGTAACTTCTGCCATGGATAAACTGAAGCATCTCAAGAATTCCCGTGCACTGAACGTGGAGGAAGACTTTTAAAGTCCCTTCTTTTTACTTGTTTCTGTATAACCTCATTGTGTCCCTTAAAAATGCATTTTTCTTCATCATGTAACCTGTTAGTACATCTTCTAAGAACTTTAGGCTCACTTGATGGACACAGTGAGAAAGTAGTTGATATGAACCAATTGTTTAATTCACTAATGTGCGCTAAGAATGAGAACAAGCTTGGTACACTTTCAAGTAATCAATGCCTTAAGAGATTTAAATGGAAAATGTTGCCAGTGAAAGGGATAAATATTAGGAAGTGGAAATTATGAGATATTATTGCTAATAGTTATGATTTTTCAAAAGATAGGCTTCAAATAAAGATTTGTAAAATTCTTTGAATATAAAAGTAAAAAATTACATTCTAATAACATTATATTTCAGGTATTTTTATGGTTTTACAAAAGCTCACACTTTATCCCCAAATTGCAATTATTACTTACTTTGTTTTAACTAATCAACAACTACAAAGGAAGCTAGTACAGAATATTGGATTACTGAAAAAGGATTCTGAATACTAAAGAAGCTCAGTGTTGTGGCATATATTGTTGTTTACATTGTAGGTTAAATGTTGCATTTTAATGATTCTAACACTTAAGTTAGCCTTGTTGGTCTTTAGAAAAAAATTAATTCCCAAATAAAATGTATCACACAGTGTGTCCAATTATTTGGCTCTGGGTTTATACCACAATAAACTGCTCACATAGACTTAAGTTACTTTTTTTGGTGGATTGATATTCCATGAATTAAATTCAGATTTTACCTGTGAGGAAGAAGAATACCTTAATTAAAATTACTCTATGCCAATACAGAATTTAGCTACCAGTTAAGAAGTTGTTGTTGTTGTCAGGTGCCATCTAGTTGGAACCGACTCATAGTGACCCCATGCACAGCAGAACGAAACAATGTCCGATCCTGGGCCAACCTCACTACCGCCGCCACACTTGATGCCATCAATGATGTCACCTGGCTGATCCATCTCGTTGGGGGTCTTCCTCTTTTTCTTTGACCCTCCACCTTACCCAGCATAACATCCTTCTCCAGTGACTGGTCTCTCCGGACAATGTGTCCAAAGTATGAGAGACGAAGCCTAGCCATCTATTTGCCTATATGCTGTGAAATTCAAAATAAACTTAAGACATACTCTCTCCTCAACACACTATAATTTATGGCTTCCTGAGGGAAGTGCACAATGAAATTATTAGTAAACAAAACAATATTATATCTCAAAGCTGTATAGAACTATATGGTACAAATTGTGAAATACAATCTTTTAAGTAAATATTTGTTTATTTTGTGTACTTTTTTTCATTCATGGAACAGGGCTGGTGAGGGAGCTAGAAACCTTGTGGCAGGTAGATGGAAAGAGAGAAACATCAACAGCACACACTTTGATGGAAATAAGAACCCTTAAGGCACCTGCCAGTGTGGGGTACAGCTCCCCCTCCCTAAGGCTGGCCTTCTTCAGAGAGAAGCCCATGCTTGGAAGCCAAGCCTCATAGGGCTCTTGTCCCAGTCCTTCCATGCCTTGAAATTTGCTGTCTGTCTTAATGGCCTGCCTCTCCCATTGTTTGAGGGTCTTTCATGAAGTAATACCTGTTTTTCAGGAGTTACCCAGTGTGCCATCCTGAAGCCAAAGGCAAGCTACAGAGATGCTTGTTGGGCTTTCTTCAGCGCTAGTCCTTTGATCAGGGGAGTGGGCCCTGCACCTCGCCCCAGTCACACTGTGGGTGGCTTCCTGCCTTGTATTTGGCCCATTAACCGCTCTGTGTCTGTTTCATCTATAAAGTATGAGATTGTTGTTAAGTGCCATCGATTCGGTTCCGACCCATAGCGACCCTGTACAGGGTTTCCGAGGGTGTAAATCTTTACGGGAGTAGAAAGCCTCAACTTTCTCCCGCCGAGCGGCTGGTAGTTTCGAACTGCTGACCTTAAGGTTCGCAGCCCGATTCGTAACCACTACACTACCAGAGTGTGATAATGTCATCAGAATCTTCACAATGTACTATATGCTACATATAGTGCCATTCTTATCTAGAACATAAGAGTAAAGCCGGAGAAATAAAAATGGTGGTCCACTTCCCATATATGTCCACCTCAGCTTTCTGTTGCTTCCAGAGTGAACTGGGGAGCCTTGGTAACAATCCTGGCCTCTAGCAGTTCTCATCCACCACTTGTTTCTCTGTGGTGGTTTATGTATTGTGTGATGATGGAAGCTATGCCACCAGCAGGGTCACCCACGGTGGACAGATTTCAGCTGTGCTTCCAGACAAAGACAGACGAGGAAGAAGGAGAAGACAGACTACTTCTGAATGTTTACCCACCGAAAATCTTATGAACAGCAGTGGAACACTGTCAGCACCAGAATACTGAACGTTGAAATATGATGAAGAGCACCAGAATACTGTCAGACAGAGTGTCAGAAGATGAGCCCCTCAGGATAGAAGGCACTCAAAATACAACTGGGGAAGAACTGCCTCCTCAAATACAGCTGACCGTGGTGATGCAAATGGAGTAAAGCTTTTGAGACCTTCAATCCAAAATGAGGAGAAACAGCTATAAACATGATGGAGCACAACTCAAAATGAGAAAGAATTGTAAACATCCATTAATACTCAGAACATGGAATGTATGAGATACGAGCCTAGGAAAATTGGAAGTTGTCAAAATGAAATGGAACACATAAAGACTGATATCCTAGGCTGATATGGGCAGGTACTGGCCATTTTGAATCTTACAATCATATGGTTTATTATGAAGGGAATGACAAATTGAAGAGGAATGGCATCACATTGATTATTCAAAAGGTCATATCAAGATCTCTCTTGAAGTATAATGTTGTCTGTGATAGGATAATATCCATACACCAACAAGGAAGACCAGTTAATACTACTATTATTCAAATTTACTCACCAACCACTGAAGTCAGTGATGATGAAATTGAAAATTTTTATGAACTCCTGTCTGAAATTGATCAAGCATCCAATAAAGCTGTATTGAAAATTACTGGTAATTCAGATGCAAAGGTTGGAAGCAAAAAGGGAGAATCATTCATTGGAAAATACAGCCTTAGTGATAGAAATGATGCTGGATATCGCATGATAGAATTCTGTAAAGACAAAGGACTTATTCATTGCAATATCTTCTTTAAACAACATAAAAGACGACTATACCCATGGACCTCACCGGATGGCATACATGGGAATCAAATTGACTACATCCGTGGGAAGAGATGGTGAAAAAGTTCCGTATCATCAGCCAAACAAGGCCAGGAACAGATTGTGGAATAAGACCATCAATTGCTCATATGCAAGTTCAGACTAAAGCTGAAAAAAATGGAAAGTCCATGAGAGCCAAAATTGGACCTAGAACATTTGTTGTTGTAGTTGTTATGTGCCATGGAGTCGGTTCTGACTCATAGCGACCCTGTACAGGGTTTCCGAGGCTGTATATCTTTACGGGAGCAGAAAGCCTCATCTTTTTCCCACGGAACAGCTGGTAGTTTCAAACTGCTGACTTTATGGTTTGCAGCCTGATTTGTAACCACTATGCTACCAGAGCTCCTTGAACATATTTCACCTGAATTTAAAGATAATGTCAAGAACAGATCTTATGCATTTGATATTAATAACCGAAGACCAGAAGAGTTGTGGGATGACATCAAGAACATCATATAGGAAGAAAGCAAAAGATCATTAAGAAAGCAAGAAAGATGGAAAAGACCAAAATGAATGTCAGAAGAGACTCTGAAACTTGCTAAATGTCCATCCAGTGTAGAGATGCGAAAGCATATGAAAGAAATGAAACAAAAGAGCTGGACAGAATATTTCAAAGGGCAACTTGAGAAGACAAAGCATTGTAATAAAATGTGCAAAGACCTGGAGTTAGAAAACCAAAAGGGAAGAAGACAGCATTTCTGAAGCTGAAAGAACTGAAGAAAAAATTCAAGCTTCAGTTTGAAATATTAAAGGATTCTATGTATAAAATTCTGAATAATGCAGAAAGCCTCAAAAGATGTAAATCAGAACCTGACCAGCTGAAGATAAAGAAGTTTGATTGTCACAATTTGATGAACAAGACCTTTGCATATGAATGGAGTTGCTCAAAATTGCAAATGAAATGGAAGGATTATTCATGTTAAGGATCAAGCTTGCCCTTTGGGACCACTGGGTTCATAGAGATGGGCAAGTTAGACATTGGCCACCAAAAATAGGCTGTAAATCTTTACGGGAGCAGAACGCCTCATCTTTCTCCCGCGGAACAGCAGGTAGGTTCAAACTGCTGACCTTGAGTTTAGCAGCCCGGCTCGTAACCACCACACTACCATAGATCCTTAAAAAGAGGTAAATAAATACTGTTAACTGAGGGTGTATAGAGGGGATTGTAATTACTGTAATGAAACAAAATATGATTTGTTGAGTGTAAAACTGATGATCTGCCCTGTAAATACATATATACAGTGGAATACTTACTATTCTGTCAGTAGGAAAAATGAAATCTTATACAGTATGGATGGATCTTGAAGATATTATACTGAATGCAATAAGCCAATCACAGTAGGACCTCACTTATCTAAAAATACAAGAAAAGGCAAATATAGAGAGACCAAAGTTTACTAGTAGTTACCAAGGGCAGCAGGGAGGGTGTTGGAAAAGAGGGGCTAACTGTGACGGGAAAGTGCCTGATTAAGGGTAGGGATGCACAGTCGATTACTGTACTTGCTATAATAAGATATACACAGCAAAAAAATTGAATTGGCAAAAGTTGTGCAACCTATATTTACAACAACAATAAAAGTGAGAGTAGCTGCTGAGGCTGCTTTTGTTCACCCAAACAGCTCATGGGATTTGAGATCCTTGATTTGGAGCTTGAAGGTCATGGTTTCATGGGACCCAGGTAATTAGTCTGATAAACATGGTTAGTGCTTCTGTTCTACCTTCTAGTTCCCTACATAGGGCCTGAGGTGTTAAAAGCTTTTAATTCCTCATCCAAAGCACAACACTTGATCTTCATTCACCTGGAACAAGAGGGAAGGAGAGTCAGGGGTAGGTGGAGGATATGAAATGTGTGGCTAATTGCTCCATAAACAGCTGCCCCTGGCCATGAGACCAGAACTAGATGGTGCCCAGCTACCACTACTGAACATTTGGATCAAAGATTCCATACAAGAATCCTGATTAAAAGAGGGAAAATAAACAGAATGTCAAATTCTCTTAGACTCCAAACTTCATGGATCCAAGGGGTCTGGGTAAACCCATGAAACTATTGCCCTGAAATATCTCCTGAAGTCTTTGGAAAACTACTGTAAGTTAACTAGTAAATAAAGATCTGCCTTAAGAATGATGCTCTTTCAGTGTGTGGCAGAAGATAGAGTCCCCACTGAATAGTTTTCATCTTGTCTAGATGAGTCTGGTGAAAAGAGATGGGGATAAGATTCTTATGATTCAATAGTGAGTAATTGTTATCTGACTAATTGCGACTGTCACAATTGTAAAGGTAGAAATTTTGTAACATAAATGGGGGCACACTTAATCTTACAGTCCAGAAACAGAGGACCCTAGGACCATCAAGGGAAAAGAGCACAAGCAGAATGAGGGACTCTATCCAGAGAAGCAGTGATGCTAAAGACAGAGGCAGAGATGAGGACATGGAGAGACGGAGTAGCTGGGGACTCTAGATTCGTGGAAAGAGTGGGACTGAGAGCTGGTGGCCAGGAGGCAGACTTTCAGAATGTGCCCTTTGGTGGTGTAAATTATTATATATGCCTGAGTGTTTTTTAAAAAAGAGCTAAAATGAATAGAGAGAAATACTGTTAACTGACGGTACATGGAGGGGATTATAACCATTGTAATGAAACAAAGTATATATGATTTATTGAATGTAAAACTGATGATCTGCCCTGTACACTTTCACTCAATTCACAATAAAAACTTTAAAAAAGAAGAATGATGCTCTTTTAAGTATGATCTGTATGGGATCAAATTGACAACAACAACTTGAAAGATTGCAAAGGAACCTTGCATGAGGGTGGAGGGCAGGGAGTTCATGTTAATGGTGGAGAAAGAATTCAGAAGAAGGTAAGAATGACTGTACAATTTGAAGAATGTAATCAATGTCCCGAAATTATACATACAGAAACTGTTGAATTGCTATGTGCTTTGCTATGTATATTCTCAACAACAACAAAATAAAGAATATTTAGAAGGGAAAAAAAAAAAGGAGGATGTAAGGAATACACAGAGTCATTGCGTCAAAAAAAAATGGGCCATGTTCAACCATTTCAAGAGGTAGCATATGATTAAGAGTTGATGGTACTGAAGGAAGAAGTCTGAGGTGCACTGAAGGCATCGGCAAAGAACAAGCCTCTGGGAACTGATGGAATACAAATAGAAATCTTTCAACAAATTGATGCAGTACTGGAGAAACTCACTCATCTATGCCAAGAAATAATGGAAGACAGACCTGGTCACGTGATTGGGAGAGATCCATACTTGTGGCCATTTCAAAGAGAGATGACCCAATGGGTTGTAGAAATCATTGGACAACATCATTCATATTACATACAAGGAAAGTCTTGCTCGAGCTAATTTAAAAACGGCTGCAACAGTACATTGCCAGAGGTTCAAGCCAGATTCAGATAAAGACATTAAACAAGTGATATCACTGTTGACATCAGATGGATCTTGGCTGAAAGCAGAAAATACACAAAGAAGTTGATCTGTGCTTCATTGACTATGCAATGACTTCAGCTGTGTGGCTCATAATAAATTATAGACAACATTGCGAAGTATGAGTATTCCGGAACACTTAATTGTGCTCATGAAGAACTTGTACATAGACCAACAGGCAGTTGTTCAAACAGAACAAGAGGGCACTAAATGGCTTAAAAGTAGGAAAGGTGTGTGCCACGGTTGTATTCTTGCATCATACTTAATCAATTGGTACGCTGAGCAAATAATCCAAGAAGCTGGGCTATATAAAGAAGAATGTGGCATCTGGATTGGAGGAAGACCCATTAACAGCCTGTCATATGCCGATGATATAATCTTGCTTGCCGAAAATGAAGAGGACTTAAAATACTTAATGCCGAAGATCATAGATTACAGTCTTCAGTATGGATTGTGCCTCAAGGTAAAGAAAACAAAGGTCTTCATAACTGAACCAATAAATATCATCATGATTAATGGAGAAAAGACTGAAGGAGTCAAAGACTTCCATTTTGTTTGGATCTACCATCAACACTCATGAAAGCAGCACTCAAGAAATGAAACGATGTATTGCAGTGAGCAAATCTGCTGCACAATACCTCTTTAAACTGTTAAAGAGCAAAAATGTCATTTTGAGGACTAAGGTGGACCTGACTCAGGTCATGGTGTTTTCAATTACCTCATATACATGCAAAAGATAGAACCGATGCCTTTGAATTATACTGTTGGCAAAGAATATGAAATGTATCGTGGACTGCCAGAAAAAGAAACAAATCTGTGTTAGAAGAAGTGAGGTTTGAAGGCTCTTTAGAGGCAAGGACTTCCAAAAGTGTCTCATGTCCTCTGGACATGCCAGGAGGGAGCAGTCCCTGGAAAAGGATATCATGCTCTGTAAAGTGGAGGGTCAGCGAAAAAAGGAAAGACCCTCAAAGAGACGGATTGGCACAGTTGTTGGACTCAAAGTTAACATTTGTGAGGATGGCGTATGACCGTACAGTGTTCTGTTCTACATTGGGCAGCTATGAGTTGGAATCGCTGGATGGTACCTAAACACAAGCAAGGGAAGGATAGGTGTACATCTCTAGTCAAAGGGGGTAATGGGCATTTGGGAAGGGAGGACTCACAGGGTCCCAGAGGCCCAAGATTACCCAGTTCCTAGACATAACGTCTTCCTGGCCAGGTTGGAGGTAAGCAGCCAGACTGCAACTTCGAGGCAAGCCAGGGCCTCGGAGCGCCAGCCCCGCGGTCTGTGGGCGGAGCCCCGCCGGGCGGTCCCGGAAGTGCTCGCGCCGGTAAGATGGCGGCTGCGGCAGGTCAGCTCCGGGCGTTCTGCCGCTTCTCTCGTGTCTTACTCTTCTTTTCCCAGCTCTACATCTTGTCGGGCGGTGGTGAGTGCAAGAGCGGGGCTCCACATCAGGGCGTAGGCTGAGTGGCGGAAGGGACCCCAGGAGCTGCGGGAGGCGTCCTGGCTGGGCTTGCGGACCGAGGGCTGCGCGGCCGGGCCGTGGTGTGTGAGGCCGCCTCTCGGCTCCGAGACGCCGGAGTTGCCGCCGACTCCGCGAAGGCCTGGAGCGGGGCATCTAGTGCTTGGGGATCTGCCGGGGAAGCGGAGCGGAACCAGATAACACCCTTTGTTCCCTAGTTGCCCAGATGGAAATTGTTGACCCCGCTGGCGTTGCGCCATTTAGTTTACGACCTGTCAAAGCGGGAGGTTTTCACGAGTGACCCTGGCCCAGTGTAGCCAGACCCTGCGTGCTAAGCACACCAATCAAAGTCTTCATAAGCGCGGATAACGTGTTTCTCTAACTGTCCTGTCCTTAAATCCTTACATCTAGAGCACTCGCAGCCGCTGGCTCAGTCAATAAAGGACCCGGGTCCAACACGCACATTCACAGAAGTGCCCAGGGCAGCAGGTACTAGACATTTATTATTCCAGTAAATGTGCATATTTATATCTAGTGGTCTCTCTCTTTTTAAAATAAAATTTCTTTTAGTATGCAAAATTAGTTTCCATTTTTGAATATATCATCTATTTTAGATTGCGTAAAAAGTTAGGGCGGATGCACATGTTTCTGCAGACGTTCTTGTTAAGTTCTTTTTGACTTTCCTGCCTCATTTCTTTTTGCAGTCCTACAATCTTAATTTCCATCTCCTTATTTTATACTTCGATCATTTTATCAAGTTCATCCATCAAGATAACTTTGAACCCGAGGTTCTTTCCACTCAAAACTCTTCTACTTCTTGAACCCTCTTCCCAGTGTTGTGTATTAAATGCTCCGCCAAGGCTGTGTGAAATGAACGTTGGTGTGCCGTGGAATCAGTCCTGACTCATAGCGACCCTGTATAGGATTTCTGAGTCTGTAAATCTTTAGGGGAGCAGATCACCTCATCTTTCTCCTACGGAGCCACTGGTAGTTTCAAACTGCTGACTTTGAGGTTGGCAGCCTGACTTGTAACCACTACCAGAGAGAGACCTTAAGGCTCAGAGCAGAGGTCTGGTTATGCTACTGGAGCCTTGAGCTGTTACTCACTTCAGTTTGCTTATCTCTTAAGTTGATGCCAGACCCTCTGAAGTCATTTCAGCTTTGTGATTCTAAATGCCCAAGCTCAGACAATTGTTGTTGTTATGTGCCCTGGAGTAGGTTCTGACTCATAGTGATCCTGCACAGGGTTTCCGAGGCTGTAAATCTTTATGGGAGCAGAAAGCCTCATCTTTCTCCCACGGAACCGCTGGTAGTTTGGAACTGCTGACCTTGCGATTCACAGCCCAATTCATAACCACCACGCTACCAGAGCTCCTTCAGACAATAGTAAGGTGACAGAATACATGACAGTATCTTGTAGGTTTGTTACCTGCATGTGGGGTTGTACCTGCTGCAATACAAACCCTATTCAGCCACACCAAGTGAAGAGGCAAAAAAGAGTTTAATCACTGATGCTTGAGCGGAGCTGGACAGAATGCTAGCACTCCCCACATGTCTGCGTGGCATCCTTGTTTAGTGCTGCTATTACAGAAACACCACAAGTGATAGCTTTAACAAATACACTTATTCTCTTACACTTTGGGAGGCTAGTCGTCCAAATCCAAAGCACTGGCTCTGGAAAGGTCCTTGCCTCCTTTTAGCATCAATGGACCAGCCATTCGGTGGAAATCTCCATGTGTTTGGCACCAGTCTTTCCCTGGATCTAGGAACTTCACATTGCGGGGGCTCACTCCACTCCCAGCTTGTCTTTTGCAGTAATAGGTCTCAGTGTGGCGCTGTAGGATAAACACTTGACCTAAGGTCGCTTCGAACTGCCAAGCTGGCGTTTCAAACTCACCAGCTGCTCCTTGGGAATCCTCTATAGGGTGGCTGTGATTCAGAACTGACTTAGTGGCATACAACCACCAGCTAGGTGTATTTTAAATGGGTAATTCCAATGACTCAGTGTATGGGAAATTGAGTCAGAACCTACTCAACTGCGCTTAACAACAATAGGCCACCCTTCACTGATGACTCCTCTTTCCTTTAATCTCTTATAAGACAAAAAGTGTTGCATGCCACACTCCTGGAACTCTCCCTTACAAGATCAGGGTGATGACAAGATTAAGGGTGGTGTATCGCATCCATCTAAAAATTCCATTTGTTGGTAAGTGCCATTGGCTCATAGTGACCCTGTATAGGGTTTCCTAGGTGTGGCTGGCGATCTTGAACCACGGAACCACTGACCTTAAGGTTCAAAGCAACCTTGCAGTTCAGCGCATTAACTCACAGTGCCACACTAGGACTAAATTCCATTTGTTGTTGCTGTTAAGTGCCACTGAGTTGGTTACAACCCATAGCAAACCTGTGTAGGGTTTCCAAGGAGTGGCTGGTGAGCATGAACCGCCAACCCGGTTGTTCAAATCGACTTTGCAGTACAACATATTAACCCACAATGCCACACCAGGACTCCATTTAGATGACTAAAAATTCTACTTGACTGCTAACCACTAGGTCAACGGTTCAACCCCACCAACTACTCAGAAACCCTATACAGGGTTGCTGTTGTTGTTGTTAAGTGCCGTCGAGTCGGTTCCGACCCATAGCGACCCTGTACAGGGTTTCTGAGGGTGTAAATCTTTACGGGAGTAGAAAGCCTCATCTTTCTCCTGCGGAGCGGCTGGTAGTTTTGAACTACTGACCTTAAGGTTCGCAGCCCGATTCATAACCACTACGCTACCAGAGCTCCTTAGGGTTGCTGTTAGTTGCACCGAATTCACACAGCACTTAACAATAACAACTACAGACCCATTCTTAATCCTTTTATTGGTTTATCATATCAAATCATATCATGGGAGATAATCACTAACTGCCGAACTACTGAGAATCACCAACCATTCAAATGGACATGTGTCCTGGGGACACAGTTCAGTTCATTACATAGTGTCAGAAATGTCAAGGTAAAGACAAGTTTATATTTATTAGTTTTGTAATAGATAACAGTCGCGTCTGAAAATTCCATTTTCAAGAATGGGTGTTTTGATCTTATAAAAGACAAAGAAAAGTTGCTCAACTATAAATTTTGTCTCTGTTGTTAAGTGCTGATTCCCACTCTTAGCGACCCTCCTTGTATAAGGTTTCTGAGAAGCAGCTGGTGACTTTGAACCACTGATCTTGCGGTTCAAATCTACCTTTCGGTCTAGCGCTATCCTACAGCACCACAGCAGGATTCCAGCAACTGGGAACTTTCCCTTGATAGACAAGAGGAGGTGCCAGTTACAGGCAAGTCCTGCTGAGTTCTTTGAAATGTCGCATTTTGGAATTGGGCATTTTCATTTCCTGGTCTTGGGATTTTATTTTGGTAGTTTTTCATACACTGGGTCATCAAGATGACCCATTTAAAATACACTTCAGTGGTGGTTTTGTGCCGCTGAGTCGGTTCCAACTCATAGTGACCCTGTGTAGGGTTTCTGAGGCTGTAAATCTTTACAGGGGCAGAAAGCCTCATTTTTCTATCTTGGATCGACTGGTAGATTAGAAGTACTGACCTGGTAGTTAGCTGCTTAGCTCTTTGTCCATGGCACTACCAGGGCTCCCTTAAAATACACTGACTCCTTGTGTTTTGACTATCTCAGGCTGTGATGGTTAAGGCCACCTGTGAGCTTGGCTGGGCCATCATTCTCAGTGGGTTGTCAGTTATGTGATGTTGTGCTCCTCTTCCATTTTATGACCTATTGTGGTCATCCTCCATTTTTGCATAACAATCTGGTCTTTAGAACCTAACTGTGGGGAAGTGAGGAGTAGGTAACTTTAAGTTGTTGTTGTTGTTACGTGCCGTCGAGTCGGTTCCGACCCATAGCGACCCTGTACAGGGTTTCCGAGGGTGTAAATCCTTACGGGAGTAGAAAGCCTCATCTTTCTCCTGCGGAGCGGCTGGTAGTTTTGAACTGCTGACCTTTAGGTTCGCAGCCCGATTCGTAACCACTACGCTACCAGAGCTCCCATTTTAAATAGGCATTAATTTGTTTCTTTAATTTCACCCTTAGTTTCTTCACTCCATATTTCCACTGTTTTAATTAATTGAAACTGGCAGAGGTAGCTTTGAAATTTTTATTTGGATGTAAGAAAGTCTAAGAGACAGCAGTATACTTGAGTTTAAAATGACTCTTGGATGTTTGTGAAAGTCCCACTTCATCTTAAGAATCCTTGCAATTTTGATCTTTTTTTAACTGATGAAAACTATCATACACTTGGATAGGTTGACAAGGAAAATATTGCAACCCTCTGCGCAGGTTATTAATATAAAAGCAATTGTTTTGAATTTTGCTAGTGAAAATCTTGGTACCAAAGTATACTAGAATGTTATTCCACAATGTGGAATGATGACAAAGTGTTTCCAAAGTTGCTGCTACTGTTGTGAGATGCTGTTTAGTCAGTTATAACTCATAGTGAGCCCAGTGACAACAACATGGACCCCTGCCCAGCCCTGCGTCATTCTCACAATTGTTGTTATGCTTGAGCCATTACTGTAGCCAGTGTATCAACAATCTCATTGAGTCTTGCTCTTTTTTTGCTGACCCTCTACTAAGCACGATGTCCTTTTCCAGAGACTGGTCACTCCTGATAACATGCCCATAGTTTGTGAGACAAAGTCTCACCATGCTGTCTTGTAAGGAGAATTTTGGATGTATGTCTTACAATACAGATTTGTTTTTTTTTTGGCTGTCCATGGTATTTTCAATGTGGTCGCTCAGTAACATCCAAAGTTGTTGTTGTTATGCGCTATCAAATTACTTCTGGCTCATAGTCACCCTGTATAGGGTTTCCAAGGAGCAACTGGTGGGTTTAAACCACCAACCTTGTGGTTAACAGTCCAGTGCTGATATTACAGCTCCACACCAGGAATGTTGTTGTTAAGTGCTGTTGAGTTGGTTTCCACTCATAGCAACTCTGTGTAGGGTTTCCAAGGAATGACTAGTGAGTTTGAACCACTGACCTTGCACTTCAAACTGACCTTTCATCCCAGTGCTGACCCTATAGCACCATACCAGGAACTGTTGTTGGTAAATGCTGTCAAGGTGGTTCCGACTCAGAGCAACCCTATATAGGGGTTTCAAGGAGCAACTGGTGAGTTTGAACTGCCAACCTTGTGGTTCAAACTGGCCTTACGGTCCAGTGGTTTATCCCACAGCACCACACCTGATTTATTCATAATTAGAGGGTGGCAACAGTAGTGAGGTTGGCCCAGGATTGGGCATTGTTTCCTTGTGCTGTGCATAAGGTTGCTATGGGTCGGTACCGACTCGATGGCACGTAACAACAACAACAGAGGGTGTCTGTGGAGTTCTGGTGTGGCGCTGTAGGATAAGCATTGGACCGCAAGCTTGGCAGTTCAAATCCACCAGCTGCTCCTCAGAAACCCTATATACAGGGTCACTATTAATCAGAGGAGCTCTGGTAGCTTAGTGGTTACGAGTCGGGCTGCTAATCTTATGGTCAATAGTTCAAAACTACCAGCTGTTCTGTGGGAGAAAAATGAGGCATTCTGCTCCCAGAAAGATTTACAGCTTCAGAAACCCTATGCAGGGTTGCTATGAGGTAGAACCGACTCCATGGCACACAACAACAACATATATATGTATGTTGTTGTTAAGTTCTGTCTAGTTGGTTCTGACTTATATATATATGTTGTTGAAGTCTTTGAGCTTTAACAATAACTATTTCAAGTTCTCTTCGCTTTGAGCAAGCAAGGTTGTACCATCTGTATATTGCAAGTTGTTACTTCGTCTTTCTCCAATCCTGATGTCACTTCTTCATATAATCCAGCTTCTCAGATTCATTGCTCAGCATACAGATTGAATAAATATGGCAAAAGCATACAACCCAGGCACACACCTTTCCTGATTTTAAATCATTTATTGTCCCCTTGTTCTGTTCAAATGACTGCCTCTTAGTCTACGTACAGATTCTTCATGAGCACAATTCAGTGTTCCAGAATACCCATTCTCTGCAATGTTATACAGAGAGATTATGACCCAAACAGTCAAATGTCTCTGCATAATCAATAAAGTACAGTAATCATTTTTCTGGTATTCTCTGCTTTCAGTCAAGGTCCATCTAATGTCAGCAGTAATATTCCTCATTCCAGGTCCTTTTTTAAATTTGGCTTCAGATTCTGGCAGCTCCTTGCCGATGTATTGCTGTAATCATTTTTAAATTAAGCATAATTTTACTTGCATATGATATTAACAATACTATTCAATGATTTCAGCATTCTATTTCATCACCCTTCTTTGGAATGGGCACAAATATGGATCTCTTCCAATTGGTTGCCCAAGTCTTCCACTATTTCTTGGCATAGATGAGTGAGCACCTCCAGTGCTGCATCAGTTTGTTGAAAGATTTCATTGTGAAATCTTTCCATCAATTCTTTTTTTTTAAGTTTTTATTGTGAATTATGTGATAGTTTACATGGGAGAACATTAGCTCTATCGTATATCATTTCATTGCCGTGGTTAGAATCCCCTCCATGCATCATTAAACAGCCAAAGGGTACACCCTGAAAGCCTGCCCCTCGATCGTTAACACACAGCCCCTCTCCCTCTCTGGGTCTAGAATCCCCAGCTGCTCCATCTCTCCATGTCATTTTCTCTGCCTCCATCTCTGGCATCACTGCTTCTCTGGGTAGGGTCCCACCCTCTTTTCTTCTCCCTTGATGGTCCCAGGGACCTCTTCTCCTGGACTGCAAAGTCAACCACTCCCCTCCTTTTGCTACAAAAACATCTACCTTTACATTTCCAACCCTCAGAGTCAGCCCTGATAGCAATTATTCACTATTGTTCCACAAGAGTCTTATCCCCATCTCCTTTCATCAACCCCACCCAGACAGATTAGATACCACTCAGTGGAGATTCTATTTTCTCCCACACCCTCTGGATCTAGGCTCCGTCTTGAAAGCTTATAAACCAGTCACTTCTTGCCTTTGTAACCCTCCCCCACTTTGGGTAGCTAATGTCTAAGTTGCCCATCCCTGTCTACCCTGTGTACCGAGGGGTTGGAAATAATCCTCACTGTAAAGATTTGTTCCCTCTTTTGAACTACTGCATCCATAGGTGTAGGTCAAGTTCTTCAAATTGTATCAGATTACTCTCCTTTTCTCTTCTTTCTTCTTTTTGTTGAGTTCTGATCATCCAGTCATTGAAGCCAGGTCAAGTGGGTATTATCTGCAAGTATGGGTGTTCTTGTGTATATGCCCTCACTTCTTATCAGCTGGATGCTTCACTTTCCACTCTAGTCCTCTGTGGCTATGTCACTGTGTCTGGGCTCACGAGTCCCGAGGTCTTGCCATACTGCTGGCAAACCAGGTCTAAACCCGGTTCGCAGGAGTCTATTGAACGTGGGTGGGCTTAACGCTCAGCTTCATTGCTGTTTTTCCCTTACTTCCCCTTATTGGTCACAAGTCAGACCACATGTCTGCTCGTGTATTCCCCTTGACTCTTAGTCTTGGAAGGGGGTTTGCCCTGAGGGGACCTGACCACTTGTCTTGATGTCTCCTGGGTGAGCAACTTGCTTGTTCTTGTCAGTTGGATTGCCGTTATTACTTTTTATTTTTCTTGCTTGTCTTTCTTTCAAGAAGTATCTTCTGTTCTTCTAGCCATCTAGGCTGGTCTGCTTGACCTTTCAATTGGAGATTTCCCACCTCAGAAGATTCTGAATGGGGTTCAGGATTCCACCTATGGTCTTATGCAATGCAAAGGCTTCACAGGAAGCCTCCTTCACTGGGCAAGTTGTCGCCCCATTTTAGGTATTCCAGTCCCGGTGTGGTGCTGTGGTCTAATGAGTCAGACTGCAAAGTCGTTTGAACTGCAAGGTCAGTGGCTCAAGCTCACCAGCTGCTCCTTGGAAACCCTGTACAGGGTTGCTATGGGTCAGAATTGACTCAATGGCACTTAACAGCAACAGCAGTCAGTTATAGGCTGAAGATGGACTTTACAAGCTTTATGGTGATGTTTCTGGCTATTCCTTTCTCTCCCCCTCAGTTGTCTATTTTATTATGGTATGCAAGGGAAACCAAGATTCAAAAGACAGCCAAGCATCTTAACATTATTTTCCCTCTTTTACCCATTCGAACCATGTCTCCTTCCCTGTATCCCAGAGCTCTTTTGTTCTAAGGTTGTGCATACATCATTATTTACCTCTGTCCCACTTAGCCCATGCAAACCTGCCTAACTGTTCTCCCATCTGCCTTGTTCTTCCATTCCCCCTCCCCTTTCTTGTGTATTTCACCCCCGCCCCCAGCACCTAATCCTTCCTGTTTCTGTTCCCTACCCTGTGCTTCACCTTCCCCTCCCTCCCCTCACCCCACCCCACACATTCCAGGAACCAGCAAAGAATTTTTTTTCTACCTCTTTCAGTATGGGTTCTTTTTCATAGTTTTTTACAGTAGTGGTCCTATGCAGTATTTCTCCTATTGAGACTGACTAATTTCACTCAGGCATCCTGGTGTGGTGCTGTTGGTTAATGCATCAGACTGCAAAGCCGTTTGAACTGCAAGGTTGGCAGTTCAAGCTCACCAGCTGCTCCTCGGAAACCCTTACAGGGTCACTATGGGTCAGAATTGACTCGATGGTACTTTACAACAAAAACACCAATTTCACTCAGCATGGTAGTGTAGTGATTATGAATTGGGCTGCAAACTGCAAGGTCAGCAGTTCAAAACTTAACAGTTGTTCCACAGGAGAAAGAGGAGGCTTTCTGCTCCTGTAAAGATTTACAGCCTCAGAAACCCTGTACAGGGTCGCTATGAGTCGGAACCGACACCACCACCATGGTTTGGAACTAACTTGATGGCACTTGACAACAACAATGTCCTCAAGGTTCATCCAGGTTATGCTGTAGCTTGCAGCTTCCTTGTTTTTCTTCAAGATAGCATAATATTCTATTGTGTGTATATAACACAGTTTATTTATCCATTTTTCAATTAATGGGCACTTAGGCTGTCTCTGTCTTTTTGCTATTGTGAATATTGCTGCTATGAACATTGGTGTGCATATATCTACTTGTGTTATGGCTCATATTTCTTGTGGGTAAATACTAAGTAGAGGAATTGCTGGATCATAAGATATTTCTATTTCCAACCTTCTGAGGAAACGTCATATTGCTTTCCAGAGTTGTTGGACCATTTTGCAGTCCCACCAGCAGTGCAGGAGCTTCCCAGTCTCTCCGCACCCTCTCTAGCATTTATTGCCCTCTACATTTTTTGATCTTTGCTGCTTTTGCTGGTGTGAGATGATATCGCATTGTTGTTTTGATTTGCATCTGTCTAATGGCTAAGGTGCTCTGGTAGTGTAGTGGTTACGAATCGGGCTGCTAACCTCAAGGTCAGCAGTTTGAAACTTCCAGCGGTTCTGCAGGAGAAAGATGAGGCGTTTTGTGGCCGTAAAGATTTACAGCCTTGGAAACCCTGTGCAGGGTCACTATGAGTTGGAACCTACTCCATGGTATTTAACAACAACAACAATGGCTAAGGAGCTTTGATAGCATAATGGTTACGAATCGGGCTGCGAACCTTAAGGCCAACAGTTCGAAACTACCAG
>NW_006408800.1:1297323-1365986 GCF_000296735.1 Chrysochloris asiatica | reverse complement strand
CCCTATTTTTTCATTGATGGCCTTCATAATTCTGGGATTCACATTTAGGTCTTTAATCCATGCTGAGTTGGTTTTTGTATAAGGCATGAGGTAAAAGGCTTGTTTGACTCTTTTGCATATCGCTCGCCAGTTCTATAACACCATTTGTTGAAGAGACTATCAACTCCCCATATGATACAGTTAGGCACTTTGTCGAAAATCGGTTGGCTGTATGTAAATGGGTTAATTTCTTTATTCTTGATTCTGTTCTATTGATCAATGTATCTTTCGTTGTACCAGTACCATGCTGTTTTGACCACTGTAGCTGTGTAATAAATTTTGAAATCAGGCAGTGAGAGGTTTCTAACCTTATTCTTCTTAAGCAGTGCTTTGCTTTTCCTGGGTCTCTTTCCTTTCCATATAAAGTTTGTAATTGTTTTCTCCATCTCTTTGAAGAGTGTTGTTGGAATCTAGATTGGGATTGCATTATATGTGTAAATTGCTTTGGACAGTATTGACGTTTTCACAATGTTAAGTCTTTCTATCCAGGAGCATGGTATATTCTTCCATTTTTGTAAGTCTCCTTTGGTGTCTTGTAGTGGTGTTTTATAGTTTTCTTTGTATAGGTTCTTTGTTTCCCTGGTTACGTGTATTCCTAGATATTTCACCCTTTGGGTGGTTATTGTAAATGGTATTGCTTTCCTAATGTCCTTTTCAGTGCTGTCGTTGTTATACATCAATTCTTGAAGCCTTGTTTTTCTCCTATACCTTCAGTGCTGCTTGGACCTCTTCAATACCATTGGTTCTTGATCATATGGTACCTCTTGAAATAATTGAACATCGACCAATCCTTTATGGTACAGTGACTCTATAGTCCTTCTATTTTCTTTTGATGTTTCCGATGTCATTCAGTATTTTGTCCATAGAATCCTTCAGTATTGTAATTGGGGCTTGAGTTTTTTCTACAGTTCTTTCAGCTTGAAAAATGTTGGGCATTTTGGTTTCTAATTTAATATACCAAAAATACAGTTTTGCTCCCCACTCTCTAAATCAATGAAACCAACAAAAAAGCTCTATTCCTTAATTTTGCTTGACTCAAAGTCCTGATTCTTCCATTTCCCTCAATCCCTCATGTAGTTTATTGGCAAGTCTCATCAGTTTTCTCTGTGGTGGTCATGGTGGTTGTGTGCCATCAATTTGGTTCGGACTCATAGCAACCCTGTTGAGGGTTTCTGAGACTGTAAATCTTTATGGGAATAGAAACTTCATCTTTCTCCTGGTAAGCAGCTGGTGGATTTGAACTGCTGGCCTTGCAGTTGGCAGCCTAACACATAACCCACTATACCACCAAGGTGAATCGCCTACATTTCTCCATCTCCAAGCCTAAGCCACCACCTTTTCCTCCATAGAGACAGTCAGAGTGCTGTCCCACAGAAACTTTCTGCATAGTCTAGGTTCCTTTGAGCTCTTTCTTGCCTAAAGTCCTTCATTCTTCATTTTCTCTGGGCCTTGAACACCTTTCATAGTTGAACATTTGTTACTCTCAGTTTTCAGGTTTATTTATTACCTCCTCAAAGAATTCTTCCCTTAGACTTCATTGGCTAAAGCAAACATCTTCCTCATTGCCCACTGTTAAGTTCATCATAGCTCTTTTCACAATATCTGGTAATTTTGCTAATATACTTCTTTAGAACAGGGTCTTGTCTGTTCTATTCATAGTCATCCCGATAGAACATAAGGTGTTTGGTAGTGTGTAGGCTGAAGGATGAAGGAGATATATGCTTGAAACAGCAGCAGCCTAATGACCCTGCCTGTACCCAGTGGCTGGACCTGGCACATCTAGTATGCCACTCCTCCAGTAGACATTGGTCACCCTCCTACACACTTCATTGCTTCTCGTCTTTTTATTCCTTACTACTTATAACAACCACTGTCATGTTTGAGTAAGAATTCCAATAGGACTTTTTTGTTGTTGTTGTTGTAAGTTTGTATTTAATGAAATAAAGTTCTCAAGGTTTGAATCTCAGTTCTCTACCAGTTTCCAGTAGACTTTTGCAGTTACATGGGTCTTTAGCTATATCGTGAGGCAGTGGTATTCTGTACTTTGCTGGTTATGTGTCACATGCCCCATCTTCTCCGCACAGACTGTCTTTCCGCATACATCTCATTGCGAATGATCATGTCAACCTTAGAAAATTATTATTTTTTTTCCTGTTATTCTGACCAGTATTTTAAGATAATAAGCTTCTCTTTCACCTGCATAGAAAGTACTGAAACTCTACCTTATGTGACGAAGTGTCCAAGCAATGGTTTGTGTAGCCGACTTCCAGCCGACTGTGTTGAATGCAAGACAAATTCCTCCTGTGTCTATGGGAAGCCTGTCACTTTTGACTGCACAGTCAAGCCTTCTATTACCTGTGTTGTAAGTACTGAAGCCTACTTAGTCTAAATACATTTATTGTAAACCTAGAATTAAAAAGAATAATTTAGACTTGGCCACTGGGAAAAAATTCTGAAAGAAAACTTTTGTAGATAGTATTTTAGAAATCAGGTCAACTTCATTAGAAAACTGAAACTCCATTTCAGAGCACGGTTTGGATGACAGTTTTTGGGCATGAGGATCAACTAGAACAACTACCAGACCACTTACAAAAAGGCAAAAATAGAAAAGGCTCAACTGTACTCGTCCATTAAACAACCCTTTTACTGTCATTACACTCATATCTGAGCTCTGATTTTAACCTAGACAGGAAGGAACCCAGGAAGACTTCCCTAGTCAGTATTCCGTGCCATGGAGAGAACACCAAGATGCTTGCTTTCTAGGTCTTTGGCTCCTGTCAGAATCACAGACTTGGAGGCAGCCCCAGACCTGCTAAAACTGAATAGGTTGGAGAGACTCAGCTGTCTGCATTTTTAACAAGTGGACCAGGTAACTGCTGCACACTCTCTTGTCTGGGAATTCTTGTCAGGCAAGAGACACTAAGAATTAGTGCAAATTTACTCTGGCCCTGCTGGCACTAGCTGTGTATAAGGCTTCTTAAATTCTTATGTAAAACAAGAAACCAAGGCATTTGTCCAGAACAGCTTTCCTAGAGATGGCAGTCCACTAGTGTGTCTGAGCAGGTATCCTTTCTTTACATGGATTCTGTGCTCTGTTAGTAGGACAGTTGCTTACAAAGGGAATGGTCAGTCTTTTTACTATAGAGCTTTTGAAGGGGTTAATTGTGATGAGGAGAAGGTTAGTGGATATTGGGGTGCCTACATAGCTTTCTAAAACAAATAAATCAAATTGGATCACTATCTTTTTAGTTATCAATAAATGTAATTATCACATAAATTCTGGATCAGTCAAATATCTAATGTGAAAAATGAAATCCTGAATGACCAGAGTAAATAGTTCTTATAATCCCAAAGTGGGAATGTTGTCTCTAAATTTGAAATAAAATTTCAAAGCCATAAAACCAAGAATTAATATGTTTGGCTACTAAAAATGGAGATTTCTAATGGAGCTAAAAAAGTATTAAGACATATAACAAAATAGGAAAAACTTTTTCTAATGTGACAAATAATGGACTAATATTTGTAATTAATAGATGTTTTCTATTAGTAAGTTAAGGTTAGGAAAAAATAACAATAAATAAACAATGTTGTTGTTGTTGTTGTTAAGTGCCATCGAGTCGGGTCCGACCCATAGCGACCCTGTACAGGGTTTCCGAGGGTGTAAATCTTTACGGGAGTAGAAAGCCTCATCTTTCTCCCGCGGAGCGGCTGGTAGTTTCGAACCGCTGACCTTAAGGTTCGCAGCCCGATTCGTAACCACTACGCTACCAGTGGCTATGGGTAAAAAAATGGACTTATAATATAAGCAGTAGTTCATAGAAAAAAGAAATACAAATGGACGTTCAACATATGAAAGAATGCTTAAATTTTCCATTAAGCTAATTGCATTTCAACCCGTCACATTAGGGGAAAAATAACAAAGTTTGATAGTTCTCTTGAGTTGGTGAGGATATAGAAGACAAATACTCTTATACCTTGTTAATGAGTGGACAAACCTTTTGGAGGTATTAGTCAAATCTGGCAAGCAGATGCATATTGTCTTTTACTTATTAATTCCATGTTGCTGCACTTTATAACTTACACAAAACCCTCCTTTATATACATATATACTCATTTTGTTAAGTGCCACTGAGTCAGTTCCAACTCATAGCAGCCTTATATAGGGTTTCCAAGGAGCAGCTGGTAGGTTTGAACTGCCAACTTTGTGGTTAGCAGTCCAGTGCTTATCCTATAATGCCACACTAGGAGTGTGTATGTATGTATGTGTGTATGTTGTTGTCATTGGTAAGTGACAGATACGTATGATATAAACTTCCATGTGTATAGAGTAGACTAGACTGTCCCTGGAAGTGATGCAGGTCAGGTATGCAGTGCTCAGCACTGGGAGGGCAGATGCTGACGGCAGGCCTGTAGTTCAGGCTAACTCTTTACTGTCCTGTTGGGTCTTGAAATTTGTACCATTTGCAGGTAAAATACTGTTTTTTAAAAAAGGTTATAAAACTCTGTGTTCTAAATGAATCACTAAAAATATGTAAACACATAAAAACAATATGTCATAAATTAAGTGGAACCTTATCCAGTTTTCAACTCTGTCCATAGAAAGCAGTTTTATATTGATCAAAAACTAATGAATATGTTGTATGATCATTTAGAAACGTGTTACTGTATAATGTGAATAAGGAGCCCTGGGGCAGTGGTTAAGTGCTTGACTGCTAACCAAAAGGTCATTGGTTTGAGCCCCACAGGAGATCTATGTGGCAGTCAGCTTCCATGAAGATTACACCTCTGGCAGCTCTGTTCTGTGGGGTTGCTGTGAGTCCGAATGATTGTCATTATGAATGAAAGCAACATTAAAACTGGATACAAAATGTTTTTAGTGTAATTCTATTTATGTAAACATCGTGGTATGGTATTACAGGGTAATGCGCTGGACCAGAAGCTTGGTTTGAACTGCAAGGTCAGTGGTTGAAACCCAGCAGTTGCTCCTCAGAAACCCTAGGAAGGGTCAATATGAGTCTGAACCGACTCAACGACACTTAACAATAACAACAGCACAACATGTAAATACCAAGTTAATTAAAAAAGTACTGCTACTGCAGTTTCAGTTCATACATACATGGGTGTATTCCAAACAAGATATATTTAGAGGACTTCTGGAAAGATGACAGATGAGGCAGATGCACTGCATAGATTCTCTACAACAAAGATACGAGAGACTAAATGAAATAGACACAGACAAAATTTTGGGAACCCTGAACTTCACAGGAAAGGCTAGAGAAGTGGATTGAGTGCTTGTTGGGAGGGGAAGCTGAGCAGGGATGGCAAGAGGAACCCCAACTAGTGAGTGGCCAGTCAGATGGTCCCTGTGTTAGGTTACCTTAAAAAGAGATGCAATGGAAAAAAATGACTTTGAGGGCTGGACTAATAACATTTTAATAGAACTCAAGGGACATCTTCTCAAATTGATGCTTTTCAGAAAGTTCATGGAGATGTGGTCCCTCATAAAACAAGTTTAAAAATGTATCAAGCATTTTAAGGAAGGTCAGGAAGACCTCAAAGATGAGCCAAGAAAGAGAAGACTGTCAGCTTTGATGAATGAAGAATTCATGACTGAAGTCCAGAAATTGTGTAAAAAGACTGTAGAATTACCTTTGATGTAATATCTACTGAAATTGAGATCTCATGTCATTCAACATTTTTTATTTTAAACACACTTCTTGATCTCAGAAAACTTTCAGCTGGATGGGTGCCCAAAACGAAAGTGAAGCTAATGAAGATGATTTTATGGAACAAATCACAGTCAGGGCGGTTTCTTGGATTTATCAATGATTCAGAGAGCAAGGTTCAATCAGAACAGTGGCTTCTGAGGGCAGCGGCTGGGCCAATCGAATTTAAGGCAGAGAGGTCAGCTCAGAAGGTTATGGTGACTGTTCTAAAAAGGTAATCTGAATAGATTTTTTTTTTTTTAAAGAACACAGAATGATCGTAAGGTCTTATTATGAAGCAATTTTAAGAAAATGGAAAACTGCAATGATGAGAAAAAGGCTAGCAAAGTAGCGCTAAGGAAATTTTCCATCTTGACAGTATACCTGCTTGCTCTTTCTTTGAGGATAGCAAAAACTGTCTTATGAGGATTTCATTGAGAAACCTTACCCGTCCACCCTACATCCCTGACCTTGCCTCTTTAAATTTCTTGTTTTCTCTAAACTCAAAAAAACATTTCAGTGGCACATGATTTCAGTCCTTTGAAGATGCCAGAACTACAGTTTTGACGAGGTGTAAGTCAAAGAGCACAGAATTCTTTAGAAGAGGGTTAGAGAGATGGAAATACCACCTTCAGAAGTGTGTAGACCTAAGTGGAGGATATGTTCCAAAACAATGCCTTTCATATTTTGATGTTTTTATTCAATAAGGGTTTCTTTGATTTTGTAGCAGTACTTTTGGGCTTAATTACTTATAATTCACTGTAATTGAGTCCACCTATATACACAGACAATCATGAATAGATATATAAAAAAATTGAAAGATTAAAAGTTGTTATGTGTAGAGAAGTTATAGATTATGTACTGTTTTCTCCTAATTTGCAATATTAAAATAACATGCATTGCTTGTATTTAAAAACAAAACAAAAACAAGATAAACACTTTTAAAATTAAAATGGAGAAACAAAACAGTCCAAATTTCTGGTCTCCAAAGCTAAAAGCTAAGAACTTTATGTGCAACAAAAGATTTCACCAAAAGGGACAGGGAGAAATTTTTTGACAATGACTTATCAGACAATCCACTACTCTAAAATTTATAGAACACTTCAACACCTCAACAAGAAAAATGCAATCCAATTAAAAAATGAGCAGAGTACATGAACAGACACTGCACCAGAGAAGATACTAAGGCAACTAACAAATATATGAAAAATTGTTCATGACCATTAGCTGTTAGATGCAAATCAAAACAGTGAGATATCATTTTGTCTCAGTATTAATAGCACAGTTCACAGAAAGAGAAAACAACAAGTACTGGCAAGGGTGTGAAGAGACTGGGACCCTCCTACACTGCTGGTGGAGCTGTAAAATGGTGCAAGCACTGTGGAAAATGGTATGGTCTCTAAAAGTTGGAAATAGAAATACTTTATGATCCAGCAATCCCTCTACTTGGTATATATTCTCAAGAAATAAGAGTCATGACACAAATAGATGTATGCACACCATGTCCATTGCAGCACTATTCGCAATAGCAAAAAGTTGGAGACAGCCTAAATACCCACCAACAGAAGAATAGTTAAACTGGTACTTACATACAATGGAATACTATGCAACACTGAAGAATAGCAAATCTGCCAAACACCTCACAACATGGATGAACCCAGTGGACATGCTGAGTGAAACTAATCACAAAAGGACAAATCTTATATAAGTCCACTAATTGTAAAAAGGAAAGAAAGATTTTCATGCCAAAAGAAATGTGCTTTGATGGTTATCAAGGTTGGGAGGAAAGGGAAAATTAAATAAATAAAAAATTAGAAATTTGGAAGCCAAGCAAGTAAACCAGTGATTATATATTCTTTGAGGAAAATAAAAACTAACAGCTAACATTGACCACTTCTTGAGCCTCTTCATGTCTTGTGGATTTTCTTAGTTGAGGTTAGTTCTCTGTGAACTGCCTGTGGTCATGCTAGGGCTCATGAAGGGTGGGGGAGCAGCAGCGATAGCCCTTGAGTGGTGAACCAGGCCATGATTAGAGATGTTAGGGAAGATTTGAGACTGAGAAGCATAGTCTTGTGATTGGTGATTAGAAGACTTGTAGCTCAGTGACCTCAAACAAATGTATTCAGGTGTTCCAGCTATCAGTGGCCCTGTGGATTTATAAAATACATTTTTACTCCTTTTTTCTCACTTAACAAAAGTGCATATGCTCATTATTGAAAATTTAGCTAAGCAAAAGCAGTATGATATCTTTGTTAACATTTTGTTGTAAATTTATCTAGATTTTTTTCTTAGATATGAGTATTTATATATTTTTTTATGATTATAGGATCACAGTACGTGAATTTGCTTTTCATACATAATATTTTGGAACCTCTTTTTCTGACATTTAGTATCAGGTCGTAAATATAAGTGTTTTGGAAGCTTTGTGCCATATGACTGTATAGTTTTATTTACATGAAAACATTATTATCTGATGGTTTGTTAACTCTGTGTCGTCCTTTGGTATATAGGATGAAGACTTCAAACCCCAAAAGAACTTCATCATCAATATGACTTGTAGATTTTGCTGGCAGCTGCCAGAAACAGATTACAAGTGTTCCAACACCATCAACTGCATGACAGTGTCCTGTCCGCGGCAGCGCTATGCTGCCAACTGCACTGTACGGGACCACATTCACTGCTTGGGTAAGTCTGAGGCCCCACGGAATGTCAGGACATTGCTTTAATTTTAATCTGAGATATGAGAATTAAATTATTTAATCAGCTTTTTAGTTATTCCAAGCCTCCTTGATGAACTTAATGGATTAAAAAAAAATGGCAGCAGGATGTATCCAGAATATTTAAAGTTCATAAGTTTTTATAACTATTCTGCCTTTTCAAATAAAGATTATTACTCTAGGCGTTAGTGTGTTAAAATGGACTACTGTTGACCATTTAGAATCAGACAATTATAATAAGGCTTTCCATCCAGGAATAACAAATTCAAGTGGAATGATGTTACCTACATTGTCAAAAAAGAACATTTCAAGGCCTATCTTGAAGTATTATGCTGTCTGTGATAGGATAATTGACTGATAATTACTGGTGATTGGAATGTGAAATTTAGAAGCAAAGAGGAAAGATGAGTAGTTGGAAAATGTGGCCTTGATGAGAGAAATGATGGTGGAGACCACACGGTAGAATTTTGAAAGATCAATGACTTATTCACCACAAATGCCTTTCTTAACCTCACCACATGGAATCAAACTGACAGCAAGTAAATGAGAGACAAAATATGACATTGAACATGTCCCACCTGAATTTGGAGACCACCTTAAGAACAGATTTGATTCATTAACACGAATGACTGAAGACCAGAAAAGTTAATGGGATGACATCAAGAACGTCATACAAGAAGAAAGAAAAAGGTCATTAAAAAGATAAGAAAGAAAGAAAAGACCAATATGGAAGTCAGAGGAGACTCTAAAATTTGCTCTTGAGTGTAGAGAAGCTAAAATGAGGAAATAAAATCTGAACAGAAAATTTCAAAGGCTCTGGTAGCGTAGTGGTTACGAATCGGGCTGCGAACCTTAAGGTCAGCGGTTCGAAACTACCAGCCGCTCCGCGGGAGAAAGATGAGGCTTTCTACTCCCGTAAAGATTTACACCCTCGGAAACCCTGTACAGGGTCGCTATGGGTCGGACCCGACTCGATGGCACTTAACAACAACAACAACAACAACAGCTTGAGAAGACAGAGTCATGTATTACAGTGAAATATGCAAAAAGTTAGAGTTAGGAAACCAAAAGGTAAGAACACACTGAGCATTTCATAAGGTGAAAGAACTGAAGAAAAAATTCCAGCCTTGACTTGCAATATTGAAAGGATTCAACGGGCAAAAAAAATCCACCACTCATCTGTTAGTTTGTCATACTGTAGCAGCTTGTGTGTTGCTATGATACTGGAAGCTATCACACAGTAGTTTAAATACCAGCAGGGTCACTCAGAGGATAGGTTTTAGCTGCCAGACTGAGCTAGACTAGAAGGAGAAGCATACTACTTCTGAATGTTTAGTCAATTAAAACCTTATGAAAACAGTGGAATACTGTCAGATAGCACCAGAATGTTGTCAGATTTAGTGCCGGAAGATGAGTTCTCAGGCTCATCTTATGACACTCTCAAAATATGACCGGGGAAGAGCTAGAGCTGATTGTGATGACATGAATGCAGTAAAGCTTTTGGGACCTTCGTTCACTGATGAGGCACAACTCAAAAAGAGGAGAAATATGGACTGTGCGAAGGATGAATCTAAGAAAATTAAAAGTTGTCAAAAATGAGATGGAACACATGAAGATTGATGTCCTAGGCAGTGAAATGGACTGGTATTGCCATTTTGAATCTGACAGTCATTTGATTTACTATGCCAGGAATGACAAATTGAAGAGGAATAGTATCACATTCATCAACAAAAAGAACATTTTAGATCTTTCCTGAAGTATAATGCTGCCTGTGATGGGATAATACCCATTTGCCTACAAAGAAGTCCAGTTAATACAACTGTTATTCAAATTGATGTGCCAACCACTAAAGCCAGTGTTGATGACATTTTAGAATTCTGCCAACTTCTTCAGTCTGAAATTCTTCAGTCTGAAATTGATCAAACATGCAATCAAGAGGTACTGATAAATTACTGGCGATTGGAATGTAAAGGTTGGAAACAGAGGAAGGATCAGTAGTTAGGAAGTATGGCTTTGATGATAGAAGCAATGCTGGAGATTGCATGATAGAATTTTTCAAGGCCAGTGATTTATTCATTGCAAATACATTTTTTAAACAATATAAAAGACTATACACATTGATTTCATGAGATGGAATACACAGAAATCAAATGGACTACATGTGTGGAAAGATGTGGTGGAAAAATCATCAGTCAAAACAAGGCCAGGGGCAGACTGTTGAACAGACTGTCAATTGGCTCATATGCAAGTTCAGGCTGAAGCTGAAGAAAATTAAAACAAGTCCACAAGAGCCAATATTTGACCTTGAACATGTCCCACCTGAATTTAGAGATCATTTCAAGAACAGATTTGATGCATTAGACAGTAATGATTAAAGACCAGAAGAATTGTGGAATGCCATCAAGAACATCATACAGGAAGAAGCAAAAGTTCATTAGGAAGACAATCTTGGCCTACCCTCCATGTAGTCTATACCCATTTTAAGGCAATGTTTCTATCTCACTAATCCTTTCTCAAAGAATTCTATGTTCTTTGATTTACACCATCTCAAAATGGTAAATTTTCCATCCTTAGGATCCTTTGAAATGTTCTTTGAGTTCGGGGCAAGATCAGGGCTGTACAGTAAATGGATAAAGTTTCCTAAAGAAATTCCCTGAGGACAGCTCTTGCTACCCTCAAAGTAGGAGCAGTCAGGTGCACTGTCGAGATGGAAAAAAACTTCCTCAGCGTCACTTTGCTGGTCTTTTTCTCAGCAATGCAGTTTTCAGTTTTCTTGGACGTATTTTATAATAAGCTCCTGTGGTCATTCCGTGTCCGTCAAGAAAATTTATTCCAATTACCCTTTTGGAACAATCACCATTACCTCCTAAGCTGACTGAGATCTCTGCCTTGAATTGAACTGGCCCAGCAGATCCCCTTAGAAGCCACTGTTTTGATTCAACCAACTTGCTCTCTGGATCATATTGGTAAATCCAAGACACCTCCCTGGTTATGATTTGTTTCATAAAATCATCTCCATTAGCTTCACTCCTGCTTTTGGCACCCATCCAATTGAAAGTTTGCTGAGTTAAATAAAAAATGTCAAATGATGTGAGGTCTCAACATCGGTAGAAATTGTTGTTGTTAAGTGCCGTAGAATTGGCTCCAATCATAACGACCTTGTATAGGGCTTCTAAGCAGCGGCTGGTGAGCTGACCTTGCAGTCCAGTGCTTAGTCCCAGAGCACCACAGCAGGACTCCACAGTAGCTGTTGCATCAGTGGTAATTCTACAGTCTTCTACCAGTTTCTGATCTTCAGCCTCAGTTTCTTCATTCACTGAGGTTGATGGTCTTCTCTCTCTTTTCTCATCTTTGAGGTCTTCCTTAAAATGCTTGATCCAGTTAAAAACTGTTGTTTTATGTGGGACCACATTCCTGTAAACTTTTTGTAAAGTTTCAATGATTTGGGAAGATGTCTTAAAAATATATTAGCCCGGACTTCAAAGTTGTTTTGTTGTTTTTTTTCTATTATGGTTGCTAGGCACCATCAAGTTGGTAACGACTCATAGTGACCTTATGCACAACAGAATGAAACACTACCTGGTCCTGTGCCAACTACCATGGCACCTTTTGTTTTTTAAGGTACCCTAGCAAGACTAAAAGGAGCTCTGATAGCATAGTGGTTACGAAAATTGGGCTGCGAACCTTTAGGTCAGCTGTTCGAAACTACCAGCTGCTCTGTGGGAGAAAGATAAGGCTTTCTGCTTCTGTAAAGATTTGCAGCCTCGGAAACCCTGTACAGGGTCACTATGAGTTGGAATTGACTCCACAGCACGTAATGACAACAGCATGACTAAGACAAGTGTATTGCTGGTCTGCAGCCACCCACTGTTCACAGACATGCTTAAATGCCATTTTTTTTTTTTTTTTAAATAAACCCATGTATGTATTAGCTAGTACTTTTTGAGTTACCCTTGTAGCCTAGTTTACCTATTCTCACATGTATCTTTAATAGGTAATATTTCTTGCTCTTATAGATCATGCTACTGTTAATGTTTTGTATGTATCCATTGTTGTTGTTAAGTGCTGTCGAGTCGGTTCCGACCCATAGCGACCCTGTACAAAGTTTCTGACAAAGTTTCCGACTTTGCAGCTGGAACTGCCGACTTTGCAGTTCAAATGGCTTTGCAGTCTGGTGCGTTAACCCACAGCACCACACCAGGGCTCCATATGCTATTTTGTTAAATGGTTTTATCATTTTAAATTGCCACCAGTAGGACACAGCAGTTCTTAATAATCCAAATCTTATATATGAGGGGGCTCAAAACGTTCATGTAAACATCCTATCCATTATCTTTCAAATCCATTTTCCCATGAAATTTTTGAAGCCCTCTCTTATTACTTATTATCCTTAATTTTTGTTTTTTGGTAAAGATTTTTAGTAACTTTTATAATTTGGATGCTAATTATTTAGTACTTTCTCTCAACCTCTCTCTGAGTTTGGTGACCTCTTTTTCTTCAAGTATGGCTTTTCGTGTATCAGTCTGTATCCATCTGGAGTTGGTTTTGGTATATGATATGAACTAGGGATTTAATTTCACTTATTTTCTTACATAACCAGTTGTCTCAGTGCCTCTTCCCTTCTGATCTTTATTGTGACCTTTGTCATACATGAGATGCTGAAATATCCACAGTTCTTTTTTCTGGACTTTCCTTTCTCCATTGGCTTGTTTATTTATGTCAGGACTTCACATTACTGTAACTTCATCCTAAGTCCTGATATGCAGTAGGCCATTTGTATTCACTAAACTGTACTGTCTTGGCTGAAAGCAGAGAATAACAGAAAGATGTTTGCCTGCTCTTTATTGACTATGCAAAGGCTTTAGATTGTGTGGATCATGACAAACTATGGACAACATTGTGAAGTATGAGAATTCCGGAACACTTAATTGTGCTCATGAGGAATCTGTACCTGGACCAAGAGGCAGTTGTTCAAACAGAACATGGAAACACTGAATGGTTTAAAATTAAGAAAGGTGTGCAACAAGGTTGTATTCTTTCACCATACTTATTCAACCTGTATGCTGAACAAATAATCTCAGAAGCTGGGTTATATGAAGAAAAACATGGCATCAGGACTGGAGTAATACTCATTAACAATCTGCGATATGCAGATGATACAACCTTGATTGCTGAAAGTGAAGAGGACTTAAAACATTTACTGATGAAGATCAAAGAGCACAGCCTTTGGTATGGAATGCATCTCAATGTAAAGAAAACAAAAATCCCACCACTGGACCAATAAACAACATTCTTATCAACAGAGAAAAGATTGAAGTTGTCAAGGGCTTCATTCTTCTTGGATCAATTATCTATACTCACGGAAGCAGCAGTCAAAAAATCAAACGACGTATTACGGTAGGCAAATGTGCTGTACAAGACCTTTTTGGAGTGTTGAAGAGCAAAGATGTTAGCTTGAGATCTAAGGTGTGCCTGACCCAAGCCATGGTATTTTCCATAACCTCATATGCATGTGAAAGCTGGACAGTCAATAAGGAACACCTTAGAAGAATTGATACTTTTGAGTTATGGTGTTGGAGGAGAATATTGAAAGTGTCATGGGCTGCCAAAAGAACCAATAGATCAGTTTTAGAAGAAGTGCAGCCAGAGTACTCCTTGGAGGCCAAGATGACCAAACTTCATCTCTCATACTTGAGACATATTGTCAGGAGGGACCAGTCACTGGAGAGGGATATCATGTTTGGTAAGGTGGAGGGTCAGAGAAAAAGAGGAAGACCCCCAACGAGATGGATTGGTCAAGTGGCAGCATCGATGGACTCAGGCGTGGCAACAGTAGTGAGGTTGGCCCAGGATCGGGCAGTGTTTCGTTCTGCTTTGCATTAGGTCGCTATGAGTCGGCACTGACTCGATGACACCTAACAACAACAAGCTGTACTACTTGCCTGGTTAAAAACATCTATACTTATCGGTAGTAAGGACTTACATGTTATTGTTCATTTTAAACAATATTCATAGTGATTATTATTTTAAAAAGAGGTTTTTAAAAATAAATATTTTAGATTATGAGGTCACTAGTCACTGCATCAGAATATTTTTATACCCGTCTTTCTATGTGGAATGTTTTCCTGTTTTTAAGGTAACCGTATTTTCCCCAAAATGCTGTACTGTAATTGGACTGGAGGTTATAAATGGTCCACTGCTTTGGCTCTGAGGTAAGCTTTGTGTTTAATCAGTTAAAACAAAGATGCCATTTGAATGAAAAAAAATTATTTGAATCACTGGAATCTTTCAAAACTGAGCTCAACAAAGCTCCTTTTTAGCTTTGATCCTATCACATGTGACAGATACACGCTAGAATACCAGTGTAGATGACCACACTGATGCATGTGGAATATAGTGGCAGCAACATTGGCTTGTCTCCTGTGCCTTCTAGAGATGATGTAATGAAGTCATTGTTATTGTTGGTAGAACCAACCAGCCTTTCTCTCCTTAAATCTACTGTGAATCTGTAAATGACTAACTTCTCTACCATTTTGTTGTTGTTAAGTGCCGTCGAGTTGATTTTGACTCATAGCGGCCCTTTATAGGGTTTCCGAGGAGCAGCTGGTGAGCTTGAAACGCTGACCTTGCAGTTCAAACCCACAGCACCACACCAGGGTACCCGATCTCCACCATAGATCATTTAAAATAGGTAGATTTATGGTGTATGCTTTAAATTTTTAGTAAGTTCTTACTGTTAAAAAAAATGCATGCTTTATAACTGAAAACTTGAGAAGAAAAATGAAAATGACCCAAGAGAAACATGCAAAACTTCGCTATATAAAGTTGAAGGCATAGAGTTGTAGCCTTCAACCTAATTTTGTTGTTAGGTGCTGTCGACTTGGTTCCAACTCATAGAAACCCTGTGTAGGGTTTCTGAGGAGTGGTTGATGAGCTTGAACCACCAACCTTATAAATCAGTCCAACCTTACAGTCCAGCACATTAACCCCTAGCACCACACCAGGACTCCTGTTTAGCATAGGGCAGGATTTTTCACTCTCATCACCATTGACATTTTGGACTAGATTATTTGTTATGGGATGCTGTCTTGTGAACAGAGATATTTAGCAGCATTACTAGTTTTTACCCACTAGATGCCAGTAGCATTCACCGTTATGACAATTAGAACTGTCTCCAGAAATTGCCAAAAACTGCCTGTGTCTCTAGGTGGAAAGTCACTCTTATTTGGAACCCTTGCAGTGGGGTTTCGGCTGGGAAAGAGGGGTTTTCTGACAGGAAGGTACAACATATCCGCAAAGGAGTCCAAAATAGAAAATAATAAAAAATAAGATTATATATATGGCCACAGTTGTGGTGAGGAATGACTCAAAATAGAACTTAACATCTGCCTCTTTTTTAAAAATTACTTTTAATTTTGGACTAATTTTAGATTTACAGAAAAGTTGCAGAGGTAATTACTTCCTGTACAACCCTCACCCAGTTTCCCCTACTGTTAACATCTGACATTACCATGGTACATTTATCAACTTATAAAAATCAAGAATAGGTTTCTTCCTAGAGTTTAATATAGTGTCTTCAAAACTATTCACTTCCAAGTAACCTGGGATGGAGGAGGGGTGAGGGACTAAATGGACCAACATTGGCTTCACGTTAGTAATGATTAGAGTCAGTGTGACACAGTCTATTCATTGCAGAGCTCAGAAGGTCAGTTAAGTTTACTTAAGGACAGAATTCAGAAAGGTTAGGAAAGAAGGAGGAATAAAACTGGAAATAAAAAAGAGAAATAGAACCGAGGAAGTGGGATCAGTGATGTCAGATGTGGGGATTGTAGTCAGTGAAGTGAAACAAAGTATGTGTGACTTGTTGAGTGGCAAGCTGATCTGCTCTGTAAACCTTAACCTGGTTCACAATAAAAAGGTTTTTAAAAAAAAGAAAGAAAGAGAACCCTATGGAGTACAATTTTACACTGGTGCAGTGGGGTCACCAAGAGAACCCTATGGAGTACAATTTTACACTGAGGTCACCAAGAGAACCCTATGGAATACAATTTTACACTGGTGCAGTGAGGTCACCATGCATCAGAATTGACAGCCAGAAAAAAACAATTGTTGGATTGGGGCCATGGGTACAATCTTCTCTATGTTTTTGCTTTGTATATGTTTGCAATTTTCAAGATTGAAATCTTAAAAAGAAATACATTAGAAAGTTTTTCTAAAATTGTTAGGCTTTAGAATTGGAAAGAACCTTAAGTCATTCTTCCCTAAGCTAAAGTTTTTGAGTGACCGGAAAAGTTAAAGATCTTAATCCTGGTCACCTAGATTGCTTCTGAGCTGATAGAAGACTCCCAACTCCTGACTGCTACGTTAGTGCTCTTTCTATTGACCAGGCTAAAGCGGCAGCGTAGATTGTCTTTAAAAGAGAAAACATTAGATTTTAGTACTGCTAAAAGTAATGTTTACTTTTGACATGAAAAAATTTTACCAGTGATTATTTCGTAGTGTAAAATTGTGACATCATTATTTATGTAATAGTTAAAGTTGGTAATATTTTTGGGGCCTTTTCACAAATAGCACTTAGCACAGTTATAACACTGTGGAGAAAGTCTTATGAATTCTTTGTTTTATGTTACAGCATCACCCTTGGTGGCTTTGGAGCTGACCGTTTCTACCTGGGCCAGTGGCGTGAGGGCCTTGGCAAACTCTTCAGCTTTGGTGGCCTGGGAATATGGACACTGATAGATGTCTTGCTAATTGGCGTTGGCTATGTCGGACCAGCAGATGGTTCTTTGTACATTTAACTTGCTTTTGATATGCTTCAGAGAGGAAGAGCTTAGAAAAAGTAGAAAATAATGTGATCTATATTGACGTACAGGTATGCACTGTGTAATGTCCATTTGGGCAGTGTCCACCCTTATTATGTATTTGTTCGTGGGGAGGAAGGGATTGCTTGGAAGGGTGCCAAGAGGTGGGGCTGGTGTCGAGGCAGTGATTTGACAACCACAGTAGCTACCAAGGTTACTACAACGTGGTTGAAACTTGGTAGCTGAAGCCAGTCATGGCAGCTTGCAGTCCTGAGCTGTGCTGCCGCTACTGGCATGTGCTTGTGTGGAGACACGGCTGTTCCTTCCCTCGAGATTTCCAGTTCTGACCATGCTCCCTAAGGCTGCTTGGAGAGTACCATGCACCTTGACGGTGCCAATTATAGATGTAAGTTTGCAAACCCCAGGCTTCAAGCACTCACAGAGTGCAAGAGCAGCTTGGGGGTTATAGTGGAATAGGTGAATCCAACATAACAGCCTGTGTTACAGACAGAATGTATTGGGGATGTTTAAGCAATGCATACCTGTATTTGCTATCAGTGTACAGTATCTGTACTTTGCCTGCCTTAATTAAGGTAAAATAAGTTATTAAACCATGTTTATTTGGAATTTATTTGTGCTTGCCTAAAATATATTTTTTCTGTGAAAAATTTTAAATGAGCATAGTTAAAACTAGAAGAATAGATGCTGCAGTGATTGAAAATCACACGTCATCCCTATGTCTTTAGTTATGTATTGCTTACGTCAGTCCCCCACAGATCTCTGGCCTGAGTGTAATCTGCCTTGAAACACTCTTTAGCTATTATTGAAAAAAGTGCAGAGTGGTTTTATTCTGTTAACTAAATAAAGTCATCTACCTGAACTCCCACCATCTGTAAGTTCTGTGACGGTGTATCTGTGTGTTGTTATTGTTAAATGCTGTCACGTCAGTTCTGACTCATAGCAACCCTGTAGAAGGTGGTTTGAACTGCCAGCCTTAAAGTTAGTGCCACAGCAGGACTCTATATCTGTAACTCAAGTAAACTAGAACTTCTATGTCTAGAAGTTGTGGTTAGTTTTTTTTATTAATATAAAAAGTTGTAAGAGTAATGAAAACTAATAAAATGATGTTACGTTAAGCAATGTTGTAGGTTTGTGTCTTAGCTTGGGTTCCCTAGAGAAGTAAAACTTGCACAGTTTCTAGTGTGTATGTTGTTGTTATATGCCGTGGAGTTGGTTCCGACTCATAGCGACCCTGTACAGGGTTACCAAGGCTGTAAATCTTTATGGGAGCAGAAAGCCTCATCGTTCTCCTGTGAAACAGCTCGTAGTTTCGAACTGGTGACCTTGAGGTTTGCAGCCTGATTCGTAACCACTATGCTAACAGAGCTTAGAGAGAGAAAAAAAAAAGATTTATCTCAAGGAAATGACTCACACATTTGTAGAGCCTGGCAAGTGCCAAGTCTGAGTCAGCGCTCAGGCTGGAGACTTCTCTCAACTTACGGAGCCACAGGGCTTCATGACGCCCAGCACCATCACATCACACCGGCAGGGAGACTGATGAATCCAAGACCAGCAGGTAAGGCGATAGGCTGCTGACTAAAGTTGAAGAGGCAAACAGATCGGTGGTCAGTAGGTAATATGGCAGGCTGCTGGATCAAGTTCCAAGAACCAGAATTTAGATGATATGAGCCACATAACAGTATCCAGAGAGCTCTGCAAGGACAACGCAGCACCCCACCCGCACCCCCATCCCAGACTCCCTCCACATCAGATCAGTGCTGTGGCTGGAATAAGGACATTGCATCTCCCCCCCCCAAAAAAGTCCCCCCGAGACTCCCTCCACATCAGATCAGCACTGTGGCTGGAATAAAGATGATACATCCCTCACTAAGGCCCTTACATCAGATAAGCGCAGATCACATCGGACCGCAGCATAGGGGCTAACTGCATTATTGTTATATTACATATAACTTACATTAGATCCATTACAGAACTGTCAAACTAGAGAATCCTGGCCCAACCAAGTTGACAATCAGCCTTAACCATCATAGTCCACCCCTTGTCAGCTTGGTACCTATGCACATCTCCTTATACCAGAACTCGTCTCTAAAATATAAAATCACACTTGCACTTAACATGGTACGGTTAACATGAGTATTGCTGAAAATACACTAGCCCCATTTACAGATTATATTGTGTAAGTGAAGAAAAAATATTTGCTGTACACATACAAGGAAGAGCATAGGATTTCAGGAACAGGAAGGAAAAATGTTGCTAATGGGTCACTAGGAGTAATAGTGTTGCCACTCCCATTTCCGCCCCTTAGCTCCTGGACACATGAGTTCTAGCTTTTGGAGACACCACACTGTACGTTGAACACTGACTTAGAGCAGCATATACAGCCTTCTGGAAACCATTTCCCTGACCCTGCAAGGTATTGTCACCTAGCTGGCCCCGTAAGTGTGTCTATCATTCTATTAGGTTGTATATCATTCATATAGTGCAGCTATAACAGAAATACCACAAGAGGATGCCTTTAACTCTGGTAGCGTAGTGGTTATGAATCGGGCTGTGAACCGCAAGGTCAGCAGTTCAAAACTACCAGCTGTTCTGTGGGAGAAAGATGAGGCTTTCTGCTCCCGTAAAGATTTACCGCCTCGGAAACCCTGTACAGGGTCGCTATGAGTCAGAACCGACTCCACAACACATAACAAATTTAGGGGGCTAGGGAAAGGCCCTTGTCTCCTTTCACTTCTGTAGGTCCAGCTTTCCTTGGTGATGTACATGCATTGTAGCATCAATCTTCCTCTGGATCTAAGAACTTGATGATGCAGGTGCAAAGGATTTATTCCACTTCCAGCCTGTTTTGGTGGCAGTGGTCCCTCCTTTGCTCACTTCTCTCCTTTCAGGTTTGTAAGATGAAAGCTGTTACAGGCCACACTCCTGAGGAAGCTTCCTTTCAATTGGTTAGCTGGTCATAGCAGATCTCATCACGGAGGTGATTAGATTAGAGGACTACTACGTCTTACCCGATCAACCATTAAGAATCATGGTCCAGCCAAGCTTAACACAGAACCCTAACTAGCCCAGATGGCCTGGGACTTGGAAAGAACATGACTGGGAAATTGGTGAGAAGTAGGTATGGGGATGAGGTATGTGGATAGACTTCTGGAAATTGATCAAAGAAGTAAATATATGTTTGTCTTATGTGAATGCTCACCAAAGGGTGACCTCAGCAGAGGAGGATTTTTTAACCAATCAAGTGGCTCGGATGACATGTTCTGTGGAAACAAATCACCCTCTTTGCGCAGCCACTCGTGTTCAATAGGCTCATGAACAAAAGGCCCATAATGGGCCTGGGTTCAGCCACATGGAATTCCATTCACCAAGATTTGACTGCAGCCACTACTGAGTGCCCAGTCTGTCAGCAGCAGAGATCCACACTGAGTTCACAATATGGAACCATTCCTGGGGGTGATAAGCCAGCAACCTGGTGTTAAATCAATTACATTGGACCACTTCCATCATAGAAAGGGCAGCGCTTTGCTCTTATTGGAATAGACGCTTGCTCTGGATAAGAATTTGCCTTCCCTGCATTCAGTGTTTATGCCAAAACAACCACCCATGGACTTACTCACATTATGGTATACTACATAGCACTGCCACATTTCAGGGGTCTCACTTCACTCATACGCCCACACGTATGAAATGCACTGATTTTACCATGTTCCCTGTTGTTATGGGTTAAATTATGTCCCCCTCAAAATGTGCATCAACATGGTTGCGCCATGATTCTCAGTGGTGTGACAGTTCTGTAATGATGTAATGAGGTAGTTATGTAATGATGTAACCACACCCCCTGTGATGCAATCTGATGTGATGAGCCCTAATTTGTAATTATTCTATATGTTCTAAATCGTATAGTGTGGCACTGTAGGATCAGCAGTGGACTTTGAACCACAGGGTTGACAGTTCAAATCCACCAGCTGCTCCTTGGAAATCCTGTACTGGGCTGCTATGAGTCAGAACTTAATAACTCGACAGCACTTAACAAAAATATGATGTTAATGAGATTAGATGCAATATACAAATTAGATTTTATCCTGTGTCAGTCTCTTAAGATATTAAAGAAATTAAGCAGAGCTCAGAGGGACCTACTCTCACCAAGAGAGAAGAGCTGGGAGTGGAGTGCATTCCATCCTTTGGACCTAGAGTCCCTGCACTGTGAAACTCCTAGAGCCAGAGGTTCATTGGGTTAATTTCACACCATCTAGCATGGAAATGAGCTCTGGCAGCATAGCGGTTATGAATTGGGCTGCGAACCTTAAGGTCAGCAGTTCGAAACTACTAGCCACTCCGCGGGAGAAAGATGAGGCTTTCTGCTCTTGTAAAGATTTACAGCCTCGGAAACCCTGTACAGGGTCACTATGGGTTGGAACCAACTTGACAGCACTTAACAACAAGCATGGAAATATCTTGCCAATAAGTCTAGAGTCATTGATACTTTTTCCTCACTGTGACCAATCAACATAAGGTAATGAAACTCCTAGAGCCAGAGGATCATTGGGTTAATTTCACACCATCTAGCGTCGAAATAAGTCTAGAGTCAGTGATACTTTTTCCTTACTGTGACCAATCAGCACATGTTAATGAACCAGTGTGACATTTTATGAAAGAAAGGTGATCAAGGTCCCTGTGACCTAGATTATGACAGTGCAGAAGAGTTGATAAACCCCAAAGCTAGCATAGTGCCAGCTGAAGACAAACTGTTCCTGGTGACCCTTTGAAACAGGAATTGAGAGAAGGATATTAGCTCGATTAATGACTGCATGTCAGGTACCAGGAGCTGTAGAAATTTGCTCAAGCAATGAAATCACATCTGGAATAGCAGCTGCAATTGGAGTCATCACCTGGTCAAGTTTATGAGAATCCACTGTCATTCTCTAAGAGCCATTCAATTTTTGCATTGGCCAAAAAGTGAGTTAAATGAGAATGTGGTGGGGATCACAACTCCTCTGTGCTTCAAGCCCTTGATAGTGGTGGTAATCTCTGCAGTCTCTCCAGGAATGTGATATTATTGCCTTTGGAATAGTATAAGGGTGAGTCAAAAATTACCCACATTCTGATTAGATTAAAATGCTCATCCATGTCCATGGCTGATGACAACATTGAGCATGCACGTGAAATGAATAGGTGACTGATAGTGGATTATGTAACATCATTTGCAAATCAGTCATGGGTGTGCCTATGAAATAATCCACAACAGATTTGGGTTTCAAAAAGTTTGTGCAAGATGGGTACCGAAACAACTTGTTGAAGAGCATAAACAGAAACATTTGGATATCTGCAAAGAAAATTTGCACCAATACTCAAAGGTAAAAGTTCCTTTTAAAAAAATCATTACTGGTGACGAGACATGAATTCATCACTACAAGCCTGAGAGTAAACAACAGAGTATGGAATGGAAACATCCTCAATCACTAAACAAGAAAAAGTTCAAAAGTCAACTTATCAGTGGGAAGATACCAGTTTTCTGGGATTCTCAAGGATCAGTATTGGAACACTATTAGGAAAAAATGTTCAACAACCAACAGTGCTCATTACAGTGAGATGCTCACTGAAGAGCTGAAGCCTAAATTTCAGATTAAACACTGAGGATTGCTATCCAAGTGCATTGTGATCTTGCATGACAATGCATGTCCACACACCTCTGCCTACACTGTTAACACTCTGTAAAAACTTCATTTTGAGGTGTTAAAGCTTCCTCCCTATAGTTCTGATCTTGCTCCATCTTTTTGATCTTGCTTTCTTTCACCTGTTTGGTCCCCTGAAAGCAACCCTTTAAGGATGAAGATTCACCTCATTAAAAAAAGATGATAGCGGTGCATTTGTGGTTCGTTGTTAAGTACCGTGGAGTTGGTTCCAACTCATAGTGACTCTGCACAGGGTTTCTGAGGCTGCATATCTTTACAGGAGCAGAAACCTCATCTTTCTCCCGCGGAACAGCTGGTAGTTTCAAACTGCCAACCTTGAGGTTAACAGCCCAATTCGTAACCATTATGCTACCAGAGCGCCTTTTTGTGGCTCATAACTCAGCCTAAAACATTTTTAAATAAGGAAATATGAAAGCTTGACAGATGGACAAAGTGTATTGAGAAGCAAGGAGATTATTGAAATATGATGTATTTGTCTTTCAAAAATTGATTAAAATTCTACAGCCAGAGTGCAGATAATTTTTGACTCACCTTCATATTTTCCTAGGTAGAGGAAGTACAGATAGCTTCCTCTTGGCTTTTCCTATAATAATATCCCTTAGTCCACATGTCATGGATCCAATGTGGGGGCTCTGCTAGCTGCTGAGTTTGTCTATTTCAATTTTACTTTCTGGTTTTAAGGAAGTCACTCCAGGTTGGGTGAATTCCTTAGTAACTCACTTGACCCACTGTGAGACAGACCTGAGCTAACCTCCATTAATCATTTTACTTACATGTGTTCCTTCTCTAACTGGGTTTTGGGTCTCCTGAAATTGGTTTCAACTCAAAGTCAGTGCCCAGTAATTCTTGAAAACTCTGATTATTTCCTTTTCCCTAATGAACAGTTAAAGTCTCATAGAAGGCTATAATAGATCCTTTTGGGGAAGGTTAGAAGAAAAATAAACAGTATAAATGCTTGACAATCTAGTAGGGTCTTCCTCAAGAAGACATGGCCACCCCTTCATTCAAGAGATAACCTGTTGTAAACTGACACAATTTTGAACAGTGAATGAGGGGTTGTCATCCACGTAACCTAGAATTCCTCTTGTATAGTGGTGGTAATGGTTGTGTGCCATGGAGTTAGTTCCAACTCGTGGACCCTGTATAGAGTTTCTGAGGCTGTGAAACTTTACAGGAGCAGAAAGCCTCATCTTCTGTGGAATGGCAGGTCGTTTTGAACTGCTGACCTTGAGGTTCGCAGCCCGACTTGACTCATACCACTACCAGAGGGCCTTTCTCTCTCTCTCTCTCTCTATGTTGTTGTTGTTGTTAAGTGCCGTCGAGTCGGTTCCGACCCATAGCGACCCTGTACAGGGTTTCCGAGGGTGTAAATCCTTACGGGAGTAGAAAGCCTCATCTTTCTCCCGCGGAGTGACTGGTAGTTTCGAACCGCTGACCTTAAGGTTTGCAGCTCGATTCATAACCACTATGCTACCAGAGCTCCTTCTCTCTCTCTATAGCAATTGTAAATATTTTAAACCCCCCACATTGTCTCTGCTAGCATAACTACTATTATTTTACTTGTATGTGGTATTAATGATATTGTTCAATTATTTTTGCTTTTTGTTGGGCCACCTTTCTTTGGAATAGACACAGATATGGAGCTCTTCTGATTGGTTGACCTGATAGTTGTCTTCCAGATTTCTTAACATAGATGAATAAATGAATCAGTGCTGAATCAGTTTGTTGAAATATTTCAATTTACATTCCATCAATTCCTGGAGCCTTGTTTGTGCCAATACATTCAGTGCAATTTGGACTTCTTCCTTCAATACCATTGGGTCTTGATAATATGGTACCTCTTGAAATGGTTGAACATCCACCAATTCTTTTTGGTATAGTGACATTGTATTCCTTCAGTCTTCTTTTGGTGTTTCCTGTGTAATTCAATGTTTTGCCTATAGAATCCTTCAGTATTGGAACCCAAGGCTTGAAAATTTTCTTCAATTCTTTCAGCTTCAGAAATGCCTTCCATGTTCTTCTCTTTGTTTCTTTGCACATTTCATTATAATATTTGATTTTGTCTTCTCTAGCTGTCATTTGAAATTTTTTATTCAGTTCTTTTACTTATTTCTTCCAGTCGTTTTAGCTTCTCTACATTCAAGAGCAAGTTTCAGAGTTTCTTCTGATAACCATTTTGGTCTTTTCTTTCTTTCCTGTCTTTTAAATAATATCTTGCTTTCCTCATGTATGATGTTCTTGATGTTATCTCACAACTTTTCTGGTCTGTGATCATTATTGTGCAATACATAAAATCTGTTACTGAGATGGCCTCTAAATTCAAGGCCATATTTGGCTCTTGTGGAGTTGTTTTAATTTTCTTCAGCTTCAACCGAAACTTGCATCTGAGTAATTGATGGTGTGTTCCAAAGTCAGCCTTGTTTGGACGATAATGTGGAGCTTCTCCATCATCTCTTCCCACAGATGTAGTCAACTTGATTTTTGCATATTCCATCTGGTCCCACCTTTTATGATGTTTTAAAAAGTTATTTGCAATGAATAAATCATTGGCCTTGAAAAATTCCATCTTTGTTGTTATCATCAAGGCCATATTTTCCAACTACCAATCCTTCCTCATTGTCTCCAACTTTCACATTCCAATCACCAGTAATTATCATGCAGTGCCAATCAGCATTGCATGTTTGATCAATTCCAGACTGAAGCAGTTGGTGGAATTCTTCAGTTTTATGGTTGGTGAGTAAATTTGTATAAGAATGGCATAACTGTTCTTCCTTGTGTTGTTAAGTGCCCTTGAATCAGTTCTGACTCATACCAGCTGGTGGTTTTGAACTGTAGACCTTGAAGTTAGCAGTGCTTATCCTACAGCGTCATATCAGGACTCCGGTCTTCTTTGTTGTTGTTATTAAGTGACTTTGAATTGGTTCTGACCCATAGCAATCCTTTATAGGGTTTTTGAGGAGCAGCTGGTGAGTTTGAACTGCCAACCTTGTGGCTCAAACTGGCCTAGCAGTCCAGCACATTAACCCACAGTGCCACACACAGACAACATTGTACTTCCAGATAAGATGTAGACATGCTGTTTTTGAGGAGGAGTATGATGCCATTTTTCTTCAGTGTGTCATTTCCATTTAACAGTGTGATTATCTGATTCAAAATGGCCAGTGCAGTGTGTTTCAGTTCACTAATGCCTAGGATATTGATTTTTTATTTGTTCCATTTCATTTTTGATGACTTCCAATTTTTCTAGACTCATACTTTGTACATTCTACATTCCAGTTATTAATAGATGTTTGTAGCTGTTTCTTCTCACTTTGAATTGTACCTAATCAGCAAATAATGACCCTGAAAGCTTTGCTCGTCTACATCATTAAGGTCAACTCCACTTTGAGGAGACAGCTCTTCTGCAGGCATACCTGCAGGGATCAACTTCCAACACTATCTGAGGCAATGTTCTGCTGCTCTTCTTATGGTTTTCAGTGGATGACCACTCAGCAGTGATGTGCTTCTCCTTCTTCCAAGTCTGTCTTAGTCTGGATGCTCTTTTGAAACCTGTCCACCATGGGTGAGCCTGTTGGTATTTAAAATGTCAGTGTCTGACCTACCCCTGGGGACTGGGCTTGAGCGTGAAGTGGCCAGCTGCTCTGAAGTGCAGAGGGGTGTAAGTGAACTCTCAAACTTACTGCTAGAAACTATTTGGCCTAGCTTGGATGGCTAGCTGACTAGAACTAGACCAGATAAAAAGAAAGATGTTAATACTGTGAGCCAGTATAAGTTGCTATAATTTGATGAACTGGACTTTTGCTTATGGATGCAGTTGCTCAAAATTCCAACTGGAATGGGAAGATTCTTTATATCAAGGAGCAAGCTTGTCCCCTCAGTGTACTGGGTTGATAGAGACAGGAAATTTAGACATCGGCTATCAAAAATGGGGAGCCATAATGGCATGAAAGGAGCTCTGGTAGCATAGTGGTTATGAATTGGGCTGTGAACTGTAAGGTCAGCAGTTCAAAACTACCAGCTGTTCTGCAGGAGAAAGATGAGGCTTTGTGCTCCTGTAAAGATTTACAGCCTTGGAAATCCTGCACAGGGTCACTATGAGTCAGAACCGACTCCACAGCACATAACAACAACAACAAAGCTGATGATCTTTGTTGTAAACTTTCACTTAATTCATAATAAAAAGGTTAAAGAAACAGTGTCATAGTTTCCAGCATCTCAGCAACACACAAGCCACCAGAGTACACTAACTGACAGAGGAGTGGTGGATATATATATATATATATATACACATACATATATAGGTAGGAGCTCTGGTAGCGTAGTGGTTACGAATTGGGCTGTGAACCTCAAGGTCAGCAGTTCGAAACTACCAGCTGCTCCGCGGGAGAAAGATGAGGCTTTCTGCTCCCGTAAAGATTTACAGCCTTGGATACCACCTTGTACAGGGTTGCTATGGGTCGGAACCGACTCGATGGCACTCAACAACAACAACATATATAGGTACACATAGACCTAGACATAGACAGAGTTATCTTAAAGAAATGGTTCAGTTGCTTGTAGAGCTGAACAAATTCCAAGTCTGTGGGGTTAATGTAAGGCTGGAGGCTTCTCCCAAGTCACATAGCTGCATGGACTGAGGACCCCAAGATCAGCAGGTTAGACTACAGGCTAGTGACTCAAGGGCTACAGAGATAAACAAATTCAAAAGCAGCAGATGACTGACTCACAGGCTGAAGAGGCAAATATATCCCAAGATGGGCAGGCAGTTTGGCAGGCTCAAGTGCCAGGAACTGGAGGTCAGGTGAGAACCAGATGCAGGATTCAATATGAGCAAAAAGCCATGGCCCTTAACAACATAGGTCTCTATAAATCAGAATTAACATCCACTGGGGTTTGGATGTTGGTATATTGGGTTACAATTCCAGGTCTGGTGGTGGTGGTGGTTAAGTGCCGTCAAGTCGATTCCTACCCATAGTGACCCTATATAGGGTTTCCGAGGAGCAGCTGGTGAACTTGAGCCACCGACCTTACAGTTCAAATGGCTTTGCAGTCTGGCACATTAACTCACAGTGCCACACCAGGACTCACTAGATGGTATATCTCCATACGTATTTGCTTCACCTTTTACTTCTGAAACAGCCAATCTTAACTAAAGTTATTTCCTATTAACTTGTTACAGAGAATGGAGTGTGCTTCAGGATAGCAGTCTCCCATTTTTGTTGCAAAAGTAAGCATACACTTTTTCTTCTCAAGGGTAAACATGCACTTTTTCTTTCCCATTAGGGGTACATGAGACTTTCTTGGTTGAGCAAGTATTTTTTAGGAGCGATTGTATTATTGCAAGGAAGTGGCTCCTTTGCTAACTGTAATAAAAATTGCCCTGAATGTCCTTTGTGTTCTTTGCAGGAGAGAAGCCTGTACACAAGGTGGAACCAGGGACCTGGTGGGGAGTCACTGGCTGTGCCTTGACAATTGACCTTCATGGCTGTACTGTTGTTGTTAAGTGCCATCGAGTTGGTTCTGACTCATAGCGACTCTGTATAGGGTTTCTGAGGAGCAGCTGGTGGTTGTGGGGTGAGGTAAATAATGCATAAAAGTGACAATGTAAAGGCTCAGGATCCATGAAAGGACCATGTATGGATGAGCTTGTTCTCAAATCCTAAAATGTTTCCACTTAAAGGATGCACTTGCACTGGACTCATAACTGTAAGATCAGCACTTCAAATATACCAGCTGCTCCTTAGGAGAACTGTGGGAGAAAGATGAGGCTTTCTTTTCCCATAAAGATTTACAGCCTCAGAAACCACATACAGGGTCTCTCTAAGTTAGAATTGAGTTGATGGAAGTGGTTTATCTTTTCTAGTTAAAAGATGTGCTAGTGGCAAAGTAGGTACGAAGTGGGCTTCTAACCAAAGGTCAGCAGTTCAAATCCACCAGCCTCTCTATAAGAAAAGATGAGGCTGTCCTCATGCTTCCGTATGGATTCACAGCCTCAGAAACCCTAGGGAGCAGTTCCTGCACTGGGCTTAGTTTTGGTAAGTGATGAAGTATGAGTATTCTAGAACACTTAATTGTGCTCATGAAGAATCTGTACAGGGATAAAGAGTTGTTTAAACAGAACATGGGAACACTGAATGGTTTAAAATTAAGAAAGATGCGTGATAGGTTTGTATTCTTTCACCATACTTATTCAACCTATTTGCTGAGCAAATATATGAGGAAGTTGGGTTCTGTGAAGAAAAACGTGACATCAAGAGTGGAGGAGGACTCATTAACAATCTGTGATATGCAGATGATACAACCTTGCTTGCTGAAAGTGAAGAGGACTTGAAACATTTACTGATGAAGATCAAAGAGCGCAGCCTTTGGTATGGATTACATCTCAATGTAAAGAAAACAAAACTCCTCACCACTGGACCAATAAATATTCTTATCAATGGAGAAAATATTGAAGTTGTCAAGGACTTCATTCTTCTTGGATCAATTATCAACACTCATGGAAGCAGCAGTCAAGAAATCAAATGATGTATTGCATTAGGCAAATGTGCTGCACAAGACCTTTTTAAAGTGTTGAAGAGCAAAGATGTCAGCTTGAGGACTAAGGTGTGCCTGACCCAAGCCATGGTATTTTCAATAACCTCATATGGATGCAAAAGCTGGACAGTGAATAAGGAAGACCATAGAAGAATTGATGCTTTTGAATTATGGTATTGGAGGAGAATATTGCAAGTGCCATGGGCTGACAAAGAACCAATAGATCCGTTTTGGAAGAAGTGTAGCCAGAGTGCTCCTTGGAAGCCAAGATGGCTAAACTTCGTCTCTGATACTTCAGGCATATTGTCAGGAGGGACCAGTCCCTGGAGAAGGATATCATATTTAGTAAAATGGAGGGTCAGAGAAAAAAGAGGAAGACTCCCGACAAAATGGATTGGCACAGTGGCAGCAGCAATGAGCTCAAATGATTGTGAGTGCACAGGACTGGGTAGTGCTTCGTTCTGTTGTGCACAGGGTTGCTGTGAGCCAGTACCAACTCAGTGTCACCTAACAACAACAACAAAAGCATGCTTGAGTCCATTGCTGTAGTTATGGTGTAGTGACTTTCCAGCACTATATCAGATCATATTCTGTTGTGACCCACAGAGTTTTCATTGGCTAGTTATTAGGAGATGAATTTGTCCATGGCCCCTAGAAGAAGCTGGCACCAGCTAGGGAGGGTGTGATCTACTGTGAAATCCGTAGTTATCTGTGTAGGTCTGACCACCAGGGTCTTACTTTGTGCTTTGAGCTCTGTCTAGGGGATGTGAGATAGGGATCTCTTTTCAAAGCTTGGGAACTTGAGTGTTCATATCAGCCATAATTTATTGCACTACCTCATAGAACTCACAAGCCATCCACAAAGTGGCTCATGTGGTTGTGGAAACTGACAAGTCACAAATCCACGGGTCAGGTGTCAGGCTGTAGGCTTCTCCTTACTCAAAGGTGGTTAACTGACAAACTCAAATAGGAAGGCCAGATGACAGGCAGCTGGCTCACAAGACTTTCAAAGCTGGTGCGTCAGGTCAGATGATACGTTGTTGGTTCAAGTCCCTAGATGATGATGAGTCAGATGTAGGATAAAGAGCAAGAGAGAAAACTTTGCCTGAACATTCATATGCAATGGATATAGACCATACCCTCAAGGAAACTTTCCTTGGGCAGGGTGGTGACGAAGTAAGAATGGTGACTAGACTCACACCTTCTAGTAAGGTGGTGACTCAAGATATATCCTACCCTAATTCTGACTCATTAACATAACAGGTAACTCACTCTCAAAATGAGACTATAACCATAGGTATAAAGACACATCACAAAACGGAGGATAATTGCATCATTATATAACTGCCAAATTACATAACTACCAAACCACTGAAGATCATGATTCAATCTAGTTGACAGGTAACCTTAACCATCACAGATTCCATATACCTTATTTGCATTAGCAGCAAGCTGTCTAATCCCCTTGGTGGACCATAAGACCTTATTTGCATGTTGTTGTTATGTGCCGTGGAGTCGGTTCCGACTCATAGCGACCCTGTACAGGGTTTCTGAGGCTATAAATCTTTACGGGAGTAGAAAGCCTCATCATTCTCCCATGGAACAGCTGGTAGTTTCGAACTGCTGACCCTGAGGTTAGCAGCCCGATTCGTAACCACTACGCTACCAGAGCTCCTTAGTGTGGGAGTACAAAAGTTATAACTAGAAGGGTCATGTTAAGTTATCCACTGCATAAAACTGCTCTAATAACTCCTTATGAGCAGTATTGTTATGTATTTCTATCTACTCCTTTGGCTCTAGCACAATACTTTACACACACTGACTATTGCATGTTTGCTAAGGTAATGCCCTGGGTGTCAGTGGTAATGATAATTTCAGAGACCAGCTGTTGAGGCGGCTGCAGGGAAGTCATATCAGAAATTGCCTTGAGTAGATATTTGGTTGTAGCACCATGTTAATTTGGTGAGGAACAACTTTTATTGATGGTACTTATAAAAAGAAATTCTTAAAATAACTTACATGTCACAATTTTAAAATGTAAAAATATCTTCTCTATGCCACTCAACTTTGTTTCTTTGGGTTATTTTTTTATACCTTCTGCCACAATTGCACCTTTTTTTTTGGCACATTTTCAGCTAAGGAATCTGCAAAGAATTTTAATTCATCATTTAAGTAGAGTAGAAACTGAACTATTCCTGATGCAACAATTCCACCGGATTCCCTCACAGCGGTTCTTTACAAAGGTGTCCATACTGATCACAGCACTTTGGGGGAGTATGAAGCATCACAAGAATGTTAGATGATTAACATCACTCAAATAAGTTTGTTTTAAATTCTTAGGCTTTAAGTATTGAAATTGTCTTCTGTTTTGCAAAATAAAGGAACTGATTGAGACACTAAGTGGCTCAGTGAGGGTAGGTGTGAAAATGATGGTGTGGGGGCATCATTGAACTTCACAAGGGGTGAAGCAAATCATTACTAGCATCAACAAGCCAAAGCTGCTTGCTGAGGTGAAGGCCAGACATAGCTTTTACCCGTCAATTTTTTACCAGTTCTGACACCAACCATCCCCTCCATCTCTCCCTCTACTTCTCTACTGGATTCAATAACGCAGTGCAATAGCCACACACAACTCGCAAGCCATACTAACAGTTGTGAGTTTTTTCGGCAAGTAACAGATATTCAGGATCAGGAACAACTCAAGATACAGTTCTTGGATAAGAACAGCCTCTTTTCAGCTGTGCCCTCAGGCAAGTCTCACTCTGACCTTCATCTTTTTGGTCTCTGCCCTGCTTGGGCAAGTTTTGTGAAGCTATATGTTCTTTTTGTTGTTGTTAAGTACTGTGGAGTTGTTTCCGATTCAAAGTGACCCTGCAAAGGGTTACTGAGGCTGTAATTCTTTACTGGAGCAGAACGCCTCATCTTTCTCCCGTGGAACAGCTGGTAGTTTCGAACTGCTGACCTTGAGGTTGACAGCCAGAATTCCTTAGCTCCACCAATAAATGCATTGGAGGCAGCCCATTTTATCGGTAGCCTTGGTCCAAAATGCTCAGCTTTCACACTCTGTGAGTAAACACATCCATTGTAACCATATTTTCAGGGGTTCAAGCTCATCAGCTGCTCCTCGGAAACACTATACAGGGTCTCTATGGGTTGGAATTGACTTGACACCACTTAACAACAATAGTTCTGGTGGGGAACTGGTGTGGTGCTGTGGTTTAATGATCTAGACTGCAAAATTGGTTTGAACCGTGAGGTTAGCAGTTCAAGATCACCAGCTGCTCCTTGGAAACCTCATACAGGGTCGCTATGGGTCAGAACCAACTTGATGGCACTTAACAACAACAACAACAAGAGCAGCAGCAACAAAGTATGACTATAATAATAATAATAATGATAAAGCAAGGCTTATTGAGACTGTGAAGAAATTGGATCCTGTACATTGCTGGTGGGAATGTAAACTGAGTGCAGGCACTTTGGAAAACAGTCTGGCAGTTCTTCAAAATGTTACTGAGCAACTTCACTCCTGGATAGGATACCCAGGAGAAATGAAAATATATGGCCACACAAAAACTTGCTCATAGAGCATTCTACCTACAACAAAAATGAGAAACAAAATGTCCATCGACTGATGATATGGAACTTTTCCAGCATCTCTTTCCACAGATGTAGTCAATTTAATTTCAGTGTATTCCACCTGGTGAGGTCCATGTGTATACTCGTCTCTTATGCTGTCTAAAGAAGGCATTTGAAATGAACAAATCATTGGTTTTGCAGAATTTATCATGGGATCTCCAGCATCATTTCTATCACCAAGGCCATATTTTCCAACTACTGATCCTTCCTCTTTGTTCCCAATCTTTGCATTCCAATCACCAGTAATGATCAATACATCTTGATTGCATGTTTGATCAATTTCAGATTGAAGACATTGGTAGAATTCTTCTATTTCATCCTCACTGGCTTTAGTGGTTGGTGCATAAATTTGAATAATAGTGGTATTAACTGGGCTTCCTTGTAGGCACATGGATATTATCCTATCACAGACAGCGTTGTACTTCATGATTGATCTGGATATGTTCTTTTTGACGATGAATGCAACACCATTCCTCTTCAATTTGTCATTCCTGGCATAGTAAACCATGTGGTCATCAGATTCAAAATGGCCAATACCAGTCCATTTCAGCTCACTAATACCTAAGTATAGATAGATGTTTATGCGTTCCATTTCATTTTTGACAATTTCCGATTTTCTTAGATTCATACTTTGTACATTCATGTTTTGATTATTAATGGATGTTTACAGCTGTTTCTCTTCATTTTGAGTTGTGCCCCATCAGCAAATGAAGGTCCCAAGGGCTTTACTCCATTCACGTCATCACAGTCAACTCTACTTTGAGGCGGCAGCTCTTCCCCAGTCACATTTTGAGTGCCTTCCAACCTGAGGGGCTCATTTTCCAGCACTATATCTAACAGTGTTTCTCTGTTATTCATAAGGTTTTCAGTGATTAAATTTTGGAAGTAGTTTGTCACTCCTTCCTCCTAGTCTGTCTTTGTCTGGAAGCTCATCTGAAACCTGTCTACCATGGGTGACCCTGCTGGTATTTAAAATACCAGTGGCATAGCTTCCAGAATCACAGCAACGCACGAGCCACCACAGCACGACAAACTGATAGACAAGTGGTGGCGTAGACAAGTGGTGGCGTAGACGAGTGGTGGCATTTGTGCTTATTGCCCCCCTTTCCCACTAGATGTATCAACACATTATTATAATCAAAGCCTACTATCCTTGAGTCAATTCTGACTCGTAATTACCCTAAAGGGCAGAGTAGAACTGCTCCTAAGTTTCTTCACGACTGTAAACATTCATGGGAGTAGACAGTCCTATCTTTCTCCTTTGGAGAGACTGTGGTTTTAAACCAACCTTGTGGTTAGCAGCCTGATGTTCAGCTCATTGTGCACTAGGGTGCATCATTTCAAAGTCTCTGTCTGATAGTTCCAACTAAGTCATCTCCAAAACTATCTTTGTTTCTTTTTTTTTAAAAGCTTTTATTCTGAATTGAGTGATAGTTTACATGGCAGACCATTGGTTTTGCACTCAGCCAATTGTATTTTGTTTCATTGCACCATGCACCATGGAGTATTTGCCTCTATTTCCTCTTTAAAAAAAAAAAAAAAAAATTAAAGTTTTAATTGTGAGTTGAGTGAAAGTTTACAGTTTTTACATTCAACAAATCATACACTTTATTTCATTACAATGATTATAAACCCCTCCATGTACCATCAGTTAACAGTGTTTCACTCTATTCACTTTAGCTGTATTTTTTTTTTTCTGACACTCAGGCATATATAATGATTTACACCACCAAAGGGCATATTCTGTAAGTCTGCCTCCTGGCTGCCAGTTCTTAGTACCTCTCTTTCCATAAATCTAGAGTCCTCAGACGCTCCATGTCCCCATCTCTGCCTCCATCTCTGGTGTCGCTGCTTCTCTGGATAAGGTCTCGCATTCCGCTTGTACTATTCTTCTTTGATGGCCCTAGGGTTCTTTGTTTCTGGACTGTAAAATGAACTAATACCCTGTTTTTATCATAAAACTTCTACCTTTACAATTGTGACAGTCACAATTGGTCATGATAACAATTACTCACTATTGAATCATAAGAATCTTATCCCCATCTCTTTTAAGCAGACCCATCTAGACAAGATGAAACTATTCACACTCTTTTTCTTTTTCTTTTTTTTTATTATTTCTTTTATTTTGATTTGGGAAGAAAATACCATTTCAAGTGCATAAAATGCAAAATTTTCAAGTATTTAAAAAAAAATCTCAGCACAGAATTTGAAAAACTATTAGTGGAAAATAGAGTCTGGTCAGTAAGTGTACAATACTAATTACTGGTCAGCTACTCGTGTTCTGTTTCTTTCCTAGTTTCTACCAAGAAAAACTTTTTAAATTGAATCTTCAGCAGAATAATCCTTAAATAAACCTTTTAAGGAAAATGGAAGCTTCTGTTTACATAGTTTGGGGATTTTACTGTTACTAAGTTTATTTCTGAAACTCAATGTTAGCTCAAACCATAATTATCATATTAGTTTTGTAATGTACAGTTGTATACAGTTCAGCAAAGCAGGAGCACACCGCCAGGCCCCACTTACAAAAAACAGGGTTGGTCACACTCATTTAAAAATAAATCTATCCCACACCATTTGCCAGTTTCTGTCTAATTTCTGACAATGAAATACATGGATGGATATATTTCTATGTCTCATTTTGATTTTCAGAAGTAGCCACAGAGAGTTCTTCACAGTTTAGCTTTGCTGGGTTGAAGCTAAAGGCTTTGTAACTTCCTAGCCAGACCCATGTTGCCAGTGATTTTCAATTTGCCTTGAAAGATGGCTGATTGAGGACTTGCTTAGCTGGTCATTAGGGCCAGTAATCTGTATCAGTCATTGTGAGTTACAATTCACTGATCCTTTGCCATTCTTCACATCCGCCACCCAGGTGGCCTCTTCACCCCCAGGGCCATCCTTCACCTTGAAGGTAAAAATGCCATCGATTTTCTTCACAAACGGTTCCCCTTCCTCTTCAACCTTCTTCTCAATCTCTTTAAAGACAAGATCTGCCTTAAATCCATCAGATGTAGAACTGCTTGGAGCAGCCTAAATGTGACAAGTTCTAAAAGAACGGACAGCTTCAGGAAAACCCATCTTGTACAGTGTTACAACAACAGCTCCGCCAATGCCTAAATGATGCTACAGGCCCCCACACACTCTTAAACTAAACTCCCCCTTGAGACCTTGTAAGCCAGTCACTTTACCACCTTTATTGCCCCTTCAGTTTAGGTATCCAATGTCTAAGTTGCCCATCCTTATCTATCACGTGTACAGAGGGGATAGCATTGATACTTGATGTAAAGACTCCTTCCCTTTCTGTTAGGTATCCAATGTCTAAGTTGCCCATCCTTATCTATCATGTGTACAGAGGGGATAGCATTGATTCTTGATGTGAAGACTCCTTCCGTTTCTGTTGGTATTTAGAGTTACTACCTCTATTAGTATAGGTCAAGTTCATCAAATTGTAGCAATTTATCTTCGTTTCCTTTATCAAAAATTATTTTGTTCTTTTTTTTTTTTTTTATCTTCCTCTAATCAAGTCCTGATTATCAAGTCATTGAGGCTAGGTCAAATTATTATTATTATTTTGTGTGTGTGTGTGTATTTTATGTATACAAAACACACAGGAATATATAATCATTTAATTTTGCAAGTGTGCCTCCTGCCCACCAGCATACAGCCTTTCTCTTTCCAAGAGTCTATAATCCTCAGCTGCTCTGTCTCTCTATGTCATCATCACTGCCTCCATCTCTAGTGTCACTGCTTCTCTGCTCATGCTCTTCCCTCCTGATGGTCCTAGGGACCTCTGTTCCTGGACTGCAAAATTAAATATTCCCCACTTTTTGTTACACAGCTTCTACCTTTACATTTGTGACAATCACAATTAGTCATGATAATAATTACTCACTATTGAATCAAAAAGGAGCCCTGGTAGTGTAGTGGTTACGAATTGGGCTGCTAACCTCAAGGTCGGCAGTTCGAAACTACCAGCTGTTCTGCAGGAGAAAGATGAGGCTTTCCACTCCCATAAAAATTTGTTGCCTTGGAAACCCTGTGCAGAGTCACTATGAGTTGGAACCGACTCCATGGTACTTAACAATAACAACAACTGAATCAAAAGACCCCTATCCCCATTTCCTTTCACCAGACCCATCTAGATGAAAACTATTCAGTGGGGTCTCTATCCTTCCTGCCTCACTCTGAAACTAAACTCATTCATGAAAACTTAATAAGCCAACCACTCACTTTATGCCTTTATATCCTCCCAACCCCATTTTGGTTGTGAATCAGGCTGTGAACTGCAAGGTCAGCAGTTCAAAACTACCAACTGTTCCATGGAAGAAAGAAGAGGCTTTCTTCTTCCGTAAAGATTTACAGCCTCAGAAACCCTGTATAGGGTTGCTATGAGTCAGAACCGATTCCACAGCACGTAACCACCAGCAGCAGCCCCATTTTAGGTAGCCAATAGCAAAACTATCTTCTTAATAGCTTTATCTTTACATTGTTTTCATTTGCTTTTTGGAAATTATAATTCTTGACTGAATATCAGACATTTTGTATATAATGGTAGTACAAACTGAGGTAAATATATATATATGCCTGCCAATGAGCATGTCTCTTATGTCTGGCTTTTCTTTATTAGACTGAACTAGAAAGTTGAACTGGGTTTGACTTTTATAATAGCTATTGCTATTATATATGAATGCATTTTGTTAGGTGCTATTGAGTCAGTTCTGGTTCATAATGATCCTCTGCACAACAGAATGAAACAGTGCTCTGTCCTGTGCCATCCTCACAATTGTTATGTTTGAACCTATTGTTGTCAATTCATCTCATTGGGGGTATTCCTCTTTTTTGCTGACCCTCTAGTTTACCTTTTTGTGGATGTTGACCTTCTCAAACAACTGGTCCCTCCTGACAACATGTCCAAAGTATGAGAGATGATTTGCCATCCTTACTTCTAAGGAGTATTCTGGCTGAACTTTTTCCAAGACAGATTGGTTTGCTCTTCTGGCACTCCATGGTATTTTCAATATCATTCACCAACACCACAATGCAAATACATCAATTCTTCTGTAGTTTTCCTTATTTATGGTCCAACTTTTACATTCATATGAGGCAACTGAAAATTTCATGACTTTGGTTAGAGGCACCCTAGTCCTTAAAGTAACATCTTTGCTCTTTAACAGTTTAAACAGGCCTTTTGTAGCAGATTTGACTAATGCAATATTTCATATGATTTTTTGACTGCTGCTTCCATGATCATTAACTGTGGATCCAAGCAAAATGAAGTCTTCGACAACTTCAATCTTTTCTCCATTTATCATGATATAATTTATTGACCCAGTTGTGAGGATTTCTGTTTTCTTTACATCAAAGTGATTTAGTCTTTCAGATTTGTCAGTAAGTATTTCACGTCCTTTTTGCTTCCAACAAGCAAGGCTGTGTCATTTGTGTATCACAGGTTGTTAATGAGTCTTCCTTCAATCCTGATGCCATGTTCTTCTTCATATAACTCAGTTTCTCAGATTATTTGCTCAGCATACAGACAGAATAAGTATGGTGAAAGTATACAACCCTGGCACACGCCTTTTCTGATTTTAAACCATTCACTATCCTATTGTTCTTTTCTATCAACTGCCTTTTAGTCTATATACTGGTTCCTCATGAGCACAGTTAAGAATTATGGAATTCCCATTCTTTGCAATGTTATTCATAGTTTGCTATGATCCACACAGTTGAATGCCTTTGCATGGACAACAGAGCACAAGTAAACAGCTTTTTGATATTCTCTGCTTTCAGTCAAGATCCATCTGACATCAGCAATGATATATCTAGTTCTACATCCTCTTCTGAATCCAACTTGAATTTCTGGCAGCTACCAGTTGATGTACTGTTGCAGCTGTTTTTGAATTATCCTCAGCAAAATTTGTTTTTTCTTAAATGTTTTATTGTGAATTAAGTGATAGTTTACATGGGAGAACATTAGTTTTACATTCATTCTATCGTATATCGTCTCATTGCCATGGTTACAATCCCCTCCATGCAATCCTTCCCCCCGTACCCACCAGGTCTTCAGCACACAGTCGCTCTCCCTCTCTGGATTTAAAGTCTCCAGCTGCTCCATCGCTCCACGTCATCATCTCTGGCTCCATTTCAGGCATCACTGCTTCTCTGGGTAGGGTCCTGCTCTCTGCTTTTCTCCTTTGATGGTCTTAGGGATCTCCGCTCCTAGACTGAAAAGTTAATCACTCCCCTCCTTGCTATAAAACGTCTACCTTTACATTTCCAACCCTCACAATCAGTCCTGATAACAATTATTCACTATTGTATCACAAGAGACCCATCTGCATTTCATTTCATCAGCTCCACCTAGACAGATTGGATACTACTTAGTGGAGATTCTACCTTCCTCCAGGCCCTCAGGATCTAGGTTCCCTCTTGAAAGCTTGTAAGCCAGTCACTTCTTGCCTTTGTAGGGACCCCCTCCCTCCCCATGGGTAGCCAATGTCCAAGTTGCCCATCCCCGTCTACTCTGTGTGTGGAGGGGGTGGTAATGATTCTGCTGTAAGGATTTGCTCTCTCTTTTGATCTATTGCATCCATAGGTGTAGGTCAACTTCATCAAATTGTATCAGAATACTTTTTTTTCCCTCTTCTTTCTTCTTCTGGTTGAGCTCTGATCATCCTGTCATTAAAGTCAGGTCAAGTGGGTATTATCTGCAAGTGTGGGTGTTCTTGCGCATATACCCTCTCTTATCAGCTGGACACTTCACTCTCCACTCTAGTCCTCTGTGGCTATGTCACTGACTCTGGACCCATGAGTCCCCAGGTCTTGCCACACTGCTGGCCAACCAGGTCTTCACCTGGGTTCACAGAAGTCTGTTGAACATTGTGGGGCTTAACTCGCTGCTTCATTGCTGTTTATCCCTCACTTCGCCTTATCGGTGATGAGCGTGGTCACCAATCAGAGCGTGTATTCCCATTGAGTCTTAGTCTTGGAAGTAACCGCAGCAAAATTTTACTTGTATGTGGTATCAATGATATTGTTAGATGACTTCTGCATTCCATTGCTTCACCTTTCTTTGGAACGGGCACAAATATGGATCTCTTCCAATCAGCTTTAGCTTCTATACATTCAAGAGAAAATTTCAGAGTCTCTTCTGACATCTGCTTTGGTGTCTTTGTTCTTTCCTGCTTTTTAATGACCTTTTGCTTTCTTCATGTGTAATGTTCTTTATGTCATCCCTTAGTTTTCTGGTCTTCAGTTATTAGTGTCTAATGTTCTTGAGCTGGTCTCTAAATTCATGTGGGATACATATTTATGGGATCAGAAAGCCTCATCTTTCTCCTGTGGAACAGCTGGAAGTTTCGAACTGCCGACCTTGAGGTTAGCAGCCCGATTTGTAACCACTACGCTACCAGAGCTCAAGGTTGGCGTCCTGGTGTGGTGCTATGTGTTAATGCACTGGACAGCAAGGTCTGTTTGAACCACAAGGTCAGCAGTTCAAACTCACCAGCTGCTCCTCGGAAACCCTATGAGTCGGAATTGACTCAATGACACTTAACAACAACAGCAAAGATAAATGGTAGCAACTATTGTGACATTGGCACAGAATTGAACAGTGTTTTGTTCTATCATGCATAGGGTCACTATGAGTCAGAACCAACTCAAAGGCACCTAACAACAATAACCACCACCACCACCACAACAGGATAATGGTGAGGAAGATGAGTTTCTTTGTAGTCTTTATCCAATCTCAATCTTAGATTGTTCCTAAGCCTTCTCAACATCCCTGACACTGCTTTCCATGACAGCTGAATTCTACCCATGTCTGTGGTTGGTCTTGGGCAAAAGTCTCACTGCCCTCCTCCACTCATTGGTAGCAGACCATCCACTAGGTATTCATGTAGGATTTTAGGTCCAAAATGATTTCTTCATTTCCTCTCATGAGTTGTAAGTTTTGCGTCTACCCTTTTCACAGCCACAGTGGATCTTTCCTGTGGGAAAAGAGTGTTCTTGGTTTTCTTCCAGATGCAGATGAGCTTTGCTTCTACTCTTTCCTTTTTATTTTTAAATGAATACATGCACCAGGTTTTACTTCACTCATTAATTACTGAAGATATCAGTAAAATACCACAAATGATTCAAAAGTGAAACAGAAAACAAAATAATAACCACACAAACATAGAAGCAATCAGGAGTAATGAAATGAATTGAAAAATAGATGCAAAATGGCTCAACATCCACAAGACAATAATCAACTTCATCTCTACCAGGCATGGTGTCTTTGTGGTTCTATAGGTAAGAAACCTTGGCATTATAATCAGGTTTCTCTCATTTACAGGCTCCTGCTGTGGCACTGTGGGTTAATGCACTGGACTGCAAAGTTGTTTGAATTGCGAGGTCGGTGGTTCAAGCTCACCAGCTGCTCTTCCAAAACCCATACAGGGTTGCTATGGGTTGGAACTGACTTGATGACAGTTAACAACAACAAAATAGCTTAAACTCAGTGATAGGTAAAGGCCATTTGGTAGAGTAAACTAGTTAACACACCAGTAATCTTTTTTATTGCCCACCTCAAAGTCTTTCACAATTAATCTGGACTCATTTTATATGCTGCTGTTGGTAAGTGCAGTGGAGTCAGTTCTGACTCATAGTGACCCTGCACAGTGAGCCTGAACCGCTGACCTTGTAGTTCAAATCAACCTTATGGACTCCTAAGAAGTATAACTTGTTTAGATTTTGTGAAGTGTAATGTACGAAGGCAGCAATGATGGAAAAAAAGGCTTGTGATTTTGTTGGAGCTAGATTGATAAGCACAAGACTGCTAGCCACAAGATTGGTGTTCAAAACCACCAGCTGCTGCTTGGAAACCCTACACAGGGTCGTTTTGAGTCCAAATCAACTGGATGGCACTTAACAGCAACAACAACAGATTGTGAAGTTCCTTTTATGTCATGCTAAACATCTTGGATTTTATCCTGAAACTGATGGAAGAACCATTGAAGGACCTAAGGAGAATGCTTCGCCACACTTTATTTTATTATTTTTTAAAAAGTGTTTATTGTGAATTGAGTGAAAGTTTGCAGGGATGATTATCAGTTTTGCATTCAAGAAATCATATTTTGTTTCATTGGAATTATTTGTAATCCTGACCACATACCACCAGTAAACAGTATTTACCTCAATTCCATTTTTTTAAATGTATATATGCAAAACATAAAATCTATATTCATTTAAATGTCCATAGGGCACACTTTGTAAGCCAGCCTGCTGCTCACAGGCTCGTGGTCTTTCTCAGTCCACGGGCCTCGAGTCCTCAGATGCTCTGTCTCTCTATGCCATCACTTCTGCCATTGTCTCTGCTGTCACTGCTTTTCTGGTTAGGATCCCATGCTCCATTCATGTTCTTCCCTCTTGATGGTCCTAGGCTCCTCTGTTCCTGGAAGGAGAGATGGACTAACCCCTGTTTTCAGTTATGCATCTTCTACATCTACAGTTATGACAATGCTTCTACCCTTTCTTAAAAAGCACTTGCTGGAAGCCCCCGGAGAAGATTTTGTGAGTGAATGTCTAAGTTCCCCAGCCCCTTCAATCTTACATAGCAGCCTACGCTTGTTCTTTAATAATTTGATAACATTTTAATGTGTTTTTATACCTAATGGTAACCACGTCTTTCTCCTGTGTTCTGCCAAAGATGGGTCTGATACCTCTTGGGAATTCAATCTACTTAGTTACCTTGAAATCTCAGATCTGTGATATTGTTGTTGTGAAGTACCGTGGAGTTGGTTCCAACTCATAGCGACCCTGTACAGGGTTTCTGAGGCTGTAAATCTTTATGGGAGCAGAAAACCTCATCTATCTCCTGCGGAACAGCTGGAAGTTTCGAACTGCTGACCTTGAGGTTAGCAGCCCGATTTGTAACCACTATGCTACCAGAGCTCAAGAAAAATTATTACTTTTGTAGACTATCCAGAATTTTCTCACTGTTCTTTACAGCTTTCTACTTACTATATGGAAGGAGAAGTCGGATATTTTTAAATCAAAATTATTAACTTTAATTTATATAGTCTATTTATTTTTCAATTCTTTATGTCTGTATTTATCAAATACATTTACAGAGTTTTCCTGACATGTTTGAAAGCTGTCAGTGATATGCTTTTCTTCTTGTTTTATAATTTAGTAACCAAGACCATTAAGGAAAGCCATCTAAACTTTACCTTTTTGTTTTAATTGTCAACTCATTTACTGGTGCAGCATACAGTTTCAGTTATCTGTAGCCCTCTGACTTGGGCCTTCACTTTTTGCCCCAGATTCAGTTTTAAAGATGAATAAGTTTCTAGTGCAAATCATTGGTTTCAAATATTTCACTGAGCTTTAGTGCCTGATGTTATTACCTCAACCACAAGCTGCTGCACAGCCAAGTAGAAGGAATAGAGTAAAAACCAGACCAAACTTCTTTGGAAGAACATCTAAAACTGTTCCTGATGAATGTTACAATAAAGTGATAGGAAATGATTTATCCCACTTGGAGTCTGGTCACTCAGCACCTGTGTTCAAGGTACACGATCCTAAGAGGAGATGTTATGCTGTTGGGCTCCTGAACTGGATTATTCTTCAGTTCCAGGCTTTCACCAGGATGTGACTGGTTCATGTGCCAGGACTAGAAAGGAGTTAGTTTGAAACCAGAATGAACAGCCATAATGCCTGGCATCAGGCTTTCATATGTCATCTTCTGAAAACCTGCATCTTCTATGATCTCCTTGAACTCCTCTTGAGATGGGAATCTTCTTGTACTCTCTACAAGGTATTGATAGGATTTCTAATCTCCTGCGATGACTTCTCCAAGGACAGCAATGACCTGGACGCAATACAGATCCTAAAGCCTGGATATGAGGGCATTGTTCACTTGGCTAAACTCTAGACAGAGAAACAGTCCTTCTGGTTTTAGGATCTAAACTTATCTTTTCTTTTAAACATTTTAAGGACCAATGCTTAATCAAAAAGTTAAAATGGAGAAAATAAACATACATCTGATTATAAGGTCTCTTTAAATTTCTTAAAATGAGAAATAATGTCACATCTGGCTATAACCGAAACCCAACCCGACCCGACCTCTGCACATATCCTTGCCCCTAGGCACATTGCTCTCCCTGCAGATTGTTGTTAAGTGTCATCAAGTCGGTTTCAACTCATAGCGACCCTGTAAACCCATGCCCCACACTGCCCTGCATTTACCTGTACCTGGGTGGTTTTGCAGGTGATGTCTGTCATGGGAATCTTGGCACTGACCTCTGTCTATAAATTCCTTAATAAAGCTAAATCTGATTAACATGTCTTTTTCTCAAATTATTATTATTATTATTTTTTTAAATCTAATCTGTACTCCTCAGAGTGACTCCTGTCATTGCTCCAGTAACATACAACAACTGTTTAGGAGGAAGTGTGAAGGGAGAGGGCAGGCATTAGCCCTTGAAGCTGGCTTGCTGATGGACTTACTGGACTTACATCTGCCCTCTCTCTACAGACTTCCTCTACAGATAAACAATACTTGATTCACTTAAGGGCTTAAGGAAATATTTGGGGTTCAGATTCAGCGTGAAACTTACCTTGTCATTACAGGCACGGTGATCTCAAGCAAGTGATGACTAAGTGCTCTTAGATATGCATGTATTTACCAAGTCAGACTCCCAGTCTGCAGTACTGAAATTTTTAATGAATCATCATGGAACCATCGTTGAAGCCTACCAACCAAAGACCAACAAGAACTCATTTGGAATCAGAAAAGAGAGGTTGATGTCGCTTGTTATAACATGAGAGAACATTCCTGATGCGCCTGATTCCTCAGTGGTTCTGACTTCATTAGGTGCCTGTCATTTCCCACTGACCACATGGGACTATTTTTAAAGAGCCTACTAATAGAAGCCCCATTGCACTGGCAGCAGAAGACTGCCACAGCCCCAGACACAGCCTTAGATTCTTTTAGTACCCCTACTTTACAGAAGTCCTGGGATGGCGCTGTGGGTTAATGCGCCAGACTGCAAAGCCATTTGAACTGCAAGGTCAGTGGTTTAAGCTCACCAGCTGCTCCACAGAAACCTTATACAGGGTTGCTATGGGTCGGAACTGACTCAATAGCACTTAACAACAACAACAACTTCACAGGAGTCCTGGTGTGGCACTGTAGGATAAGCATTGAACCACAAGGTTGGTTTAAACCACAAGGTCAGTGGTTCAAACTCCCCAGCTGCTCCTCAGAAACCTTATACAAGGTTGCTGTGAGTTGGAACTGACTTGACAACACTTAACAACAAAAATCTCAGAGGTACAGCATGGCCCCACTGCTGAGTTCCTCTTTTCTGTAAGACAATCTCTTCCCATAGGGTCCCCAGCTCTTGGTGTAGTAGCTTATTCCTGCAGTTACGAATGGCTGGGCTACTTCAGCATCCCTTTGCTGATTTTCCTCTGCAACCAATTACCTGTATCAAACATCTTTTGCTTGATGCACCTCATTTCTAAATATTTGGTTTTGGGATGGGCCCTGACAAATACAGCTCCTTAAGAAGGAATATGTTCCTTCTTTCACATGGAGTACAATGACCTTCAAGCCAGAACCTACATGCGAAGGGCGGCATAACAGAAAGATAGACGCTTTCTGAGAGCACATGAGCTTCCACTTCCATTTTGGCCTGTCTTCCTTCTGCCTTCTTCTCCATGAATGAGAAATAAAAATCTTTCTAGTTTAATTCACAGTCACTTGATATTATTAACGGACCTGGCACTAGTGGGATCTGTTACAGCATATAGTGCATAAGGGGTGACTGATATTTTGGGAAGAGGTATATTTGAGGTATAGATGGTATGGTACATTCCCTTGGTGCCACTTGAAGGGGGTACCACTGAGCAGTTTCTATTAACCTGGTTCAGGCCAGTGTTCTTCCTCAAGTGAACATCCAGAAGCGTATTGAGGTGCTGCAAAGGGGGCACTTGCCCCTAGATGCAAGTCCAAGGGGCACCTGAAAAGTTGTGGAATGACATTGCAAGGCACTATAAATATGAAAGGCATCAGACCAAGGCAGCCAAATAAGAGATGGGAAGGTGTTTCTACTGATGGGTCCCTGCTACCAACATCTGTTCATCTTGAAATGTCCCTGGTGCTCAAATTGGGGTGGGGAACCTGCAACTTAGAGATTACCCCAGATACTCATTATTCTCTATATGTCCACACTTCTGGACTAAATAAACTGAATATTCTTCAAGGAGAACCATTGGCTAACTTTAGCTAAATAAATGGAATATTCTTCAAGGAGAACCATTGACTGCCCATTGACTAACTCAACTAATTTTAGGTATTATATTCACCTAAGGCAATAGTCAAGAAGTTTTAAAAAGTAAGGCTATCTCTTTGAGGACTAATATGCCTTAGTCAAGTTTTCAATCATCTCATCTGCATGCAAAAGCTGGCCAATGAATAAGGAAGACTGAAGAATTGATGCCTTTGAATTATGGTGTTGGCAAGAATATTGACTACACCATGGACTGCCAGAAGAACAAACAAATCTGTCTTGGAAGAAATATAGCCAGAGTGCTTCTTAGTAGAAAGGCCAGACTTTATCTTATGTACTTTGGACATGTTATCAGGCAGGACCAGTGCCTGGAGGACATCATGCTTGGTAAAGCAGAGGGTTTGTGCAAAGAGAAAGACCTCAACAAGATGGATTGACACAGTGGCTCCAATAATTGGCTCAAACAAAGCCACCCTGGATAGGGTTTCATTCTGTTGTGTGGGGTCACCTCAGGACAAACTTGATGGCACCTACCAATAACAACAACAGAAAAATGAAAAAATTAGTCTTAGAAGAAATGCAACCAGAATGTTCCTTAGGAGCCAGGAGACTTCAACTCCTTACTTTGGCCATGTCATCTGGAAAAGATGAATCACTTGAAAAGGACAGCTTGTTTTTCAAAGAAGAGAGTAATGGAAAATGAGAGAACCCCTCCATGAGATGGGTTGAAACAATGACCACAGCAATGGGTTTAGACATACTGATGATCATGAAGCTGGTGTAAGATCAGGCAACGTTCTGTTCTGTTCTGCATAAGGTCTCAATGAGTTGGAGTTGACTTGAAGGACTGAACAACAATAATGAAAATAAAGCAGATAATGAAATCAGACATTTAAAATTGTTTTCTGGTCCATGGCATTGAAGAGTGAGACTACAGGTGTGACCAAGGGGCCAGCGGCCATCTATAACACCTTCCTCTTCAGTATCAGAGTTGTTGTAGAGCATAAAATTGGAAGGCTTTTTACCTTCAGAATACTACAGCCAGGCAGACCTTAATTCCATCTTGTGCCTAAGTCTAAATGTTCAGATGCCAAGTTTTCAAAAGTATGTCATGCGCCTCTTGACAGTCAAACTGCTAGATTTAGAAGCACAGTGTAATTTGAAGTGAGTGGGTTTGAGGCCACTTTCCTCAGCTGGCCCTTGCAAGAACTTTCCTGGGCACATCCCTTAATGGTAGCCTGGTTGTACTATTGTACCCTGAAAGCCTCAGAGACTCTCTGTAAGCTTTCTTATCTTCAGTGGTCCCCTCTCTACTTCCATAGGCACATAAACAAGTGACGTATTGCTGCCATCAGTCATGGCTGTGGAAGAGATTCCTTTATTCTTTGTGCCCTATAAAAGGTCATGCCATGGAAGTAGAACTTCAGAACTTCATCATAGCGTCTGTGGTTTCCAGTACCCGGGTGATCTATGTTGATTTGTTTTGTTCTTATCCTTATAAGACTATTTATAACATTTATATATGTGAAGATGGGGTCCCCTTTTTTTCCCTGCAATAGAATGCAAGTGAGTGCTTAGAACACAATATTAGACTTCACCTTGATGAGGAGGCTCGGCAGCAAAATCATCAATAAGAGTCAGGTCAAAAGGCACAGTGACCTGAAGCCATGTTATTTGGAGCCAAATGGTCACACTCACTGCTGAAGTCATCTCTACCCCAGCCCCACAAAATGACACTATTTTGTAGTGAAAACTTTAAACACTAGAGGAATATTAAATTGTGCTCTGAAAACTTTGGTTAAAGATACAAACGTTTCTAATAAAATCTAATTTTTAAGTTTGAGTGATTACAGGAATTACACAAGTTATTTGGAAATTTTAAATTTCCTTGCCAGGGCTGAATTAATGAGGTTTCATTGCAGTGAACTCATTCTTTTATCAAGTCAATGTGAAATTGACTTACTCTCAGAGACCATTCATCCTGCAATTAACAGACTTGCCTGTTTTTTTCTACAAATCATACATCTTTTCTGATACAGGACAAGAGGCGATCACCCTTGCACATCACACACACACTGTTGTAATGTTGTAAGTGAGATCTGATTTTTTACCCAATAGCAATCAATTAGGTTCATGATGGCACTGTAGGATTAGCACTGGACTGCTAACCTCAAGGAGAAAGAAAAGGTTTTCTGCTCCTGTAAAGATTTACAGCCTTGGAAACCCTACACAGGGTCACTGTGAGGTTAAAGCCTTGTTCTTTGTTAATGCCATCAATGCACCTTGAATTTCTTCCTTTAATACCATCGACTTTTGATCATATGCTACCTCTTGAAATGAACATTGTCCATTTATTTTTGATACATTGACTCTGTGTATTCCTTCCATCTTTCCATGTTGCTTTCTGCATCATTCAATATTTTGTCCATAGACTACTTCAATATTCATGGTGTATAATATTTATAAGATACTGTATGATGCTGTTGTATTTGACTTATTAGTATTTTGTTGAGAATTTATTTTTCATCTATATTTATAATAAGTAATGATCTGTAGTTTTCTTGTGGTATCTGGCTTTTGTATTAGAGTAATGATGGACTAATGAAATGAGTAATCAAGTGTTCCTTCCATGTATTTTGGAGAGTTTGGGATAGATTTGTGTCAATTCTCCTGTAAATGTTTGGTAGAATTTAACATTGAAGCCATCTGGTCCTAGATTTTTCTTTGTTGCAAAGTTTTTCATTACTGATTCAATGTCTTGTCATAGGTATCTTTGACTTTTATCTTTCTTTTTGAAATAGTATAGACTTTCTTCAAGTTATTTATTTTTGGGGTGTGTGGACTGTCTCCATGGCACACGTTTTCCCATCTTTTCATATTCAACCTATTTGTAGTTGTAGATCAAAAGTGAATACCTTGTAAGCAGCATATGTTGTTGTTGTTGTTAAGTGCTTTCAAGTCGGTTCCGACCCGTAGCGACCTTGTATAGGGTTTCCGAGGAGCGACGGGTGAGTTTGAACCTCTGACCTTGCAGTTCAAACTGCTTTGCAGTCTGGCGCATTAACCCACAGTACCACACCAGGACTCCGGCATATAGATAATGTTTTTTTCTTTTTGTTGTTTATTTTGCCAGTTTGTATTTTAATTGGTGAGTTTAAACCATTTATATTCAAGTAATTGTTGATAAGGAAGGACATATTTCTGCCATTTTGCTATTTTTTTTAATATTTCTTTTATCTTTTTCTCCTCCATTCCTCTGTCTTATTTTGTACTAGATTTTTTAAAAAAACTGTACTATTTTGATTCCTGTAACTTATTTTCTGTACATTTTTAGTTATTTTTTCTGTGGTTACCATGGGGATTACAGTTAGCATTCTAAATATGTAACAGTCTAGTTTGAATTGATAATCAACTTAACTTTAGTAGCATACATAAAACTGCTTCTTTCCATTCTAGTCCCCTTTTTATGATTTTTTTAAAAAATTACATCTTTATTTATATGTGCTAATTTGCCTAGATTTATAATTATTGTTTTGAGTCCTGGTGTGGCACTGTGAGTTAATGTGCTCGACTGCAAAGTCAGTTTGAAATGCAAGGTTGGCAGTTCAAGCTCACCAGTTACTCTTTGGAAAGCCTATAAAGCGTCGCTATGGGTCAGAACCGACTCAATGGCACTTAGCAACAACAACGATTGTTTATGAATTTGCCTTTAAAATTACATTTTGTGGTTGTTAGTTTCTGGTGAGTCAACTCTGACATGTGGCACCCTTACGTGTGCAGAGTAGAACTTCTCCATAGTGTTTTCAAGGCTGACCCTGAAGCAGATCACCAGGCCTATCTTCTGAGAAGCGTCTTGGTTAATTTGAACCACCAATCTTTCAGCAAGTAGTTGAACATTTAATAATTATACAAAACATAAACTCAGTGCTGGTAAGTCAATTTCGACTCATACAACCCAATAAGACAAATTAGAACTGCTCAATTGGGGTTCTGGGAGTCCTGGTGTGGGGGGCTGTAGGATAAGCACTTGACAGCAAGGTCAGTTTGAGGCACAAAGTCAGCGATTCAAACTCATCAGCCACTCCTTGGAAACCCTATACAGGGCGCTATGAGTCAAAACGGACTCAATGGCACTTAACAACAACATAGGGATTCTGAGGGTGTAATTCTTTATGAAAGCAGACTGCCTTCTCTTTCTCCTGCGGAGTGGCTGAAAGATTTGAACCATCAACCTTTTGGTTAGCATCCAGAGCTTAACCTACTGTACCACCAGGAAATCTTGTGTCACCCAGTTGTTCTCCTTAAAATCACAAACAAAAAGAGGAGTTAGACACAAAAATACATAACTAATACTAGTTTTAATATTCTTAACTATGTAGTTCCCTTGAACTATGAATATTCTTAACTATGTAGTTCCCTTTCTCTATTTATTTTTAAAACTTTTTATTGTGAATCGATTGAGTGAAGATTACAGAACAGATCCTCAGTCTCACATTCTGCAGATCATACACTTCCTGTTATTACAATGAAGACAACATCTTCACTGTATTTAGCGCTATTCATTTTAACCCTTGCACTTAACCTGCATCTTCCACTACCTTCATCTTTTTTGTGCCAACGTCCCTTCTCCATCACCCAAATAAACAAGGACCTACTCTCTCCCCTACAGCTGTAGGATAAGCACTTGACCACAAAGTCAGTGTCTCAAACTCACCAGTCATTTCTCAGAAGCCCTATATAGGGTCATTAGGAGTTGGAATCAACTTGACAGCACTTAACAACAACACTCTATCCACTGAAGAATTTCCCCTTCCCTCCCAGCCCTGGTGACCATCATAGAATGCTTCTTCTAGCAAAAAAACAAAACAAAAACAAATGACCAAGCTTTTTCTTAGCTTTTAACAAAAGTGTATGCACAATTTGTCCTTTTGTGATTGACTAATTTCACTCAGCATAATGTCCCCTAGTCTCAACCATGTTATGCATTGTTTTACAGATTCATTGTTACGCTTCAGGTTATGCAGTATTCCACTGTATGTGTGCCAAAGTTGGGATCCATTCTATTACTCTCTCTCAACTGGTGCATTTAATCCAATTACTATAAGTGTACTTATCAGTAGATATGAATTGATTGCGGTCATTTTGATATGTGGTTTCTTTTGTGTGTGTGTGTGGTGTTGCTAGCTTCTCTGTTCTACATAAATTTCTGCTCTGAGTTCATTTTACTTGTGGGTTTGCTTTTCACTTTCTTCATTGCTGTTGTTTTAGCATTTACTAAATCTATATGATTCTCCTCTTATTTATTTGGATGTGAAGGTGTATTAATTTTCTTTGAGGTTACACTGAAATTTATTTTTTCCGTGTTTGAAACAGTCTGTTTTATCTTGAAATCTACATGAATCTCCCACTCTTTGGAAGTTCTGTATCTATCCTATGACCTCTTTTCGCTATTAGTTGGCTTCATTATAAATTGATGTCTCTGGTTCCTTATTTTAAATCTTTTAGGTTTGCTTTACTTTAAATACGTTTATATCTGAACTCTGGTAGTGTAATGATTACAAATTGGGCTGCTAACCTCAAGGTCGGCAGTTCGAAACTACCAGCTGTTCCATGGGAGAAAGATGAGGCTTTCTGCTCCCATAAAGATTTACAGCCTCAGAAACCCTGTGCAGGCTCCCTATGAGTCAGAACTGACTTCATAGTACTTAACAACAACATATCTGAACTGAAGTCCAGATAGTGTTGTTATGTGTGGTAATATCAGGTTGTTGTCTGCTGTTGTTGGTTCTCAGTTCAAAGAACACTCTCTCGAATTTTTTATTAAGTTGGTCTGGTTGTTACAAATTCCTTTGATTTCTGTTTATCTAAAAATGTTCTAATTTTGCCATCGTACTTGAGGGAACAGCTTTGCTGAGTATATGATTCTTGGTTACTAATTTTTGTTTCAGATTTTTGTGTACGTCATATCATTGCCTTCTTGACTGTATAGTTTCTGTTGAACAGTTAGAGCTTAGTCTTAGTGGTTCTCTTTTGTAGGTAACTTTTCATTTTTTCTGAGCTGCTCTCAGGATTTCTTCCTTGTCTTTGATTTTGGAAAGCTTAATTATGATATGTTTGGGTGCTTTTCTTTTGGGGTTTATCCTGTTTAGAGTTTGTTCAGCTTCTTGAATGTTTATCTTCTCTTTCATGATGTTAGAGAACTTTTCTTTCAGCAATTATTCAACAATTTTCTCTAGACATTTTGTTCTTTTCCTTGGAGGTAAAAGACAATCAAATGACATACTTAAAGTGCAGATAAATAGAACTTTTAATCAAGAATACTACATCTGGCAAAACTATCCTTCAAGAATGTTGGCATAAACAGGGTCACTATGAGTTGGAACTGACTGAGTGGCACTTATCAACAACGGCCCCATAAGAGTCCTGGTGTGGTGCTGTAGAATAAACACTGGGCTACTATCCAAAAGATTGGCAGTTCATTCTTCAGAAATCCTATGTAGGATCACTATGCATCTGAATGACCACGCATAAGTTATTCTTCTTCATGGTGTTCCACATAAATCTCAGGCTTTTTTTTCCCTGATATTTTTCATTTGTTTTCAGATTGTTATTCTAGCTTACCAGTATTGAGAGATCTAGCTTCAAACTCATTAATTGGGCTTCCATTGATTCAAAGCTACTCCTTTTCTCTTTCAATGTATTGTCAATTTCTGAGCTCTTAGTATTAATCTTCTGGATTTCTAATTACAGGTTATGTATTGCTTCAAATTTTACCTTTACTTTGTCTGTTTGTTCTTTTTATTTTTATTTTTAATGTTTTATTGTGAACTATGTGATAGTTTACATGGCGGAACATTAGTTTTACATTCATCCTATCATATATTGTTTCATTGCCATGGTTACAACCCCCTCCATGCATCATCAACCAACCAAAGGATATACCCTGCAAGCCTGCCCCCCAGTCATCAGCACACAGCCCTTCTCCCTCTCTGGGTCTAAAGTTCCCAGCTGCTCCATCTCTCCACGTCATCGTCTCTGCCTCCATCTCTGGCATCACTGCGGTAAGGTCCCTCTGTCTGCTCTTCTCCCTTGATGGCCCCAGGGACCGTCACTCCTAGATTGCAAAGTTAATCACTCCCCTCCTTGCTACAAAACATCTACCTTCACATTTCCAACCCTCACAATCAGTCCTGATAACAATTATTCACTATTGTATCACAAGACACCTATCCACATTTCCTTTCATCAGCCCTGCCTAGACAGATTGGATACTACTTAGTGGAGATTCTACCTTCCTCCATGGCCTCTGGATCTAGGTTCCCTCTTGAAAGCTTGTAAGCCAGTCACTTCTTGCCTTTGTAGCCCCACCACTTTGGGTAGTCAATGTCCAAGTTGCCCATCCCTGTCTACTCTGTGTATGGAGGGCGTGGGAATGATCCTTGCTGTAAAGATTTGTTCCTTCTTTTGAGCTACTGCATCCATAGGTGTAAGTCAAGTTCATCAAATTGCATCAGATTACTCTTTTTTTCCTCTTGTTCTTCTAGTTGAGCTCTGATCATCCAGTTATTGGAGCCAGGTCAAGTGGGCATTATCAGCAAGTGTGGGTGTTCTTGTGCATATGCTCTCTCTTCTTATCAGCTGGACACTTCACTCTCCACTCTAGTCCTCTGTGACTATGTCACTGACTCTGGGCCCAAGAGTCCCCAGGTCTTGCCACACTGCTGGCCAATCAGGTCTCCACCCGGGTTCACAGGAGTCTATTGAATGTTGTAGGATTTAGCTCACAGCTTCATTGCTGTTTTTCCCTCACTTCCCCTTATCAGTGAAGAACATGTTCACCAATCAGAGCGTATATTTCCATTGAGTCTTAGTCTTGGAAGGGGGTTTGCTCTGAGGGCACCCGACGACTTGTCTTGATGTCTCCTGGGTGAGCAATTTGCTTGCTCTTGTAGTAATCAGTTAGTTTGCCAATATTGTTTTATATTTTTCCTGTCGGTCTTTCTTTCAAGAAGTATCTTCTGTTCTTCTAGCAGCTCCAGGCTAGTCTGCCCATCCTTTCAAGTGGAAATTTCCCACCTTTGAAGAGTCTGGATGCTGTTCAGGCCTTCACCTATGGTCTTATGTAATGCAGACCCCATTTTAGGTATTCCAATCAGTTATAAGCAGAAGATGGACTTACAAGCTTTCTATGGTGATATTTCTGGCTAATTCTTTTCTCTCCCACTCCAGTGTCTATTTTATAGTGTCTATTTTATAATGGTATGCAAGGGAAATCAAGATTCAAAAGACAGCCAAGCAACTTAACATTATTTTCCCCTTTATCCCCATTCCAACCATGTCTTAATACCTGTATCCCAGAGCCTTGTTGTTCCAAGAATGATGCATACATCATTCTTTACCTCTGTCCCACTTAGCCCATGCACACCTGCCTAATTGTTCTCCATCTGCTTTGTTCTTCCATTCCCCTCCTCCTTCTTGTATATTGCCCCCATCCCCAGCACCCAAACTATCCTGTGTCTGTTCCCTGCCCTGTGCTCTACCTTCCCCTCCCTCCCCTCATCCCACCTCCCACATCCCAGCAACCAGCAAAGAGCCCCCCCCCCCTTTAGTATGGGTTCTTTTTTTTAGTCTTTTGCAGTAGTGGTCCTTGCAGTATTTCTCCTTTTGTGACTGACTAATTTCACTCAACATAATGTCCTCAAGGTTCACCCATGTTATGCAGTGGCTTGCAGTTTCCTTGTTATTCTTCAAGGTAGCATAATATTGCATTGTGTGTATGTACCACAATTTGTTTATCAATTCTTCAGTTGTAGGGCACTTTGGCTGTCTCCATCTTTTTGCTATTGTAAATAGTGCTGCTATGAACATTGGTGTTCATATCTGTTCTTGTAGTGTTTTCCTAAATTCTTCTAATTTTTTTTCTGTGTTTTCCTTGCTTTCTTTAATCTTTCTGTCAATCCTTTGAAGGTACCTAAATATCATTCTTTTGAATTCTTCCTCAGGTAGTTCCATTACTTCTCTTCCTCAGAATCATTTTCTGACTCTGCATGTTGGTCACTTGTTTGAGCCACTCTCTCTTGTCCCTCTTGTGAGCTAAAATCTGTTGCCTCTGAGACATGGTATCATTTTATTTAATTGATGATTGCATGTTGGTGTGATCTTAGGCTCTCACCAACTGTTTCCTGGTGGGTGTGATTAGAGAATGGAAATGCATGCACCTTTTTCCATTTGCTTTACATGAAGTGCAGTTTAGAGTGGATTGATTTGATGTTGGCTTTTGTCCACTGGGAGAAGCAGCAGAGGGTATGGTTGTGACTGAGCTGCATGGGCACATTTGCTGTCTCCTGCTTGGTGGGGCAAGAGGAGAAACACACACAGGAAAACAAAGGAGAACAAAAAAAGCAAGATCAAAATAAAAAAAGGAGAAAAAGAAACAAACATGGGCAGCAACAATAAAAAAAGATAATAAAAAGAGAAAGGAGGGATGAGACAATAGAGCTGTACAAGAGAAAAATAAGAGATAAAGTGAAAGGAAGAGAAAAAAACATCAAATGAAAAAAAATCCATTGAGGGGGAAAATGTCAAGAGAATGAAACTACAGAGTAGTAAAGAAAACTCAAGAGAAAAGAGAAGAGGGTGCAAATTAAAAGAAGAAATAACAAAAGCAGAGATAGAAAGGATAAGAATAAAGGAAGGAATGAAAGGGAAAAGGAGAAGAAAGAATAAATAAACAAAACAATGAAACAATGAAAGGAAAGCAAACAAACAAAAAAACCAGGGTAGTTGTTTGACCCACAGAGGAGAAAACTCTGAGGAGTTCCTGCCTACTAAGGAACTTACAAGGTGAGGTGGAGGGGGGCTGTGGTGACTGAATTCCTAGCCCTAGATAGTGTTCCTATCGACTTGTTGTTATTAAGTACCATTGAGTTGATTCAGTCCATAGCAACCCTAAGTGGGATTTCTGAAGAATGATTGATGGGTTTGAACTGCCAGTCTTTTGGATAGTGTTGTTGTTGTTGTTGTTAAGTGACGTTGAGTCAGTTCTGACCCATAGTGACCCTGTATAGGGTTTCTGAGGAGCCGTTGGTGAGTTTGAACCACCAACCTTGCAGTTCAAATGGCTTTGCATTCTGGTGTGTTAACCCACAGTGCCACACCAGGACTCCTAGGAAACGCTGTAAAATATTAGCAATTATTACCTAGACAAATTATTTTTATCTAGAAAGAGACAGAGCAAACACTTTAAAAATATTAGCAATCATTACCTAGACAGAGTCTTTTTACCTAGAAAGAGACATGTTGCTGGTGTTAAGTGCTGTTGAGGCCATTTTGACCCATAGCAACCCCAACGATGCAGCTCAAATGGCTTTGCAGTCCAGCATATTAACCCACAGTGCCAAACCAGGACTCCCCAGTGCTTTTTCTACAGTTCCACACCATGACTCCTATAAACCTGTTGTTAAGTGCTGCTGAGTCAATTCCAACTCACAGCAACCCTGTCTATGCTGACATTCTTGAAGAATAGTTTTGCCAGATGTAGTATTCATTTAAAAAAATTTTTTTTCCTCTTTTCTGTTTTTCCTTCCTCTAATAGGGTTCTGAACATCCAGCCATTGAAGCTAGGTCCAATGGGCACTAACAACAACAGGCCTATAGGAACACTATCTGCAAGTTTGGGCACCCTTGTGCATATCCCCTCACTTCATATCAGCTGGATGCTTCACTCTCAGCTCTAGCCCTCTGTGGCCATGTTCTTGTCCATGGGCTCAGAAGTCCTCAGGTCTAACCATACTTTGGGCCAATCAGCTTTCACCATGCTCCAGATAAATGGGGGTCTATATAACTTGGTCGAATTCAACCCACCTCTTCACCCCACTTCCTCTCACCAGTAGACCAACATGGTCTCCAGCAAGTTTACATGCCTGCTCATGTATTCCGTTTGAGTTTCAGTCTTGGGAGGAGGTTTGTCCTGAAGGGATTTGATTGCTTGCCTTGATGGCTTACCAGTAAACAACTTGCTTGTTTTTGTAGTAGCCAATCAGACTGCCATTTTTGTTTTTGATTATCCCTGCTGGCCTTTCAAGAAGTGTCTTCTCAGATGTACTATTCTTAATTGGAAGTTCTCTATTCTTCAGCACTTTAAATATGTCATTTAATTGTCTTCTACCTCCAAGGTTTTTGAGGAGAAATAGGCACTAAATCTTAGTGGGGATCATTTGTAAGTGTTGTTCACTTCTGCCTTGTTGCTTCTAGGATTCTCTTCAGTGAAAGTTTTAAAAAACTTGATTATAATGTAGCTCACTCTCTTAGTGGCAGTTTGTTGAACTTCATAGATTTCTAAGTTTACATCCATTGCCCTGTTTGGAAAATTACCACCTTTATTTCTTTGAATATGCAGGACAGAAGACCCTCTCTCTTTTTTTGTCTGCTTCTGGGATTTCTATGGTGCATATGTTGTCTTAAACCTTCTCCCTGTTGCTGTTCATCTTCTATTATTTTGACCAACTTATCCTCTGGTTCATTAGTTATTTCTTCTGCCTGAAAAAGTCTATTGTTCAAGCCTTTAATCCACTTCTCATTTTATTTATTTTTCACTTGGTTTCCAGTATCTCTGTTTTCTTTCTTTTTAAAAATATACTGTCCATTTCCTTTAAAAAATCTTATTTTGTTCACATATCATTTTCCTGATTTCTTTTAGTTCTTTGCCTGTATTCCCCCTTAGTTCTTTGAGCTTGTTTATTATAGTGTATTATATTTTTCCAGCCTGTCCACTATTTGGGCTTCCATGTGGACAGTTTATCTATCTTCATCTTGTTCAGCTGGATGTCATCATGTAATTTTCTGCCTTAAAAAATTTTTTTTTAGATTGAAATCAGGACATTAGAATACTGCAGGCATTTTCAATTCTCCCCAGTATTCAGTGTTTTTGACCATACTGCTATCTACAAAGAATCCTGGCGTGGTTCTGTAAGATAAGCACTGGATTGCTAGCTTTAAGGTTGATGGTTCAAACCTGCAAGCCACTCCTTGGAAACCCTATACAGGGTCACCATGAGTCAGAATTGACTCGAGGGCATGTAACAGTATTGTCTACAAGAAACACTTAGGTTAGCCAAACCTTCAGACTTTTCTTAGAACTCTCTCTCCCTCGCTGTGATATTTTCTCCTCGCTCTTAAAGGATTCAAATGTCTCCATGACGTGGCAGTTTTTCAGCATCTTAATGGTAAGGCAGAGAACACATTATTCAGGGGTGCAGCATTTATTATTTGCATATAGCTATCTCCCCTGCCATTCTTCATTTATTACCTTTTGCAACTTGCTGAAGATAATTTAAAAATGGTTGCAACAGTACACTGACAGGGAACTACCAGGGTTCAAGCTGGGTTCAGACAAGGACATGGAATAAGGGATATCATTGCTGGTGTCAGTTGGATCTTGTCTGAAAGCAGAGACTATCAGGAGGACTTTTTACCTGTGCTTTATTGGCAATTCAAAGGCTTTTGTCTGTGTGGATCATTATAAACTATGGATAACATTATGAAGAATGGGTATTCCAGAACACTTAATTGTGTTCACGAGGAACCCGTGCATAGACAAAGAGACAGTCGTTAAAATAGAACAAGGTGATAGTAAATGGTTTAAAATCAGGAAAGGTGTCCATCAGAGTTGTGTTCTTTTCACCATATTTATTCAATCTGTATGCTGAGCAAATAATCTGAGAAACTGGATTATATGAAGAAGAACTTGGCATCAGGATTGGAAAACTAGTTAACAATCTGTGATATACAGATGATACAATCTTGGTTGCTGAAAGTGAAGATGACTTGAAATATTTTGGAGATGGTTGGGAATCTAGACCTGCTCACACCACCACCTTCCCAGAATTCAATTCTTATGTCTTTGACTTGGATTATTTTATTATATTGAATTTGTGGTGTTGGAGGAGAATACTGAGGGTGCCATGGACTGCCAAAAGAACCAATAGATCTGTTTTGGAAGAAGTGCAGCCAGAGTGCTCCTTGGAGGCCAGGATGGCTAAGCTTCGTCTCTCCTACTTTGGACATGTAGTCCGGAGGAAACAATCGTTGGAGAAGGATGTCATGCTGGGTAGGGTGGAGGGTCAGAGAAAAAGAGGAAGACCTCCAACGAGATGGATCGGCCAGGTGGCATCATTGATGGACTAGGGGGTGGCAGCGGTGGTGAGGTTGGCCCAGGATCGAACATTGTTTCGTTCTGCTGTGCATGGAGTCGCTATGAGTCGGTTCCGACTCGATGGCACCTGACAACAACAACAACAACAATTGAATCTTGTGGCTCTCCTTGAGTTTATCATTGTCATTGTTGTTTAGTGCCTTGAGTCGGTTATGACTCATAGTAACCCTGCATAGGGTTTCCAAGGAGGGGCTGGTGGGTTTGAACCACTAACCTTGTGGTTAGCAGTCCAGTGCTTATCCTACAGTGCCACACCAGAACTCCAAGTGTGAGCTTATCATACTTGGACTTATTGAGATTCTTGAATACAGAGATTCACATCTTGCATCAAATTTGAGAATTTTTTGCCATTATTATTTCCAACAGTCTTTCAGTCCCTTTACATCTCTTTTCTCCCAGGATGCATATTGCTGGTATGCCTGATGGTGCCTCACAGGTTCCTTAGATTCTGTTCATTTCTCTTCATTCTTGTTTTCTTCTGCTCCCAAATGTTCTTATCATCAGGTTTGCTGATTTTTTCCTTCCATCTGCTCAAATTTGCTGACAATGTTCATGTTACTTAGTGTCCTTTCAATCTTCAGAATTTCTATTTTGTTTCTTTCTTTCTTCTTCTTTTTTTATTTTATTTTAATAATTTCCATGTCTTTATCATTAATATCCTCTATTTGCTTATATGGAGTCCTGGTGTGGCGCTGTGGGTAATGTGCCAGACTGCAAAGTCATTTGAACTGCAAAGTCGGTGGTTCAAGCTCACCAGCTTCTCCTTGGAAATCTTATACAGGGTCGCTATGGGTTGGAATGGACTCAACAGCACTTAACAACAACATTTGCTTATACATCATTGTCTTGGTTTCCTTTAACTCTTTGTCCATAGATTCTCATAGTTTTTTGAGTATACTTAACACAATTGATTTTTTTTTTAACTGAGTACCTTTTGTTTTATTCCGTTTTCTTTTTTTTTTTTTTTTTTATTGTTAATTGAGTTATAGTTTACATGGTAGAACATCAGTTTTACACTCATCATTTCATTGCAATGATTGCAATCTCCTCTGTGTATCATCATTCAACAGTATTTGCTTCTATCCCCTCTGGTTTTTGCTTGTTGGTTGGTTTCTTGGGATGTACAGAAAAACACTTAGGAATATATAATCATTTAAATAGCCAAAGGGCACATTCTGTCTTCTGGCCACCAACACCTGGTCACCAGCATGCAGCCTTTTTCTTTCCATGAGTCTACAGTCCTCAGCTCCTCTCTCTCTCCATGTCCTCATATCTGCCTCCATCTCTGGTGTCACTGCTTCTCTGGATAGGGTCACACATTCCGCTCGTGCTCTTCTCCCTTGATGGTCCTAGGGTCCTCTGCTCCTGGACTGTAGGATTAACTTCTCTTCTATTTTTGTTATAGAACTTCTACCTTTACAGTTGTGACAGTCACAATTAGTCATGATTACAATTACTCACTATTGAATCATAAGAATTGAATCCCCATCTCTTTTCACAAGAGCTGTCTAGACAAGATGAAAATGATTCAGTGGGGATTCTACCTTCCCCTGCACACTCTGAAACTAAACTCCCTCTTGAAAATGTGTAAGCCAGTCACTTCATGTCTTTATAACCTGCTAGCTAAGTCTAAGTTGCCTATCCCAATCAACCCTATATACAGAGGGGATAGGATTGATCCTTGATGTGAAGACTCCTTCCCTCTCAGTTGGTATTTTGAGCTATTACATCCATTCATAAGTATGGGTCAAGTTCATCAAATTGTAGCAATTTGCACTTGTTTCCTTTATTGATAAAAAAAAAAAAAAAAAAAAAAATCTTCCTCTAGTTGAGTTCTGATCATCAAGCCATCAAAGCTAGGTTGAGTGGGTATTATCTACAAGTAAGACAATTGATTTTTAGTCTTTGCCTAGTAAGTCCAGTGTCTGGGCTTTCTCAGAGATGATTTCAGTCCATTTTTTTTCCCTGTTAATGTGTCATTTCATAATGTGTCATACTATATATTCCTTATAATTCTGGACATTCTGAATATTGCAATGCAATTACCCTGGAAGTCAGACTTTTCCTCCTTAAGGGTTGTTGTTGATGCTTGTTGAGGGTGGTAGGCACCTATTTGTTACAAACCAGTTTTGCATATAATGTAATCTTTTTCATATGTGGTCACTGAAGTCTCTGTTCTTTTATCTCAGCAGTCATTCAGTGACCTGACAAATAATTCCATACATGCTGAAAATTAGCAGCCCATTTCTTCATTAAAAACTTCCTCTGATTGTTGTACATGTTCCAGAATTGATTTTGCTAGCTTTTTCTGGCTTACCAATTGCTTCAGTGGGAGAACCACTTCTTAGAGTTTCTTACTCTGCCATTCCCATGATGTCACTTCCCATCCATGTTACTTTTAATTTTGTGAATGCACTGCAGTCCTGTTGCCATGTTAAAATTAAAAAATCCCAGGAGCCTCTAGTTGTCTGATATTTCAAAGATTCTCAGATGTGTGAGAGCTAGTTGTGCATCTTGAAATTTGAAAATTTACACCCAGGGAAATGGGGGATGTTGAAGATGTAGCCAGTTAATCAGTGATCATCCATCAACAGGGTATATGGACCTATATACTCCAATTGAAGCTTTATATCCTGAAACAACCGCAGAGCATGGGGCAAGGGCTTGGAACTCAGAGAATTTAATATCATTGTCATCAATGGGAACTTCACTCTGTTGATGTTACCTACAACGGTTGCCTCTGAGCTCGCTCTCCAAACAAATGTATACAGCTGTGATTTCAGTTTGGCTCTGCTGGGATGCTCATAAAAGTCAATGTTACATTACTTTTTTCCTGTTCTTCTCTGGTTAGTGGCTCAAGAAACAGGTTTTAGAGACTTGATTCTAATATTAGCTGCTGTTTTGTGCTGAAGTCCAACCACCTTCCACCCCTTAATGTTAGCCTCATGAAGGAAGTCTTTCAGAGCAATTAAGCACAGACTCTGGGGGCTGGAAGACTATTGTGAATTCCAGATTTACCCATCACTATCTGAGTGATCTTGGGCAAAGGAATGTGCTTATTGAGTTTCAGTTCCCTCTTCTCTGAAGCAAATCTCATAGGGTGAGAAATAAACAAGATGCTGTACAACAAATCACTGATGATACCCACTGGAATGCGGAAATCATCGGACAATCTCTTTGATATCCCATGCAAGTAAAGTTTTACTAAAGGTAATACAGAAATGGCTGCAATCATACATTGACAGAGAACTTCCAGAGGCTCAAGCCAGATTCAGAAAAGGCTGTGGAATGAGGGATATTCTTGCTGATGTCTGATGGATCTTGGCTGAAAGCAGAGAATATCAGAAAGATGTTTACCTATGCTTTTTTGACTACACAAAGGCTTTCGATTGTGGGGATCATGACAAGCTATGGACAACATTGTGAAGTATGAGTATTCCGGAACACTTACTTGTGCTCATGAGGAATCTGTACCTGGACCAAGAGGCAGTTATTCAAACAGAACATGGGAACATTGAATGTTTTAAAATTAAGAAAGTTGTGTGCCAAGTATGATGTATTCTTTTACCATACTTATTCAACTTGTATGAAGAAAAACATGGCATCAGGATTGGAGCAAGACTCATTAACAATCGGAGACATTTCCCCCTTAATTCCAAAGTCGGTCCATACCCCAAATCATGATGAAAACGGACTGCTCTGAAAGAGGGGTCCTGGGTAGAGTAGGAGGAAAATGTGGAGTGAAACTCAAAGAATGAAAAAGACCAGGCTTACCAGCATAGCAAAGTTTTTAAAGAAAACAACAAATGCTAGAAACAATGTGGAGTGAACGGGACCCTCTTACACTGCTGGTGGGACTTTAAAATGGTGCAACTACTGTAGAAAACAGCATGGCACTTTCTCAGAAGGTTGGAAATAGAACTATATGACCCAACAATGTCTTTATTTGGAATATATCCTCAAGAAAAAAGAGTTGTAACAAGAATAGATACATGAACATCCGGGTTCATTGTAAGCCTTATTCACAATAGTATCAAGATGGAGACAGCCTAGATGCCCCTATCAGAGGAATGGTTGAACAAACTTTGATGCATACAGACAATGGATTATTGGCAACACTGAAGAATGATGATGAATCTGCAAAACATTGTATAACATGGATGACCCTGGAAAACATTATGCTGAGTGAAATTAGTCACTCTCGAACGGACAGATAGTGTATGAGAACACTACTGCAGTCAAGAAAATATTTTCATGCTATAATATACTCAAAGGGTAAGGTATTGACCCCTGCTAAATTGGGTATTGACCCCTGCTAAATTGGGTATTGACCCCTGCTAAATTGGGTGAGGGAGAGGCAGTTAAAAAGAAAAGGAAGGAAACAGAAGAAAAAGGGGAAAACAAAAGGAAATTGCTTTCTTTAATTTCTTGGTGGTTTTATTTTTCACGTACTGAGAGGTTGTTGTTGTTAAGTACCGTCGAGTTGGTTCTGACCCATAACGACTCTGTATAGGGTTTCCGAAGAGCAGTTGATAAAGTTGAACGGCCAGCGTTGTAGTTCAAACCGATCTTGTGGTCAAGTGTTTATCTTACATTGCCACACCAGGACTCCACTGGGAGGTAAGCAATGTCTGTTTATTTTCTCATAAACTAAGAGCTAATACATAAGTTTTGTTTGAAACATGAAGGTCAGGTTACTACCACAGCTTCTTCTTTGTTGTTATGACATGTTGAATACAGAATAGACTAGCCTTAGTCCATCTTAATAGTTGGAATTTTCTCTAATAACATGGTCTCTATTATTATGAAGTATGAGAGTCAGACATGTTTTTGAAAACTGCCTTACATGATAAAGTGAAAAATTAAATAATTAAAAAATGAGGAAGAGGCACACGTGCGCGGAGGACGCGCCTATGACTAGGGAGGAGGAGGCGGGAGAGGGCGCTGGAAGGGGGAGGGGCACCCACTTCCTCCGGCTTGCCGGCTCCCTGGCCTGGGACAATCCCGGTGCCCTCTCGCACCTGCCCCAGGCACCGCCACCCTCCCTTTCTTCCCCACCCCCACCCGCACCCCCGGTGCCTCTCCAGCTGGCCCTCTCACCTCACTCGGGAGCCAGGCTGGTTTCGGAAATGCCCTTACAGCAGCAGGCAAAGTGAAGGCTGAAGCTAGGAGAAGGTGGTCATTAGTACTTCTCAGATGGTTTAAAAACCCCAAGGGCAAAGAAGAGCTGCACTCTGAAGTCCAGATAGTCCAAAAACAAAAAAACAAAACAACACAAAAACACGGTATGATACGTCCCTTGGTCTGCTCACCAAGAAGTTCATTCAGCTGCTGATGGGGGATTTGAACAGGCAGCAGAAATGCTTAAAGTGCAAAGGAGAAGGATTTATGACATTACCAATGTTCTGGTAGGCATCCATCTCATCAGGAAGAAATCTAAAAACAACATTCAGTGGATGGGTTGTAGTCTGTTTGAGGATGTGGGGGTGGGGGTGGGGGCATGCTGGCCCAGTGCCTAGACCTGTCAAAAGACGTGACTGAGCTCAGTAACGAAGAAAAGAAACTAGATGAACTGATCCAAAGCTGTACCCTGGACCTCAAACTGTTAACCGAGGATTCAGAGAATCAAAGGTTAGCTTATGTTACATGTCAAGATATTTGAAAAATTAGTGGCCTTAAAGACCAAACTGTTATAGTTGTGAAAGCCCCTCCAGAAACAAGACTTGAAGTGCCTGATCCACTTGAGAGCCTACAAATTCATTTGTCAAGTACCCAAGAACCCACTGAGGTTTGTTTATGTCCAGAAGAGACTGAAACACACAGTCCAATGAAAACCAACAACCAAGACCACAATGGGAATATTCCTAAACCCACTTCCAAAGACTTGGCTTCAACCTACTTAGAACATAGCGATTGCTCAGTTTCTGTGGCAAAACTTTCTCCTCTGGCCTTGCCCACCAATCCGTTACAGCAAACTGAGGACCACATTCCTTCCAACCTAGAAGGACCATTTGTGAGCTTATTGCCTCCTTTGTTCCAAGAAGACTATCTACTAAGCCTTGGGGAGGAAGAAGGTATCAGCAATCTTTTTGATGCTTATGATTTGGAACAGCTCCCACTGGTGGAAGACTTCATGTGTAGTTGATTATGCCTTGCATAAAATCCTCTGTACAAACCAATATTTTTTTTTATTATGGAACTTCTGTCATACAGTGTTGTCACTTCCTACTTTCTTCCTCCAAGATATTATCATGAAGTAAACTACAAACTTCAAACAAAGCTGACGTTTTAATGAATTAAAAAAATTTTTTTTTTTAATTGTCAAAATGCACAGTTTTCAGGCTCCCTTGTGAAAGGCCTCCTTTGCCCCAGAATCCAATCTCATGGATAAGTCAGCAAGTTGAGACAAATGTGCAATTAGGTATCTCCCTCTTGGATTGGCTTGCTGTGACTAATGGATGGGCTATGCAATGGGGGTCTGCCCACTTGGCCCACTCAACAACATCCATCTTCCTTAATAGCATTTCAAGCTGTGCCTTCTCTGCAGAATGCATGTCTTTTGGGGGGATCTCCTAATACAGAGTGGAACTACAGGACGCGTAAATGTGTGAAGTCATGCAGAAGTGTGAACTGGATTTCTTCAGCTCTTCTTAGGAATATTTAAATTACTGTGGTGATCCAGTTTAAGCTATGTACTTACTCTCTGACACACGGGAGGTCAAAAGCACCTCCACAGCCTTCTATATGAAGAACTTGTTTTCAAATCTGTCTCACAAATACAGAAGAATTATAAGAGTTCTGCCACTCCAAGCTTTGTGGATTTTCTTGTCTCCATAAACCACTCCCACCCACCTCCTGGCCCCCCAATGTCTTTGTAAGTTTAAATTTTATTTGTAGCCAATGTCTACTTAAGAGTTCTTTGTGGATTACTTTAAACTTCTTTTATTTGTGTTAGGTGCCATTGAAGCATTCCCCATGGAACCCATCACCATTTCAATTTAATGGTTTACTTGGAAGAGATTCTTGCTAATTCAAATGGGTTAAGCAGAGGGCGAGAACTTTAAACCTTTGTGACCAAAGTGTAACAGCCTCTGCAAGAAGCCAGTCCCATCCAGCTTTGCTTCACTGGAGGGGCAGCTTGGGCTATGTCAGCCCTGGAGCTCACCACCATGGTGGCCCCTTTGAAAGGAGAACTAGGTTGGCAGTCCCAAGGAGCAGCAAAGATGGGTCCTTCCATCCTTGGACTTCTTCTGGAGCTGGGAAAAGGGCTCTCTTACACAGCACTCAGGGAGATCGGATGGCGGGGCCTTTGGGAAGAAAGAGCTACCCATTCCGTGAGGATACAGTGGCATTTACTTAAAAGTTGCTTAGAAGAGGGAGCCACCACCATTGTATGGTGCTGTAAATAGTACTAGTAACAACCTGAACCTCTTCAGCCATGAAGGAGTAAATTGGACTAAGGGAAATCAAACCTTAGAAAATGAAGTGATCAGATGGCAAGGCGTCTCCCAGTTTAATCTTTGGGAATGCCATCCCAAGTTGAAAATCCTCTTGGGTACATCCAAGAATAGCTTCCCCATTGGCAGGTAGAGATGGCCATGTCCTACCAGGACTGTGGCATTCCTGGAATGTTAAGGACTTTGGATATGAGGGTAGGGATGGTCATTTGGAAAAAACCACAACAACCCACAACTGTTAAATTGAAATGCTATGTGCCTGACACAGCATAGGCTCATAGTAAGTACTCAGTGGATAAGTGTTTCATTGAATGGAAAATATCTCTTAGGAAAACAACAGAAACAAACAAAGAGAGAAAGCCCCAGCCAGTTCACTATAGAATGATTTTCACAATATGCAAAGTGGTGGTGGGGTCAACACAATGACACCAGCACTTTAAATTATGTGTAGGTATGCATGGGTGTGTGTTTGGGAAGAAAAACAAAAGTGCAGGCAATCCCCTGTTTCTTCTGCAGCCTCTATTCCCCTCACACACACACACTGGACTTGGTCCAAAATGAAGCACTGAGGTGAGAAGGGAGGGGAAGCTTTGTGTTAAGTGCCTACTGGAAATGCACTGTGGGGTTTTTTCCTGTATGGGAAATCATTTATGCCAAGCTTTTTTCCTATTTCCCATATTTATCTCATCTGGTTAGCTGCCTCTGCTTCCAGCTTTGTGTAGTTCTCTTTGCCAGCTGCACAAAGGTGACTTTTTCCAAAGTCTAAAGAGAGAGCTCACCTGGCCTAGGTAGTTGTGTGCTTCGTTTTTCTCGTGAAACCTTTCGATAATGTAATGCTGTATTTATTGATTTTGTAAAATGAAAGGAATACTAATAAGTCATAAATGTTCCTTCCAGCAAACGGGCTGAATTGATGTACATCAATTATAGATGTCCCATACTGTATTGTTTGCATTCGTCAATTTATTTTTGACAAAGTATCTGGCACACAAAGTGGGTTAGTACTACAGTATTTGTGTTACTCTAAGTACTAAGTATGCAGGTTTCCTGGTACCATTGCTGCTATTAAAGCTCACACATGAAATGGCTAAAAGTTACAAGTGTGCAAATTATGGCTGTGTGAGTCTTAGAAACTAATGTATAAAGGGCAACACATAAGCTGTCAAACAGTGTTAGTTGTGCATTTATATGTACAGATTTGTGCCTAGCGAAGGTTTTAAGTTATGATGTAGTCTCACATTTTCATTATCTAGCAATTTTATACAGAGATTATTATTATTTTTTTTAAAAAGGCAATTAATTTGTAAACACTGCCAGAATCTTTTCTAATTGGTTTGTAATTTTTTAAGAGTGTGTCTTTGTTTTCATCCTCTATTGTGGCTCTTGTTGTCTTTTTGTTGTTGTTGTTGTTGTTGTTAAGTGTAGATCTGTAAATACAATTGCAGTATTTAAAGCTTTAGCTTTCAGGAAAAAGGAAGTAAGAACCTGTTCGGCAAGTGTGGGCGCTCCTGTGCACATGCCCTCTCTTCCCGTCAGCCGGTAGCTCCACTCTCCTCTCGAGTCCTCCGTGGCCACG
>NW_006408800.1:1271607-1291478 GCF_000296735.1 Chrysochloris asiatica | reverse complement strand
TCAGATATTTTATCTCTTTTCTGGACATGTGCCGATATGATCATCTGCTTTTGCTTCGTGGACATGTTTAATGTTTATCTGTGGCCCTAATAATTAATTGTGTATTTTGGTAATTTTTTTTATGTTTTCTGATTGCCTCCAGGAAGATGTGATCAGGATGTGGTCTTCCCGTTTCAATCTTCTTATTGCTTAACTCAGAGTAGCTCTTTCAGGTGTTGTCTGTTTCCCTGGTTTATGGCAGCTGGTATTGGTTCTTCCCTGGGTTTTGGTGTTTTATAAAGTGTTATTGCAGCTTGGCTATTTGGCAGCAGTTACTGACTCTTTTCATGTAATGTAGGGGGACAAAGAGTCCTCCAATAGCAGAAGGGAGGCCATGTGACAGCCCAACAACACCAGTCGGGTAGACTACAAAGCCAAAATCAAAATAAAAACAAAAGCAGAGTTCTCTGATAACAGAAGGGAGGCTATGTGACAGCCAAGCAACACCAGTCATGTAGAAAACAAAACCAAAAGCAAAATAACAAACAAAAACGATAATGAGATAAAAACAAAGCAAGATAAAAAAATAAAAAATAAAAAAAAGAAGAATAAGAATAAGAATTCAGCATCAGAAAAAACAATGAGATTAATTAAGGCAATCTCTAGTCACACAGCCACACACAAAAAGAAAAAAGAAAGGACCCTGTATAGGGTTTCTAAGGAGAAGCTGGTGGGTGCGAACCACTGACCTTGCAGTTCAAAAGGCTCTGCAGTCTGGTCCCGTAATCCGCAGAGCCACAGCAGGACTGCCTTCTTGCTGGTGGTAAAAACCCATCTCAAAGAGTCTCCACTTGTGCTGGCTTGTGCCTTGATGGGCGGGCCTGAGCCTCGGAGGTTGAGCAGAGGGCTAACCTAGGCAGAGGGGGTGGAGGGCGGGATTAGTGGCTGCACGTAGATGGCATCCCTGTCTGACAACATCAAAAAATGCCTCTTTGTGTCTCCCTGTGCGTGGGCACCCCACTCGACAATGCCTCCCATGGCAATGAGCCCCCCCCTCCCCACGAAGGACTGTGCCAATTCCTGTGGTCCCGCCGGCTCTCTGGGTGTGCCTGCCCTCCGAAAGGGTCCGCTCAATCCCGGCGCACAGTCCCGCGGGAGCCGAGCACAGGCGAGTGCAGGCTGGCGGAGTTCCAAAATGCCCACAGCTCCCCAGCAGCTTGACCTTTCAATAAAGCAAGTCCACAATATTGGAGGCTAAAGTCTTACGTTTGCCCAAAGGCTGTCTGTCTACCCGGGGCCTCCTCTGTGCAAAATCACCCACCCTTCCCCGGAGCCCGCACACCTGTGCTGCCTGGTCAGGGAAGCGCCAGAAGTCTAAAATAATTTTTTTTAAGGAAAAAAAAAATGAGGAAGAAAGGATACTGAAATTTTCATCTAACCTGATTGTAGTCATAATCTACAGCAAAAGTTCAGTGACTTTCCCTGCTCCTTGTTTTTGGGTCTAGTCATTTCATATGTTTTGGAGGATAGCAAAATATTAGTAGTTAATAAAAAGGAGAAGCTTGAGATTGATTTCTATAGTTAGACTTGTTCTTTCACCTCAGCCATTGTTGTAAGAAGACTCTACCTAGGTTAACCCACTGGTCCAAAGATGATGAATGGCAAAACACCCAAAAAACTAAATAAAACAAAAAACCCAGCCTCACTAATTGGACAGAGACTAGTGGGCTCCCTGAGACTACGGTTGTTGGGCATTCTTCAGGTCAGGAACTGACTCAACCCTTGGCTCCATGTTTAGCCAAAGTATTTTATTGTTAAGTGCCATCTAGTCAGTTCCAATTAATAGCGACCTTTTATAGGGTGTCCAAAGAGCAGCTGGTGAGCTTCAAGCTCAAGCCATCCTTGCGATTCAAGCCTTCTTTGCAGTCTAGCACATTAACCCATAGTGCCACATCAGGACTCTAGCCAAATAATAGGGTGTCCAATTGGGTGTACAATAACACCAGGAAGGTACACACTCCTTCAAAACACTATATGAGATCAAAAGGGCAGCATAAAACTAGAAGGCAAGAATGGACAGGAAATAAGGATAAATGAAAACAATAAACACAGGAAGAAAGTGGAAAAAATGCTATTGCATTGTGGGTACTTCAAAAAATATCATGAAACAAAGTGTGAATTGTTGAATGGAAAATAAATTTGTTCTGTAAACCTTCACTCATATCACAATCAAATGTTTTTCTTTAATGGTGATGATTGCGGGCTCTTTGCCAGACCCTGTGGCAGGACCAGGTCAGAACCTTGACAGACAGACAGACAGACAGTGAGAAAGCAGCTCAGGAGTGAGCTGACAACAGTCAGGGAGGGGTGATCAGGCTTCAGCTCATGTGGGAATGAAGGAGAAAAGGAGGGAAGCTGGTCTGGCCATGTCTGGAGGCCTGGAGGCAGGCAGTTGGCCTACTAGGCCTTGCTCTAGCTTGTGTCCGCCTGCTTTCCTTGCTCTCCAAGTTTCCTAGACCTGGTGCTCATATAGGACATCACCCCTCCTGGGTGTCAGACCCTTTATCACCACTTCCTGGACCAACTGGATGCTCATATTGACCTGTGACTCCACCCCATGCTCTCTAACTACAGCTTGTATCCCTGGAGACATCTGGGTGTGACCCAGGCACCAGCCATCCCAGGGCTTGTCTTTACAGGGTCATTGCTCAGGATTCCACCAGGAAGGTGCTGGTACTCCTCCCAGCTGTGGGAGTATGACAGAGCCCTCCTCTAGCCACTAGCACTTGACCCAGTCTCAGTCTTTTCACATAAAGCAAGACTGATAACATGATAAACTTCTGAGAAATAGCATCGCACCATCCCGGTTCAGTTGTTCTATTACAGTGAAGAAGGGAAGTTTATTGATGAGAACAAAGCAGCTGCCCATCTTCTATCTGTGTCATAGGTGAGGTGGGAGCTGGAGTCATAGGCCTCAATTCTGGGTCTATAATGTCCACTGAGCAACTCATCCCACATATAGCATAATTTGTATTTAGAATTGATGTCAGTGCTTTATGAAAATGAGACCTGGCCGAGCTTCTGCTCAGGCACGCACACTCTCTTGGCATTCCCGTAAAGATTTACAGCCTCGGAAACCCTGTACAGGGTTGCTATGAGTCAGAACTGACTCCACAGCACACAGCCACCAAAGCAACCTCAGTCTTGGCCTCAGAATGCAGGTTTGGGGCCCATGGACTTGAAGCTCTTGTTTTGTTTGGTCTGTAAAGTATTTCTCACATGCATGAATTTGTTGCTGACATTTAAATACTGGTAGATTTGATATCTACCACTCGTCTGTCAGTTTGTTGTTCTGTGGTGGCTTGTATGTTGCTGTGATACTGGAAGCTATTTGAAACACCAGCAGGGTCACCCATGGTAGATAGGCTGCTGTGGAGCTTCCAGACTAAGACAATGAAAAAAGAGAGGTGTTTTACTTCTGAATGGGTGGCCACTGGAAATCTTATAAATAAGCATCTAAGCTGTCAAAGACTACATTTTGCTTGGATCCACAATCAACACTCATGGAAGCATCAGTTAAGAAATTAAACGATGTATTGCATTAGGCAAATCTGCTGCACAAGACCTCTTTAAATGTTAAAAGGGCAAAGAGATCAGTTTGATGACTAAAATGCATCTGACCTAAGCTATGTGTTGAACAATGAATAAGGAAGACTGTAGAAGAATCGATGCATTTGAATGATGATATTGGTGAAGAATATTGAAAGTACCATGAACTGCCAAAAGAACAAATCTTTCTTGGAAGCAGTGCAGCCAGAATGCTTCTTGGAGGCAAGGATTGTGAGACTTGTCTTTCATACTTCAGACATTATCTCAGAAGGGACCAGTCCTTGGAGAGGGACATCATGCTTGGTAAAATGGAGGGTCAATGAAAAAGAGGAAGGCCTCCAACAAGATTGATTTACAATTAGTGGCAACAACAACAGGTTTGAACGTAGAAACAGTTGTGAGGATGAATGACACAGGACTAGACAGTAACGAACAACTACGGGTTTGACATAAAATCCAATTGTTAGCTGATTTGAATAACATTGGAAAACCTAGCAATACAGGACTGCTGCCTTACATGACTTTGTCCTTGAACTCCTTTCTCTTGTAAGTCCTACTGCTGCATCTCTCATTCTTGCACACCACACCCCAAATCTCTGTACTATCCTTGGAGTTTGCATTCCTCATCCCTGAACCCTTCTTCCATCCATCTCTTATATCTGTGTGTCCTGACTCCAGGGCTCTTCCACTAGCCTAGTCTATCCTCCCCTCTCAGCACTGGGTTTCAGGTGGGGCAGAATTATGGCATCCTCCTCCTCTCCCCAGGATGGAAGGAGGCACAAACTTACAGAACTTCTGTCAGACTGTACTCATAGCTTCAAGCCTAGCTCTGGGCTTTGTGAGGCTCTTCCACTGTCGTATGCTCTGCTGGTTTGTCTCCAAGTTGTACTGTCTAGTGTAAAAGTCTTTCCATGTTCCACCTCCCAGTGTCCTTCACGTCTTGCTAGATGAAGCTGGCCATGCCTGGCACTTCTTCCCTAGAAGATCCTAGCCCTTATACAAATAGGCAGAGTCACCATTGGTTTTTTAGGTGACTCAGTGGGTGGATGAGTGTCCAAAACATTTCCTGTCTGTTAAGCCTGGGTTTCCAGTCATGGTCCTTCCCTAGTACTTCAAGTTCCTCCAAACAGACCTGCCTGCAAGTATCTGCTCCCCACACCAAATGTGCAAAGATAGGGACTGTGCCGAGGCCTTCTCAATGGGGAACCCAGCTTTTGTAAACTAAGGAGGTGAGTTATCCATCTATTGGTAGAGAGAGCCCAGAGCTGCTGCAAAGAATATGTATTCCCTGGCCATCCACAGGGAGGCACCTCTATGTCTGTAAAATGTAGCTGGAAGGAGTCAAGTAGGAGGCAGGGCAGATGGCCCAAAACTGTGAGATAACCCCAGCAAGTATGACCAAGGTACCCTCTAAAAACTGGGGTACCCACAGGGCATGTTTACAAGGTCCAGGGACTCAGGGCAATATGACTTGTTTTTCGTGGGAGCAAGATAGCCCCTGTGAAGAGCTGTTTCCAGTCCAGCTTGGGAAATGGGACTGGGTTAGGGTTAATATGGCAAGACTACCACATTAGCAATTGTTTCCTGAAAATTTGTTGAGTATTGACCACTTCACAGATGAGGAAACTGAGAACTCTGCCCATGGCCATGCAAGGAGAGGGTAGTGAAGAAAGACTAGACTGCAAGCCTGGGTCAGACTCCAGGTTGTGTCACCTCCCAGAGACTCTGCCCAGGCCTAAGTGGCCTGTACTCACAGCTCTGCGATATCGAGCTGCCGTATCAAGTGGAGGTGTCACCCAATTCTAACTGCAAGACCAGGAAGGGGTTCTGGGCACTGGGTTGGGTGGGTCTCAGCGAGTCATGAAGCTTGGGAATCCTGGGAAGCCTATGTAGATAAAGGACCTGGAGCTGCCAGCATGCCTTTAATCATTCAGCCCATGATTGGGCACCTATTGTGTGCCAAGCAGTGTGTTCTCCACTCATAATACCACACTGAGCAGAAAGAGACCTGGCCCTCCTTGGAGGACAGACAGAAGCATAGCAGTCACCCTGGGCTGTGAAGCACTGAGGATGAATCAGCATAGGTGAGCTCTGAGGTGGAGAGAGGTGGAGCGTTGTGGTCCACAGCTCAGCAGGTCACCTAAGATCTGGAGAAGCCCTAGCCAGGTGGGATGAGAGTATGTTCTATAAAGAACGTTCTGGTTGCCCTCATTGGAGAAAGAGTACGACACAGACCTGCAGTGATGGGCCCCAGGGTGGTGGTACTGACACAGAGAAGACACTACCTCTATCATCCTCACTGTCATGAGTGTAGGCTTCAGGAAGCCCAGTGCTGTTGCAAAAGGGGAGGCTCCCTTTCTGGGGACTGCCTTGGTAGGAAGCTTACAGGGCTCCCACCATGCCCAGCACTGTCCAGAGAAGATGGCTGAGAGGAGGGTTTTATCTGTGGGAAGGGAGTGTCTTTCCTGGGTTTGACTATTGACACTTTTGCTCCTGGGAAAGCAGAAAAGAAAAATCCTATGACCTACTTATGCTTTCTTTTCTCTTGGCAAAGATGAGAGCTGATGGCTACTGCTGTGATGGTGATGGGTACCTCAACCAGGTGCCAGAACAGGACTCTAATGCCAGCTGCTGCTGCTGAAGCACAGTCCAGTAAACTCAACAGTAGCTGGGACTAGTTTATGGGTCAGGGCTGAAGACAGAAAGAGGGAGAGGAGGTGAGGAAAGCCTACATTGGAGAAAGTCTTCCTGGTTTCTCCTCTTCCCCTCTTCCTAGTTCCATCACCAAAGGTCATACCAAGACTTCCTGATCCCACTTATGGCTAGGGTGCCAATCCTATCCATAAGAATGTTTAGATCTTGGCCTGTTACTTGGGCACCCTTAGTACCAATGGTGTCCTAGAGCTGGATTGTACCATTCAACAAGAGCTGACATTAAATGTTCTGGAATTTTGGGAGCCAGTTGTCAAACATGAGTGCCTTAGTCTGGGTTCTCTACAGGAGCAAAACCAGTGAAGCACACACACACACACACACACACACACACACACACACACACATGTGCACGTGCACGTGCATGCAAGTGTGAGTCAAAAATTATCTGCATAAATAAATAGATAAATAAAAAGAAAAAAAATCTGTACTCTGGTTATATTAAAATGCCCGTCCACATCCACCACTAATGATACATTGAGCATGCTGATGAAGTGATTCTGTCAAATAGATGACTGGCAGTGGATTATGTGCCAAATCACTTGCAAATCAGCCATGGCTCTGCCTATGAAATAATTCATCACAGACTTAAGTTTTGAAAACTTTGTGTGAGATGGGTACCAAAATAACTCATGGAAGAGCATAAAGTGAAGCGTTGGACATCTGCAAACAAAATTTGGACTGATTCTCAAAGGAAGGTAAAGGTTTCTTCAGAAAAATAGTTACTGGTGACAGGACATGAATTCATCACTACAAGTCTGAGAGTCAACGGCAGAATGTGGAATGACAACATCCTCAATCACCAACCAAGAAAAAGTTCAAAAGTCAACCATTGATGGGAAAATGGATGCTTACAGATTTCTGGGATTCTCAAGGGCCAGTATTGGAACACTGTCAAGAAAAAGGTTCATCAATCAACAGTGCTCATTATAGTGAGATGTTTGCTGAAGAGCTGAAGCCTAAACTCTGGATTAAATGCAAAGGACTGCTATCCACAGGTTTTGTGATCTAGCATGACAATGCACGTACGCATACCTCTTCCCACCCTGTGGACTCTCTACAAAATTTTCATTTTGAGGTGGTAAAGCATCCTCCCTATAGTCCTGATCTTGCTCCATCAGATTTTCACCTGCTTGTTCCCCTGAAAGCAGCCCTTTGAGGATGAAGATTCACCTCTGATGAAGAAGTAAAGACACTGGTGCATTTGTGGCTAGCAGCTCAGACTAAAACATTTAAAATAAGGAAATATGAAAGTTTAATGACAGATAAAGTAAATTGAAAAGCAAGGAGATTATATAAAAAAATGTTGTATTTGTCTTTTCTAAAAGTTGGTTAAAATTCTACAGCCATAGTGAGTATAATTATTGACTCACCTATATATGGACTTATGGTGTAGTACTGTGGGTTAATGGCTACAAAGTCAGTTTGAACCACAAGGTTGGTGGTTCTAGCTCACCAGTCTCTCCTTGGAAAACAACCATACATGTATTGTAGTTGAAACAATAGGAATATATGTTGTAGTTTTCAAGTGCTATTGAGTAGGATCTGACCCTTAGTGATTCTGTATAGGTTTTCCAAGAAGCGACTGATGAGCTTGAACCACCAATATTGTGGTTCAAACGACTTTGCAGTTCAGTGCATTAACCTATAGTGCCACATTAGGACTCATATACCTACATATGTGTGTGTGTGTGCACGCACACACACACACACACACATATATATATTTACTTCAAGAAAATTGCTTAGCAGTTGTGAGAGCTTGTAAGCCACAAATTCATGGGCCAGGTGATGGCTAAAGACCTTTGCTAACTCACATGGTTGCTCAAAAATGGTAGGTTAGATGTCAGGTTAGAGATTTCTGCAGGCTTATAGCTCCCAAACCAGATGTCAAGTGAAGAGATGAGTGTGTTGGCTGGTGCATGCCACCTAGTCAGTTCTGACTCATAGCAACCCTGTATAGGGTTCCCAAGACTGTAAAACTTGGTGGGAGCAGAAAGCCTTATGTTTCTCCTATGGAGCAACTAGTAGATTTGAACTACTGACCTTGTGGTTAGCAGCCCAGCTCATAATCAACTATACTACCAGGGCTCAAAGAAGAGTTCAGCTACCAGGGCTGAAATAAAGAGTGGACTTTGCAAAAACATCCATTTATATACAGGAGGCAGGTTACACCCCCAAGGAAACTCCCTTTTCAGTTGATTGACTGCTCACATCAGATCATAAAATGGAAGGTAATTAGATTTGTTTTGTTGTTGTTGTTAGGTGCCATCGAGTCAGTATGCTTGGTAAACCACTGAGAATCATTGCTCTCAGGGTGACATATAACATTAACTAACACAACGGGCATATTAAAGACTTAATCACATGAACTTATACACCAATTGTTCCTCAGAAACCCTGACTCAACAGCACTTACCAACAACAGCAATATCAAAATAATTAAGTATGTTATATTAAAAATGAACACCACTTCCTAATTGTTTTACTACATTTTGCTATTATCTGTCCTTTGGAGCAATTTACAGCTATTACTTCTATTCAGTGGAAATTCCATCTAATGTGGCTATGGTGTTTCTCCTCCCAAGTTCATCAGTGAGGTCATGTTGGTAGCTTAAACTGGTCATAATGGGACTATTTACCCTATGGAAATCAGATAACCCCAAAATTCAGCACTCAGTTGATGAGTTTCGTTAATTTTCTAGACTCAGAAGGGTAGTGGAAGAAAGGTTGATAATGTGACCCACATTAAGGGTAGAGATACAGAATATGATCTGGAAATAGAAAGCACACAGTATGTTAACCAAACCAAGAGTCGAACTGCCCCACATAGGGTCTGCAAGATTGTAAACCTTCACAGAAGCAAACTGTCACATCTTTCTCCTATGGAATGGCTGGCAGATTCCAACTGTCATTGGGGAGCAGTTAAGTTCTTTAACTACTGTACCAACAGGGCTCCTTGTAGGGTCAACAAGTAAAGTTTAGCATAGAAATGATTATGAGAAAAGAGTAAGACACATGGAAACTCTGTGTGGCACCCTAGGACTGGGAGAAAACTCATCAACATGGAAGAGTCTGGGTAATAGAAGATGCTGGTTTAGGTAGACCAGAGCTGGTCTGGATTTGCTGAGCAAACGACTAGTGGGCATGTAGTGGATGTATGGGTGTTGGGTGAGTGCTTAGGCTGTGTGTGTGTGTGTATGGGAGGAGGGGTTGCAAAGGGAGCTGTCACTGTGTGTGGACCCCTTGGGTCATAAGCAATCTCTGCCTGGGAGTGAGTGCTGAGACCGCTGTAGATGATCACACCAGGCAAAGCTGCAGAGGGCCAACTTCTGGGGCTGATGCGTCACCAAGTTCCACCAGATGTCCTCAAACCCCCAGTGCTGACTCTCCTCCAGCCCTGCTGGGGTGTAGGAAGCCTCCTGTACACTCCTTTGAGTGCCTTCTACTGAAAAGGCTTAGCATAGTGTTCATTTGAAAGGAGACATATTTGAAGGAGCTTTGTCCTTTACTACAGAGAGTAACTTAAGGGGGTATTTGGAGCCCAAAGGCAATACATTGGCAATTGGCTGTGTCCGTTTTATATGTAACAAATTACCCAAAAAGCACAGGCTTAAAATAACACACAGTTATTCTCTTACAGTTCTGGATGTCTGAAGTCAGAGTCAGTTTTGGGAGACTCCGTTTCCTGGTCTTTACGGACTTCTAAAGCTACATTCTTTAGCATTCCTGACTTCTCATCCTTGCCTTCAGCTTCAAAGCCAGCTGCATAGAATCTTCAAATCTCTGAATTCTTTGTCTTCATATTGCTTTCTCCTCTGGGTCTAATCTTCTTCTGTCACTAATAAGAACACACATGGCTACATTTAGGGCCCACCTGATAAACCAAGATCATCTCTCCATCTCAAGACCCTAACTGAATCTGCAAAGTCCATTTGCCATGTAGGGTAACATTCACAGGTTTCAGGGTTAGAACCAGGGTGTCTTTGAGGGTCATTAATCTGCCTACCAGACTGACACTATTGTATTGTGATGAGCCAAAAAAATTTGAGAAAAAATTCTTCCACTGTTCAAAAGTCATTTTCTGATTCAGCGAATGTGACACTGATGAAAAAGTGAAGTTCTGACTTTTGTCTTCCTTATTTCACTCTTACCTTTCTAGTTAACATGAAAATATCAATAACATTCATATTTGCCACAAATTTGACCATCAGTTACAACCACAGCTTGGCTTAAACCTAACAGCTGCTTCTTGGAAACCTTAGACAGGGTCACTGTGAGTTGGAACCGAATCAATGGCACTTAACAACAAAATGCCCAGCTTGCCCTCTTCACAGAGGATTAAATGGATCTGGGCTAACCACCTCCAGGTGTGGCATGGGCCTCAGTGAAAATCCTTTGAGTTTTTTGCATTTTGTTAGCTTATCAATGAAGCCTTTACCAGCTGCATTTGACTCCTGTGCCTGGTTACTGCCTCCGCCTAGGTTTTCACCCACACAGTCACTGAGCTTCCTGCCTGACTTCCTGGACCTCAGATTGTACCTGCCTTTCCCTCCTCGGGCTCAAGATAACACAGACAATGCCTACTGAGTGCACAGTTAACAGCATAAATGGAACTTGGGGTTGGTGGGTAATATGCTCACTGACTCCTGTTGTGCCAGTTCCCACTATGCCCTTTGTGCTCTAAAACACACCACTAAAGCCAAAGCCCAAGAAAGGAGTTCTGGTGTGGTGCTGTGGTTTAATGCGCTGGACTGCAAGATCAGCTTGAACCTCAGGGTCAGCAGTTAAGTTCACCAGAAGCTCCTTGGAAACTCTATACAGGTTGGCTATGAGTCAGAACTGACTCAAGGACACTTAACAACAAAACAACAACAAAATCACTAGCTGTTCTTTGTTCACGGCATTCTTTCCTACTGGGTGTGAACTTGGCCTTGCCACACTGTTGTGCACTCCCAGCAGCCGGGTCCACTGGGAAATGAGTTGAATCTACTGCTGTCCACCAATACATTCTGAATCCTTGAATGCCTAACTTTATAGCACTGGAGTCTGGCTTGTGGCATAGGTGGCCACATTTTCCCCCATGCTGTGGCCCCTAAAATATGTGGACATCTCCACATCACCACCTATTGGGCCAGAAGGGCACTTAGGAATGAGACTGCGAGACCAGATTTCTTAAAGCATAAAGAAAAGGGACTTTGCAAAGTTCCCCCAGGATAAACAGGAAGATCAAGCATGGTATTAGTGGATATGGAACGCTTGTCTCACGTCTGTTAATCTATGAGCCTAGTTAACATGAAAAAGTCAGGAAATTACTTATGTAAGATACCGTCTATCTAAGAACAAACTTCTCTTATGTTCTGGGACCTCATTTAGGAAAGCACAGATTTATCTTCCAAATCACAGAATGCTTGAATTAGGGGAAACCCTTGAAACTTAGACGGAGCAAAACTTAAGCCACAAGAAAGGAATGCATTTTTAAAATCTATTGCTAAAAAACAAATGAGGGTCCCTGGGTGGTGCAATTAACATGCTTGGTGCTAAGCAAAAGGTTGGAGGTTCAAGTTCACCCTGAGGAAGAAAAAGGAGTCACTGAAAACTCCAGGAACACAGTGATACACATGGAGCTGCCATGAGCCAAATTGTTTCAGTAACAACTGGTGGTTGCTATAACAAATTACTCCAAAACTTATAATGGCAAATATTTAGTATCTCAGAGTTTGTGGGGTCAGGAATCCATCCAAGCCTGGCTTACCTGGTGCTTCGGAATGTGATCAAGGTGTTATCCAGGATCTGCTCTCATCTCAAGGCATGGTTTGAGGAGGCAGTACTTCCTAACTCACCCCCATGGTAGATGGAGGCCTAAGTCCTCACAACACAAGCTTCACACACAGTGAGGACTCAACAAAGCTGTGGTTCTTCTACCTTCCCTAGGCTTCTCTGCATTCTCTGATTCACGTTTCTATTCACAGGCGTCTGATACCTCCATGTTGCAGATGAAAAAATGGAGGCACGGTGGACACCAAACTTGTCCAAGGTCACACAGTTAGCCAGGGAATAGATCCCAGGCATGGCTGACTCAGAGGCCACGCTCTGTGCCTCCCTGGGCGATGTCCACCTAGGAACCCAGATATGTACTGTGCTGTTCTTGCTCATAAAATTATCCTGTTTAATTTATCTAGAGATGTGAGGGCAAGGGAGAAGGAAATGGAAAATCTGGAGGAAAATTCCAGACCTGGGGTTGGAGAGAGGAAAAAAAGAGTCCTTTTGGCCCAATGGGTAAACACTTGACTGCTAACTGAAAGGTCAGTGGTTCAAACCCACAACCTGCTTCTCAGGAGAAAGATGTGGTATTTGCTTCCATAAAGATAGCTGCCAAGTCAGGTCCGACTCACAGTGATCCTATATATAACAGTTGCAGTCTTGAGAATCATATGGAGCATTTTTACTTTGTACTATAGGGATGTCGTGAATCGGAAGCTCATTGGTGGCAATGGATTTTATGGGAGGGGGAGTATCATATAGAACTCAATGGTAATTTCCACAGTGATCTTTTCTTGATTTTCTCTATTTCTGGGCCTTCACAGAATATTGACATGCTGTGCTGGAGACCTGCAGCACTGGGGAAGACTTCATGAGCTCTTTGTCCAGCAGTTCTGCACCTGTTGGATACCCTACCATGGACACTCCTGAACATCAAACTCAACACACCCAGAAAGAAGTGGTTAGGACAGAACTGAGTGTTCATTGCATTACTGAGTGAGCTATACATGTTTAGGAATCGGGTGCAAAATGAAAGTGGTAGGATCCTTGTCCAGAACACAGGAAAGAAACCTTTTCCTATCTCCCATGGTCTGCCTCTGGACCTACCTCATGCTGTTTTCTTTCTTTTTCATTTCACAGGTACTTGTGATGTGAGTGCAGACCCTCCCAGGCTCTCAGGGCTCAGTTAATCAGTGTGTGCCCAACTCCAACCCTCTGTGAACTCATGCCCAGGCCCTTAATGGGATCTGGGAGGTGACAAAGGTCACTAGATGGTAGGAGGATGGATGACTCACAGCCTGTCCTGGAGATTGGAATGGATCAGGAAAAGGTCAACTGTGAGCTGAAACTCTAAACCCCCAGTGTGGGCTTCAGTTACAAAACACATATGCAAAGATGAACTTCCTCAGAGATTCAAGATGCCAATGGCATCTTCTACCTGTCTGCCCCTAGAAGTCTCTCCTTGTCATTTTTATAGTGCTTCATGCTTGTACTCTCTACCACAAGTAAATTTCCTTTCTCATCCTGGATTGCAATGTTCCTCACAAATGTTCTCCATTCCAACTGCTAGGGAATTCTATTTTGAAATGTTATCTATCCTTTCATTTTTGGTCCCATATATCCATATAAATTTAGAAACTCTGAAAGAACACCTTAATTTATATCCTGTGACTATGTGGGTGAAGGAAAAAGAGGCTGTTCATTATATATCACATTTTTAGGTTCTTAAATTCCTCTATCCCTCCTTTTATTCTTTCTTGCAAATGTGATGAAATGTAACATTTACCAGTAACTGAGAATTCCTGAGGCAGCAGCAGCAACAGCAACAGATACTCTAAGTCAGAGATTTCAAAACTTTGTCCATCTGTCACAGAACCCTGGAGTTACTCTCTCAGAATAAGCCAGTAAGGAAATTGTTGATTCAGTGGCTCTCCCTGCTCAGAAAATAGACTCTGAGGCTGGTTGAGGAACTATACAGCTCTAGGATGCCTGTGACTTGAACCCTAGCACGCATCTTTTTGTGGTGTCTGGGCATAAATCTCTCGTGCATGCTCCTGAGCCTCCTGGAAGTCATGACCTTATTTACCTGTCCATATCTGGAACAATCACTCATCTCTCAGGATGTCATACTGTGGTGGCTTGCATGTTGCAATGATGCTGGAAGCTATGCCATGGTGGACAGGTTTCAGTGGAGCTTCCAGACAAGATAGACTAGGAAGAAGGAGAGATGAACTACTTTGGAATGATTAGCCACTGAAAACCTTATGAATTGCAGTGGAACGTTGTCAGATACCCTTTTGTTGCAAATTCCACAAGATGTATGGTCATGAGAGGTCTCTCCTTGAAATTCAGAAGGGCCTGAGCAAGTGAAGGACCGTAAAATGCAGGGTGACAAGTGCCACTCTAATTCAACCTCTTCCTCAAAACTCACTCAAGAGATAAACCATTCAATAAAAGTGTGAGTGTCAAACAGCAATAAGCTTGTTAGCATCCTGACATTCTCTATTAAATGTCTTAGGATTTTCGTAGGATTTTGGCTATTATGTTGGCTCGTCATTGTGTAACCATAATTAGGGTAGTTTCTGTCCTGTTTATCATTCTGGAGGAAAAGGTCATAAAATGCAATCTTTGGAATTTGTAAACATATTTCGAAGGCAGCCTCTCAACATTGCACTACAGCAACTTAGGTGAACAAATCTGAGTAAGTGAAGCAACTTTCACATCTACAAAGACAAATTGTCCAGGGAGATGGTATAGAGATACTTTCTGTTTTCTTTGTGTTAAGTGCCGCTAAAATCACTGGATATTATACACAAAGGAAACATCAGAAGATTCTGAAAGGTGGAATGAAGATGGCAGACAAGCTAATCTTGAAACCCAAGGAATGACATGACAATGACTTCATTAGATTTTCTTTTTGACTCATCTAATATAGCTCAGACTCAGAACTGAAGAAAGCAGCAACCCAGAAACAACAATGAGTACAGATAAGAAGATATCCAACCAAAATCTTTTTCCTCATCATATTATCAAGAAAGGGAAATCCTAGTAAGACAGAAAACTAATTCTTCTACTTAACTAAAGCATTACAGAAACAGAGGAATGCAATGGTTGGAGTGAATAGAGGTACATGCTGTTAACTGTTGGTGTATGGAGGGGACTGCAACCATATAATGAAGCAAAGTATATGATTTGTTGAATATAAAACTGATGATTTTCTCTGGAAACCTTCATTAAATTTACAATAAAAAGTTTAAAAAAAATAAATACTATCACTGTTCTCTGGCACCATGCCAGTGAGCAAGCCTAGATTTTCATTCTAGACAGACTTCCATTCTATCACAAAGTACTCTTGCTCCTCTAATGGAGTGGTGTCAGAGATGTCAGAGTAGGGAGCTTGGACTTCAATTTATGCTAGATAGTTATGAGGCATTTCCCAACATGGCATCACTAGAGATCATGTGGAGAGCAAGAGTGTAGCATTCCTGCCCCTCACAGCCACAGTGATATCAGCAGTAGGGAACCAAAATCCCTATACTTATGCAACAATAACAAGAAAACCTTCCAAATGTTATGTGTCAATGAAGACCAACAAGGGAACCTGGATTTCTATACCCACTTGACAGTAACGTGTGTGCAGGAGTAGTGCCAGAGAAAAATTAGCTAAAACAGAAGGTTTAAATAAGATTTAGAGCCTCACAACATAATTCTCAACGTTGCTGTTTCCACTGAAAATCACTCATTTTACCAAGAATCAGGATATCTCATGCTGATAGAGATATTAGAATTATCTGACAGATTTTGAAGCAGCAACAATAATAGTGCTTCAATGGGCAATTACAAACATATTTAAAACAAATGAAATAATATAAAATCTCAGGAATGCAATAGAAAACATTAAGAAGAACCAAATGGAATTTTTAAATTAAAAAATACAATAATTCAAATAAAAAGCTCATTAGATGTACTCAACAGCAGAATGGAAAAGAACAAAGAATGAATGAATGGATGACTTGAAAAATAGAACAATAGAAATTGCCCACTCTGAATTACAGAGACAAAATAGGATGGAAAACCAAACAAACAAGATGAACAGCCTCAGATCTAGCATTTGAGTCATCAGAATTCCAGAAGAAGAGAATAAAAAGAGCAGGACTAAAAATGTATTTAAAGATATAATGGCTGCCAACTTCCTAAATTTGCAGATCTAAGAACCCAAGAATCCTACAGATTCAAGAAACCTAGCAAGATCAAAAAGGGTAATCCCAAGAAAATCCATGCCAATGCACTTCTGAAATTATAGGTAAGAAATCTAGAAAGTAGCAATAGAGAAATGACACATGATCTCCTTTGTTTTCTATCGTTTCTATCTCCACTTTCCTTTTTTCTTCTTTCTTTCTGATTCTCTTTACCAACCACTGCTGTTTTTTTTTTTCTTTTTGTTTTTCTTTACTGTCTGGTGTCTTTCCCTTTTACTCATTTCTCTCCCTAATTGGTTTAATTCTTTTTCTTTCTTCGTATTATCTCTCTTTTGTTTCTCTCTTTTATTTTTTAAAAATTTTACTCTATCAGGGAAAAGCTACTCAAAAGATAGCAAGTTTCTTATTGGAAACCACTGAGACCAGTAGAAAATGACACAACATTTTCTAAGTACCAAAAGAAAAAACCCTGTTAAGCCAATATTCAGTATCCTGAGAAATTATCCTTTATGAATGAAAAGGAAATTAAGACATTTTCAGGTGGAGGAAAATAAAGAAAATTTATTGTGGACATCTTCTAAAAGAATATTTAAAGATGATCTCTAAACAGAAAGGAGATGATAAATGAAGTAATCTTAGAATATTAGAAAGGAAGAAGGAAAACTGGCAAAAGTAAATATATAAGTAAATAGAATACACTTTCTTTCTCTTAAGTTTTCTTATTTACGTTTGGGTGTTCAAGCTAGAATTATAAAATTACCAAACTCTCAAAATAAAAAACAAAACAAAGAAAGAATCCTGAGAGCAGCTCAGGAAAAACAAAAAGTTACCTACAAAAGAGAACCAATAAGATTAAGCTCTAATTTCTCAGCAGAAACCATGCAAGCAAGAAGGCAATGGGGAAACATACAAAAAACTGAAATAAAATGTTACTAACCAAGAATCATAAACCCAGCAAAACTGTCCATCAAATATGATAGTAAAATTAGAACATTTCCAGATTTATAGAAAGTAAAGGAATTTGTAACAACAGGTGAACTTTACAAAAAATACGAAGGAACGTCCTTTAGACTGAGAACCAACAACAGAAGGCAACAACCTGAGATTGATTGACATGGCAATATCACCCAGAATTTAATCCAGATACAAAAGAAACTCTGGTAGCATAGTGGTTACAAATCAGGCTGCTAATCTTATGGTCAGCAATTTGAAACTACCAGCTGTTTTGTGGGAGAAAGATGAGGCTTTCTGCTCCCGTAAAGATTTACAGCCTTGGAAACCCTATGCAGGGTTGCTATGAGTTGGAACCGACTCCACAGCACATAACAACAACAACAATATAAGACAAATCCTCAAGACTGAAAATAGGAAGCCAGGAATATCAATTTACAATGAAGACGATTGCAAAATAAAAAGAGGAAAAGTGTAGTTACAGAACTTACAAATGGTGAGGAAGTCAGATAGATTTCAAGATTGTTTAAAAATGTTTCAAGATTGTTTAAAAATAGGACTTTTAAAATAGGGAAGAAATTAATAGATTACAGGATTTTTACTGTTGTGTCCTGTCAAGTTGGTTCTGACTCACAGCTACCCTATATAGGGTTTCTGAGGAATGGCTGGTAAGTTTGAAACACAGACCTTGCAGTTCAAACTGACTTTGAGGTCGAGTTCTTATCCTAAGTTGCCACATCAGGACTCCTTAAAGCCTACAGCACCCAGTATTAACAGGGGGTCTCTCATCCAAGTACTAACCAGGCCTGGCCTTGCTTAGCTTCCGAGATTGGGTGAGATTGGATGCATTATGGGTAGTAAGGTTGTAGATGATTACAGACTAACCTCAAAGAAAATTAATACACCTTCACATCAAATCATAAAGAGGGAAAGCCATAAAGATTAAGTCAATATTAAAACAACAGCAATGAAGACATTGACAAGAAAATGCACAAAAAAATTAATTCAGCAAAGAAAATTCTGTGAAACAAAGAAACCAGCAGCACCACAAAAAAACACACAGCAAAATGACTGTGATCAATTCCTACCTATCAATGATTACACTGAAAGTTAATGGATTAAATGTATCAGTCAAGAGACAGAGAGTAGCAGAATGGATAAGAAAACAGGACTTTCTATATGCTGTCTACTGGATACACGCCTTACAGACAAAGATAAAAATAGATGAAAATTCAATGGATGGAAAATATATCTGAAACTAACAAATAAAAATGAGCAGGAGTGGCAATATTAATTTCTGATAAAATAGACTTTAAGGGAAAAACCAGCATAAGAGAAAAAGAAAAGATCTCATGACTAAAGCATCAACTGAGCATGAGGATATAACCACAGCAAATATCTATGCTCCAAATGAAAATGCCTCAAAAATATAAATCAAACTCTAACAAACTTAAATGCAGTGGCACCGTATGATAAGCACTGGATTGTGAACCAGAGGTCATAAGATTGAGCCCTCCAACTGCTCTGTGAGAGAAAGATAAGGCTTTCTGTTCCTGCAAAGATTTAAAGACTTGGAAACCCTATACAGGGTCACTATGAGTCAGAACTGACTTGATAGAATTTAACAACAGCAATAGAATTGAAGAAAGAAATAGACAAATCTACAATAGGATATTTTAATAAGCAACTTTCAATGACAGAAAAACTAGAAAGAAACTCAACTAAGACACAGAAGAATTACGTAACACAACCATCAAACTTGACCTCATAGATTTATACAGAGCACTCAGTCCAACAACAGCATAACACACATTCTTTTTCCAGTGAACATGGAACATTCTTTAGAACAGACCATTTGTTAGGCCCCAAAGCAAGCCTCAATAATTTTTTAAAAAAGTTTTTATTGTGAATTGAGTGATGGTTTACATGGCAGAACATCAGCTTTACACTCATCCTATTGTATTCCATTTCATTGCAATGACAACAATCCCCTCTATGCATCATCATTCAACAGCATTTGCTTCCATTCCCTCTTTTTTTGATGTACACCAAAGCACTCAGGAATATATAACCTTTCAAACAACCACAGGGTTACCCTGCAAGCCTGCCCCCTGGCCATCAGCACACAGTTCCTCTCCCTCCATGAGTCTAGAGTTCCCAGTCACTCAATCGCTCCTTGTCTTCATCTCTGCCTCCATCTCTGGCATCGCTGCTTCTCTGGATATGGTCCCACACTCCACTATTCTCCCTTGATGGTCCCAAGGTCCTCCACTCTTGTACTGAAAGATCAACCACTCCCCTCCTTTTGATACAAAATTTCTACCTTCACATTTGCAACAATTGCAATCATTCCTGATAACAATTATTCACTATTGAACCACAAGAGTCTTATCACCATCTTCTTTCACCAGCCCCATCTAGACAGGTTGAAAACCACTTAGTGGAGAGTCTACCTTTCCCTGCACCCTCTGAAACTAGACTCACTCTTAAAAAATTGTAAGCCAGTCACTTTGTGCCTTTATATCTCACCCCTCCATTTTGGTAGTCAATGTCGGGTGGACGTGTAGCAGAGAGCTCCACCAACAACAACACAGAATACCTGACCAAGCAGGCTCAGGGGATGGTCCCAGAACTCTGAACCACATATAAAGGAATACT
>NW_006408800.1:1240968-1247087 GCF_000296735.1 Chrysochloris asiatica | reverse complement strand
CGCTCCAAAGATGGAGAAGTGGCTGTCCTCTCGCTATAGGGTCAAATTAGTCAGGCTGGAATCCATACTGGAGAGCTTTTGACCTGTAACACAGACTAAAACTCTAGCCCCTTGGTTAGTCACGTAATAAAGAAACATTCCAGCATCCTAACATGATAGTTGATACAATCTTGCTTGCTGAAAGCATTTAAAATACTTACTGTTGAAGATCAAAGACCACAGCCTTCACTATGTGTTGCATATCAATATAAAGAAAACGAAGATCCTCACCCCTGGACCAATGAAAAACATTAGGATACATGGAGAAAGGATTGAAGCTGTTGAAGACTTCATTTTACTTGAATCAACCATCAATACTCATGGAAGAAAAAGTCAGGAAATCAAATGACATACTTCATTAGGCAAATCTTCTGCACAAGATCTTTTTAGAGTGTTCAAGAGCAAAAAATATCGGTTTGAGGACTAAAGTGCCCTTGACTCAAGCCATGGTATTTGCAATTACCTCATATGCTTGTGAAAGTTGGACAATGAATAAAGAATACCTTAGAAGAGCTGGTGCATTTGAGTTCTGGTGTTGGAGAAGAATGTTGAAAACACCATTGACTGCTAGAAAAACAAACAAATCTGTGCTGGAAAAAGTACAATCAGAATCTTTCTTAGAAGCCAGAATAGCCAGACTTCATCTCTCATCCAACAGACATGTACCAACCCTCCAGCCCTGCCTGGACACATGGACATTTTTCCAGTTTACTGGTTGGATCAGAAACTTTGTACAGGGTTGCTATGAGTCAACACTGACTCCACGGCACCTAACAACAACAACAACAACAACTTTGTTGTTGGCCAGATCCTGCAGGGGTAAGCACTTCTATCTTACTGAGAGGAATTTGCCCAGTTAAGGCAATATTTGTTGTTGTTGTTAAGTGCCATTGAGTCAGTTCTGACTCTTATTGACCCTGTTTAGATTTCCAACTGGTTCGCACTGGTTAGTGTGACCTACTGACTTTGCAGCTCAAATCGACCTTGTGTTCCAATGCTTATCCTACAAGCACCACACCATGACTTGCTGTTATTTCATTAGTGACAAAAAGTCCTATAATGGAAACAGCATTTTTGAGAAAGGTCACTCAATAAAAAACTCTTAGTTTCTCAACCCTGGCTCTTTCTGGCAAAGATAAGTGTTTAAAGATTACATTAAAATATGAGTTCCAATGCTTCTAAAACATCCAATTCTAAGACTTCTCTAACAGGTTGTTGAACTCAACATAATTTCTATATACATGACAGAAAACTCACATCTCCTGGATGCTGACATTGTTATTGATCTCTAGTCTGGAGAAAATTAAGAAAAATCATTTATAGCTACTCTTATTTCAAACACTGATTCATTTCCTCTTTGGTTGAGTCTATAAAATACCCTCTCTCCAGAAGACATATTGAGTGAAAAGCAGTGCTCATTTTTCAATGATTTTTCTATGACAAAGTGATTTTCCTTTTCTTCTACTTCAGTGAAGGCTTTTGCTTCTTTTCTGAGTGAACTTTTAGAGTCGTTTGTACCAGGAATGAGCTCACTTTCTCTTAACCAATTGCTGATCTCATTCATATTTAAGGCACTTCCCTTCTCTCTAGGTCTGCCCCTACATCACAGAGATACCATGTAAGGTCCATGCCCAGGATTTCAGTCTGCCTGTCCATTTTAGTAGTTTCCTTCCCTGACATCATGATTATGACAATTACAATAGATGATCACCTGTTTTGAAAAAAAAGACCTCTATTGGTATGACATGTATCGAAGCATGCCTTTGAGGAAGAAGCAAAACTTCTAGCAGACATTTTGTAGCAAGGAGGGAAGTGATTACCTTTTCAGCCTAGGAGTGGAGGTCCTAGGATCATGAAAGGAGAGGAGTGGAGAGCAGGACCATACCCAGAAAAGCAGTGATGCCTGAGATGGAGGCAGAGATGATGACATGGAGAGATGGAGCAGTTGGGGACTTTAGACACAGAGAGGGAGAGGGACTGTGTGTGCAGGCTTGTAGTGTAGTGTATACCCTTTGGTAGGTTGATGATGCATGGAGGGGATTGTAACCATATCAATGGAATGATATACAATAGGATGAATGTAAAACTAATGTTCTCCCATGTAAACTATCACATAATTCACAATAAAACATTAAAAAAAAAAAGTCTAGCAGAAATTTCATGAGTGATTAGACAAAGGAGTCACCAATCTGCAGAGTGGGCATGTGGAACTGATGCGGCAAGTGGAACTGAGCTCATGATGTGGGAGATGTTGATGATGGGTACAACAGGCCATGAACTCATGTTTTTCCCTTATTAATTGATAGCTGCCTGTTGAGAAGGAAAAATAATAAAGAATTGAGATGTATCCCAAATACATCTTTTATCACTCAATTCTTTTAGTTGCTAGAATGATCAGGTCATACATTTAAAACATGTGATCAGAGTCTCCATCCTTTTTCTTTCTTTTCTGTTTCTGCCCAAGTCAAAATCACTAGCACTGAAATCTTAGCCTCCAGAGACACTGTGCTGTGGTGGAGAGATGAGGTTAGGATCTTCCATTGTTCATCCATCAGTTTGTCATACTGTGGTGGCTTGTGTGTTGTTATGATGCTGACAGATATGCCATTCAGTATTTTAAACACACAAGCAGGGTCACCATGACCTTCCAAACTAAGACAGATGAGGACGAAGGAGATGCAGACAACTTCTGAATGGTTAACCTCTGAAAACTTTATGAATAGCAATAGAGCACTGTCTTATATAATGCAGGAAGATGAATTCCTAAGATTGAAAGTCACTCAAAATATGATTAGGGAAGAGTTAACCTACAGTTAACCTTAATAACATGAATGGAGCAAAGCTTTTGGGACTTTCAGTTGCTTATAGGGCACAACTGAAAATGAGAGGAAAGAGCTGCAAACATCCGTTAATAATCAGAATGTGGAATGCACAAAGTATGAATCTAAAAAAACTGGAAGCCATCAGAAATGAAATGGAATGCATAAAGATTAATATTTTAGACATCAGTGAACTGAAATGGACTGGTATTAGCAATTTTGAAGGAGGTCTGGTAGTGTAATGGTAACCTCAGGGTCGGCAGTTTGAAACTACCAGCTGTTCCATGGAAGAAAGATGAGGTGTTCTGCTCCTGTAAAGATTTACAGCTTCAGAAACCCTGTACAGGGGCATTATGAGTCAGAACTGACTCCATGGCACATAACAACAACAACATGGCAGGAATGACAAATTGAAAAGGAATGGCATCACACTCATCATTAAAAAGAGCATTTCAAGACCTATTTTAACATACAATGCTATTTGTGATAGGATAGTATTATATGCCTACAAGAAATATCAGTAAATACCACTATCATTCAAATTTATGCACCAATAATTAAAGCCAGTGATGATGAAATTGAGGAATTCTACCATCATCTTCAGTCTAAAATTGGTCAAATATGCAATCAAGATGCACTGATAATTACTGGTGACTGAAATGTGAAAGTTGGAAATAAAGAGGACAAATCAGTAGTTGGAAAATATTACCTTGGTGCTAGAAATAATGCTGGAGATTGCCTGATAGAATTGGGCATATCCAATTAGTTATTCATTGCAAATGCCTTTTTTCAACAACATAAAAGACAACTATATACCAGATAGAATACACAGGAATCAAATTAAATACATCTGTTGGAAGAGAAAATGAAGAAATTCAATATTATCAGCCAAAACAAGGTCAGGAACTAACTGTGGAACAGGCCACCAATTGTTCTTGTGCAAGTTCAAACTCAAATTGAAGAAAATTAAAACAATTCCATGATAGCCAAAATATGACCTTAATATATCCCACCTGAATTTAGAGACCATCTCATGAATAGATCTGATGCATTAGAGACTAATGACCAAAGATCTGAGTTGCGAGATGACATCAAGATCATCATACAGGAAGAAAACAAAAGGTCATTAAAAATGCAGTAAAAAAAGAAATTTTCAAAGGGCAGCTGGAGAAGACAAAGTCAAGTATTATAATGAAATGTACAAAGACCTGGAGTTAAAAGAAAAATTCAAAGCTCAATTTGAAATATTAAAGAATTCTATGGACAAAGTATTGAATGATGCAGGAAACACCAAAAGAAAGTGGAAGGAATACACAGAGTCACTGTACCAAAAAGAATTGGTCAATGTTCAATCATTTCAAGAGTTACCATATGATCAAGAGTTGGTGGGATTACAGGAAAAAGTTCAAGTTGCACCGAAGACATTGGTGCAAAACAAGACTCCAAGAACTGACAGAAAGCAAATGGAAATGTTCCAACAAACTGATGTAGCACTTAATCACTCACTTGTCTGTGCCAGGAAATTTGGAAGCTAGCTACCTGGCCAGCCAATGAGAAGAGATCCACATTTGTGCCCGTTCCAAAGAAAGATGACCCAATGTAATATGGAAATCACTGAACAATATCATTAACATCACATGCAAATAAAATGTTGCCTAAAATAATTAAAACATGGTTGCAACAGTATAGTAATAAGAATCTGCCAGAAATGCAAGCTGAAATTAGAAGAGGATGTGGAATGAGGGATATTATTGCTGGTGTCAGATGAATCTTGGTTGAAAGCAGAAAATACAAAAAAAATGCTTATTTGTGCTTTATTGACAATGCAAAGGCATATGACTGTGTGGATCATAACAAACTATGGATAATTGTGTGAAGAATTCCAGAACATTTAATTGTGCTCATGAAGAAACTTTACACAGATCAAGAAGCAATCATTAAAACAGAAAAAGGGTACACTGAATGCTTTAAAATCACTAAAGGTGTGCTCCAGGGTTGTATTCTTTTGCCATGCTTATTCAATCTGTATGCTGCACAAATAATCTGAGAAGCTGGATTATATGAAAAAGAATGTGGAATCAGGATTGGAGAAAGAGTCATTAATAACCTGTGATATGTAGATGACACAACCTTTCTTGCTGGAAGTATAAAGAAAACAAAAATCCTCACAACTAGACTGATAAAAAAAAATCATGATAAAAAGAGAAAAGATTGACGTTGTTAAAGACTTCATTTTGCTGGCTCTACAATCAGTGCATGGAAGCAGCAGTCAAGAAATCAAATGATGTATTGCATTAGGCAGATCTGCTACAGAAAACCTCTTCAAAGTATTTAAGAGCAAGATGTCCTTTGAGGACTAAGGTATGTTTAACTCAGACGTGGTATTTTCAATTACCTCAGATGCATGTGAAAATTGAGCAATGAATAATGGAGATCATAGAGGAATTAATGCATTTGAAATATGTTGTTGCCAGAAGAACAATTAAATCTGCGTGGGCAGAAGTACTGCCAGAATGCTCTTTAGAAAGTGAGGATGGTAACACTTTGTCTCAAGTATGTTGGGCAAGTTATCAGTAAGGACCTGTCCACAGAAAGGAACATCATGGCTGGTAAAGAGTCAGTGAAAATGAGGAAGACCTCCAACAAGATGGATTGATACAGTGGCGGTAACAAAGCGCAAACATAATGATTTTAAGGATGGTGAAGGACCAGGCAGTGTTTCATTCTCTTGTGCACAAGATAGCTATGAGTCAGAAATGACTTGGCAGTATCTAATAACATCCTGATGTGGCACTGTAGAATAAGCACTGGACCGCAAGGTTGGTTTGGTCTGCAAGGTCAGCAGTTCAAACTCACCAGCTGTTCCTTGGAAGCCCTATACTGGGTTACTATGAGTTGGAACTGACTCTACGGCACTTAACAACAGCAACAACAAATAACATTCTGGTATGGTGCTTCAGGATAAGCACTGAACTGCAAGGTCTGTTTGAACCTCAAGGTTGGAGTTAAAATTCATCAGCTGCTTCTCAGAAACCTTACACAGGGTCACTATGAGTTGGAACCGATTCAATGACACTCAACAACTACAACAACAATAACAACATAGCTTTCAGTTCTAACCCTGTTATTGAGTAACCTTTGATGTATGCTTGAGTAAAACTGGTCTTGTTGTTGTTGTTGTTGTTAAGTGCCGTCGAGTCGGTTCCGACCCATAGCGACCCTGTACAGGGTTTCCGAGGGTGTAAATCCTTACGGGAGTAG
>NW_006408800.1:1235296-1236493 GCF_000296735.1 Chrysochloris asiatica | reverse complement strand
TTGGTCATGATGTATTATTTTTTTGATGTGCTGTTGGATTCTGTTGGCTAGGATTTTGTTGAGGATTTTTGCCTCTATGTTCATGAAGGATATTGGTCTGTAATTTCCTTTCTTAGTGATGTCCTTTCCTGGTTTTGGTATGAGGTTTATGCTTGCTTCATAGAAAGTATTAGGGAATTTTCTATCCTCTTCTATGTTCTGGAATAATTTGAGTAGAATTGGTGACAGTTCTTCTTTGAATGTTTGGTAGAACTCTGCCTTAAAGCCATCTGGGCCTGGGCTTTTGTTTGGAGTTTTTTGATGACCTGGTCAATTTCTTCTTTTGTTATGGGTTTGTTCAAATTTTCTACTTCAGTCCAAGTAAGTTTAGGTAGTTCGTGTTTTTCTAGGAATGTATCCATTTCGTCCAAATTTTCAAATTTGTTGGAGTATAGCTCTTCATAGTATTCTGTTATTATCTTTTTGGTTTTGTTTGGTTCTGTTGTGACTTCCCCTGTGTGGTTTCTAATGCAATTTATTTGTGTCTTCTCTCTCTTTTCTTTAGTTAGTTTTGCCAATGGTTTGTCAATTTTATTAATCTTTTCAAAGAACCAGCTTCTTTTCTTGTTGGTTCTTTCTATAGTTTTTTGATTTTCCATCTCATTTATTTCTGCTCTTTATTACTTCCTTTTTTTTGGAGACTGTAGGTTCCCTCTGCTGGTCTGCTTCTAATTGTTGAAGATGCTGTGTTAATGTGTTGATTTTGGCTCTTTCCTCTTTTTGGATGTGTGCATTTATTGCAATAAATTGTCCTCTCAGAACTGCTTTCACTGTGTCCCAAAGATTTTGATATGTTGTGTTTTCATTCTCGTTTATTTCCAGGAACTTTGTGAATTCACATTTAATTTCTTCTTTTACCCAGTAGCTTTTCAGCAGGGTGTTGTTTAGTTTCCATGTCTTCGATTTTATTGATTTGGCCTTCTTATTGTTGATTTCTAGTTTTATGGCATTGTGGTCTGAGAAGATGCTCTGTAGAATTTTGATGGTTGTGAATTTATGGAGGCGTGCTTTGTGACCTAACATGTGGTCAATTCTGGAAAATGTCCCATGCTCACTGGATAAGAATGTGTATTGTGCTGTTGTTGGGTAGAATGTTCTGTATACATCTATGAGGTCAAGTTGGTTGATTGCGTTGTTAAGTTCCTCTGTAGCATTGTC
>NW_006408800.1:1227010-1233884 GCF_000296735.1 Chrysochloris asiatica | reverse complement strand
TTTTATCCTTTTAGCTGCTTGTTCTTCTACCTTGGCAGTATTGAGAGATCTGTCTTCCAGCACGTTAGTTCTGGCTTCCATCTCTTCTAGTCTGCTCCTTTCTCCTTTTAGGCTATTGTCCATTTCTGATATCTTATTGTTGATCACCTGGGCATCTTTTTGCAGGTTTTGAATTGTTTCCAATGCTGTGTCTATCCTATTTGATTGTTCCTAGAGAATTTTTTTTTACTTCTTCCTTATGTTCCTCGACCCCTTTTCGGATTATTTGAATTTGTTTCCATCTCATTCTTCTGAATTCCCTCTCAGGCATATAAAAAACTCACTCATCCTCCTTTATGAAGGTTTTGTCTGTCTCCAGTTCATTTGCGTCACCTCCTTTCTTCTGCTTTTGGACATGCTTTGATAAAGTTGATTGTGTCTTATTGGTCATGGTTATTGTTTTATTATTATTGTTGTTGTTATTAATGTGATCAGGAGATGGGCTTCCCTTTTTGTCTGTAATTCGTAGCAAATGTTGTTGGGTCTCGTCTAAGTGGTGGAGTATTATGTTGTAGCTTGGCTATATGGCCACGATTGCTATTTCTTCTTATGGGATGTAGGCAGGACAAGTTCCCACCTCCACGAGGGATGTGTAGTCAACAAGAACTCTCTGTGCATGGGTGCACTGTACCTGGGTGATTTTTATTGGGATCTCAAGCCAGGGTGGGAATACTTGGGGCGGTAGGAAGTTATATCACTTCTGGCCTTTCTGGGGAATGCAGCTGTCCGAGGGGGCTGGCCCTGGTCCCGCTCTCTAAACTCTGTAGTCACAGGAGTGACCCACAGTCTCCGCAGGAAAGAGTCCCAAAATACTCGCTTTTCTTTATCCTTGTTAGCACGGTTTCTCAAAAATGTGAGCCCAGGAGAGATTATGATAGTCCCAAAGCCATAGGACTGGTATATTAACGCCTCCTTTGTGAGATCCCACTTCTAGCTAGGAGTGGGGGCAGGGGTCTTAGCTGAAGCAACAGATGGGGGATGATGGGTGACCTCAAGAAGCTGTCGCAGCCTTTCTTACATTCTCCAGAATTCTTCACACTCTCTGTGCATGGGTGAGCTGCACCCGGCCTATTTTTATTGGGGTCTCAAACCAGGGCGGGAAGAGTTGGGGTGGGAGGAAGTTATATATCACCTCTGGCCCTTCTGGGAGACGCCACTTACCAAACGGGCCAGCCCTGGCCCCGCCTTCTAAACTCTGCTGTCGTGGGAGCGACCTGCAGTCCCCGCAGGAAAGAGTCCCAAAATACACGCCTTTCTTTATCCTTATTAGCACGATTTCTCAAAAATGTGAGCCCAGTAGAGATTATGATAGTCCTAAAGCCGTGGGACTGGTCTATGAATGTTTCCTTTGTGAGATCCCACTCGTTTTTTCCGCCAGAGCAAGTCCCTACCTTTTCTGGCTGTCCTCCCGTACTGGAAGTCTTCAGACTCACCTACAACATTATGTTTTGTTTTTTTTTTAAGTGAAGAGTAAATTTGGATTTATTCTTAATTGTCCTGAGTACAAAAGCAGGTTAAAATTTCAAACCAATGTCTTATTCTCAAAATAAGGTTGGAATTAATTTCTTTTCCACTGAGGCTAATGATGTTAAAATACGCATATTCTGTCAGCCTTTTACAGCATGAAGGCATGAGGGTTTTTGTCTTCAAATAACTTTCTCCATTTCACCACACAAAGGCAGCTCGTTCTTGTAACATGCGGACACCGAACCGCTGCCATTCTCGCTGATAAATCCACAGTTCCTGTGTCTTGTCTAAACAAGCTAATACTGCCCCTCCTTTCCATGCAATCAGCCGGGGATCCATGTCCTTACGTCTTGTAATCACATCTACATTTTTAATAATTCTCCTGAATGAAGGTGGCATTTTGTTGAGTATTCTATGCTTCAGGAATTCTTGAGCTTTATGAAACATCAAGCCACCTCCCACCACCAGGATGGAACTGTACATCTTCTTTTTGGTATCATCAGATGAACAGCAGTGTATGCTATGAAGGATCGCTTTATCTAGTCCCAGGGCTTTCCCTTCAAACAGCGAGATGGCAGTCTTTCTGGACATCAGTGCAGTGAGAGCCTCCTCGGAATCATTGCCGGCCATCAGACAGTCTCTCTGGGAGGATCCCAAATCCACCTCCTGGGAATGAAGTCTTTCCGGAAGATCAGAGGGCTGGCCACGAAGATCTCCTTCAAATCCAATGGGCTTGGATGCAGACTTTTGGTCAGCAGTAGCTTTTGCAGACTGTTCCTGCTTGCTCTGAGTAGCCAGTAGGTAATGTTCATCATGAGGGTCCTCGGGATCACCCTGGGACCTGTGCTGCAAAGTTGTCATTTTCTGTCCCACAATTCCAAATGTTGCTGGGTAGAACAAAGCCATTGGAGCCTGAAGTTTCTCATTTCCTAATCGGAACTGGTAAAGCAGGGCTGGGGAATCAGGATGTCGTATCTGAAATTCATGGTCCTGAAGCCCAGATATATCCTGATCTAAATGACAAAACGTTTATTTGAGGTGCTGCAGAAGAAGGCAATCCATTTTGTTAGTTGGCATTTTCTGTATGGGAATCCAGCTTGCTGCATGAGCCAGTAGAAACACCTAGACACATCAGATCCCCCATAAGCCAGACAGAGCCGAGTGTTGCGATGAGACACCCCATCTTCTAAACAGCATATGCTTGTCTTCTGGTCCCCAACATCTACAATACATGTGCTGCTTAAGCCACTTCCAAAGGTGGCACACACAGACTCTTGGTTGACCACAATACCTGAAAAAACCATCTTCATTAGGATCATATTCACTAATTCTTTCACATGCTGCTTATTATAGATATCAGGAATTAACAAGATACATCTATAATACTTTAAATCTTTTAGTGGGATTTCCAAGTATTTTTGTATTGCATGAGACCACATTACTTCAATATCTGCCAGAACAGCCGTTAGGGAGCCCCCAGGTCCGGGGTGAATATTTAACTGACCTCTTCTAATGAGCCAGTGAATATTGTAACAATCCAACAGATTAACATACAAGGCCTCTTCTCCTACCAAATACTCTGGGTGATGAGATGTGCATGTCCACTTATTTCCAGAACAGTGATCTAAAATTACAGGTTGCATCTGCTTGTTGTAGGAGCGCACCTGTTCAGGGGTCACAGGAATCTGTCTTGTACCATTGGACATCTTTTTAGACCATATGGCTTGATCCACCATTTTAAGGCCATTTTGTCTTTGTTCAGTACTTTCAGGTTTATTTAATCCCTCCCGTAGTAGCCAGCTGTCCTTGTATAAGGGCTGCCCTTGTTGTTTGTGTCTCCGTGCAATGATGTGAGGAATACTGGCAGGCAGTGTGTCTGTCGCTTGACTGATCCTCAGAGTTGTTGACCCTGGATGAATGATGACGATGAAGTTGCTCTGGATTTGCTCTTGCAGTGACTCTGGTACCAGTGCGGGCACAATGGGACACTTCACACCGCACTGCTCCTTCTTCTTCTCTCCACCCTTTTCTTTTCCGTTTTCCGTGTCCCCTTTCTCAGCCTGGGTCATTGTGGCCCGTTTCTCTGCAGCCTCGTGACCATCAGGACTGAAGGGCCATGACCGTGCGCCTACAACATTATGTTTTAAGAAGCTCTGGTGGCACTGTAGCAGAAGCACTGGGGTGCTTACAGCAATGTTGGCAGCTCAAACCCACCATTCATATTGTGAGAGAAAGTTGAGACTTTCTCCTCCTGTAAAGATTTACAGTCTCAAAACCCCTATACAGGGTCCCTATGAGTCAGAACCGACTGAATGACAGTGGGCTGGGTTGTTTTCTTGTCAGATACTACATATTTTATACTGTTTTTACTAAGTGTCATCAAGTCATTTCAGACTCAGAGGGACCCTATATAGGATTTTCTAGGAGCAGTTGGTAGGCCTAGACCATTGATCTTATGGTGTGCAGTCCAGTGCTTATCCTACATTGCCACACTGGGGGCTTCAAATAGCTCATGAAAAAATTCCATTATGATTTCTGGCAAGATCTTGGACTAGGCAGATACACTACACAGACCCTCTACAACAATGACATAAGAGACCAAATTAAACACATATGGATGATAATCTTGGAATCCTGAGTTTCAGAGGAAAGGATACAAAGGTGCATTGACTATCGATTAGAAGAGGCTGAATAAAATTGACAAAAGTGTCTCAAACTGGTGAACTGTCAGCTGGCCTGATGTGGTAAGGTCATCTTGAACTTTTGCAAGCAGCATTCAATCCAGACAGTAACGTGACAACTGACAGCTAATAAGAAAGGTGTGATTCTTCCTTTTTTCACACATCGTTCTGGTGACTAGAAACATGACCAGTTCCCACCGTAACTCACCCAGCAGAGGGTGGCACTGCTTCATGCACAACTTCTGTTCTGCTTGAAGTTGGAGCCACATCATTATGTATCTAGTGCCAGGTGTACCACCCCCAAGCCTGGGGCTGCATGAACGTCACCTCATCAAACCAGCAAAACAGGCAGTGCTGGATCCATGGCCACGCCTGGGAGACCAGGAACTCACTCCAAGACCAGCTGCCTTGTCCCCAGTTGCCCTCAATCCCCAAATCATTCATTCCAGGAACAAGAAACTTGACCTCATCCACCTCATGACCCAGCATGAACTATTTCTAGATCAGGTGCCCTGACCACAGTCAATACCTAGACCAGCAGGAATGCTATAGGACAGGGTGTCTGTCTCCCCTTACCCTGTGAACCCCTTGACTGACAGAGAATACTGACCCATACCAAGTGCCCTAACCCCTAACATTTTCTCTTCTCTGGTTCTTGTCCCCACCCAAGTTTTCTCCTTTTTTCTTTAAAACATTTCTCTCCCTTCCCTTGTTTTTCTCCTTTCTTTCCATGCTTCCTGTATTTGTTTTTTTTTTTTTTACTGTTTCTCTTTACCTTTTCCCCCTTCCCTTCTTCTTTCTGTTTGTTCCTTTTCTTGATTTTTCCCTTTAGTATTCTGTTTTCTTTTTCTTTTACCCTTAGTTTCATTTACTGTGTTTTTTCTTTCTTTATATTTTCTCATCTCTTGTTTTTATTTTCCTTTACAGTTTTTCTTTTATGTTATTATTACTATTATTATTTTACTGTGGCTTGTGTTTCTTTATCAGTTTCTTTCTTTTCTATTGTTTGCTGCTGTTTCTTTCTTTTGATTTGTTGTTTTAGTTGGGAGACAGCAACTGTGCCCATACATCCCAGTCACACCAGAACATTGTGAACCTCACCAACTGAACTAGGGCACTACCTGCTCCTGTACCACCTGATCAATGATAGACAGCAGCCAACAGCAATCAAAAAGCCATGAACTGTGCTACATGAACAGGGAACAGAGACCTGTGCATGTACTTCCATTCTCTATCACACCCATCAGGAGTCAGTTGGTGAGTGCCTAAGAACACACCAACATACAGTCATAAATTAAAAGAACACACCAACATACAGTCAAAAATTAAAAATAAATATGACACTATTTAAATATAAATACAAATGCCTCAGAGACAACAGATGATTTCAATTCACATGAAGAAACAAGACAGAATGGCTCAAATAAGTGACCAAAATACAGAGCCAGAAAACCTTTTGCAGGAGAAATGGTATTGGAATGATCTGATAAGGAATTCTAAAAAGTGACATTTAGGAACCTAAATGGATTGAAAGAATGATCTAGAAAGCTTCAGGTGAAATCCAGGAAAACACAGACAAAACATTAGAAGAATTCAGGAAAACAAGAAACAACTGACAAAAATACATGAAAAATAAAGAACAATACAAAAACAGCAAATAGGAATCAAAAAGATTAATACTAAGATTTAATAAATAGATAATACATTGAAAGGGGAAAGGAATATAACTGAATCAACCGAAGGCTGAATTACTGAGCTTGAAGACAAATCTCTCAATACCAACCTGCTAGAGAAGCAATCAGAATAACTTCCATATGATCAGAATTCCAGAACAATAAGTGACCAAAAAGAAAAGAAAAGAAAAGAAAAAAAAAAAAAGCAAAGAGAATTGTTGAAGAGTTGTTGGAAGAAAATGTCCTTAGTATCATGAAAGACTAGAAGATATGCATTCAAGAAGCTGAACAAACACCAAACAGGATATACCCCAAAAGAAAATCACCAAGACATATTATAATCAAAATTTCCAAAACCAAAACTAAAGAAAGAATTCTGAGAAAAATTAAAATTTACCTACAGAGGAGAATGAATAATATTAAGCTCTGATTTCTCAACAGAAATCATGCAGGGAAGAAGACAATTGGATGACTTATATAAAACTCTGAAAGAAAAAAAAAAAATGCCAACCAAGAATTATATACTTAGCAAAATTTTCGCTCAAATATGGCAAATCCAAAAAAACCCCCCAAAAAATCCATAGCCCAAAAAAGCAGAAGGATGGGAAACAAATGCTATAAAATGATGATGCATGGAGGGGATTGTAACCATTTCAATGAAACGAAATACGATAGGATGAATGTAAAGCTGATGTTCTCCCATGTAAACTATCATGCAATTTACAATAAAAACTTAAAAATATATATGATGATGGGAACACACAAGATGGTGGATCAGGTGGACGTGTAGTAAAAAGCTCCACCAACAAAAATACAGAATACCTGAACAAGCAGGCTCAGAGGATGGTCCCAGAACTCTGAACCACATATAAAGGAATATTTAGAAGCTTGGAAGGCTTACAGTTGGGGGAATTTGTGGCAGAAGCAAGAAATCTATTGCTTTCTAGTCCGGGACGCTTGGCTGCTTCATGAGCTGCCATCTTGGGTGAGACCAAGAGGGGGAAGGATCGGAGC
>NW_006408800.1:1223646-1226170 GCF_000296735.1 Chrysochloris asiatica | reverse complement strand
GCTGGTAGTTTCGAACTGCTGACCTTGCGGTTCACAGCCCAAGTCGTAACCACTACGCTACAGGAACAATCAAATAAGATAGATAGAGCACTGGAAACAGTTCAAAACCTACAGAAAAAGGTCCAAACGATTAATAATAGAATATCAGAAATGGACAATTCATTGAAAGGGCAAAGGAATAGAATTGAAAAGATAGAAGCTAGAACTAGTGAGCTAGAAGATAAATCTCTAAACACTACTAACATAGAAGAACAAATACAAAAAGGATAAAAAACATCTGAAGAAGGCCTAAGATTCATGTTAGATAACATGAAGAGGAATAACATAAGAATTATTGGCATTCCAGAACAGGAACAATCATACAAGTCCACACAGGAGGTAGTTGAAGAGCTTCTGGAAGAAAATTTCCTTAACATCAAGGAAAGTGAAAAGTTAAGCATTCAAGAAGCTCAATGAACCCCAGGGTGGATAGACCCTAAAAGACAATCACCAAGACATATAATAATCAAGCTCTCCAAAATCAAAGATAAAGACAGCATCTTGAAGGCAGCCAGGGAAAAGAGAAATATAACATACAAAGGCAAGCAAATCAGATTAAGCTCAGATTTCTCAACAGAAACCATGCAGGCAAGACGGCAATGGGGAGACATATATAAAACACTGAAAGAAAAAAACTGCCACCCAAGAATTCTCTATCCAGCAAAGCTGTCAAGTAAATACAATGGTGTAATCAAAGCATTCTAGGATAAACAGAAGCTAAGGGATTTTTCCAAAGCCAACCCTGCTATGAAAAACATCCTAAAGGAAGTTCTGTGGACTGAGAACCAACAAGAACACATAACAACTACAGAATGACGTACATGGCAGCGTCATCCTGAACTCAGTCGACAAATGAAAGAGTCAAGAACAGAATAAAATTATAAGTACAGAGGATCTGGGAGGTCAGTCTATGATCAAAACAATTACAATGTGAAAAAAGGTAAACACAGAAGAATAGAGATCTAGGTGGTGGGAAGTTCAGGTAGATTACTGGATAAAATACACTGTCTTAAATGGAGGCTAGAACTAATGGAATACAAGGTAACCACAATGGGGTTAGGGTGGGGGGTTTATTTTGGGTGTTGGGGAGGGCAATACAAGAAGGGGGGAGGAGGCAGAAGAACAAGATAGATAGGGGAACACTGAGACAGGTTTGCATGACCTAGTGGAACAGAGGTAAATAGTGATGCATACTCAACCTTGGAACAACAGGGCTTTGGGATACAGGGATCTAGGTATAGCTTGAAGAGGGTAAATAATACTAAAATCCTTGACTGCCTTATGAATATTAGTTTTCCTTGCCTACTATTGTAAAATAGACACTTGAGTGGTATAGAAAGGAATGTTGGGAAACATGATTAGAGAAAACTTGTAAGCCCGCCTTCAGCCTATAACTGATTGGAATACCTAAAAGGGGTTCTACAACTTGCCCAGTGAAATAGGCCTCATGCAAAGCCTTTACAGAGTATGGGACCTTAGGTGGAATCCTGAGTCCCATTGACAACCTTGCGAGGTAAGACATTCCCACTAGAAAGGACAAGCAGACTGGAACAGCTACAGTGACAGAAGATACATCTTCATGATGAACCTGACCTTTATTCAGAGCAGTAGTTACTCTAAATACCAACAGAGAGGGAAAGAGTCTTCAAATCAAGTATCAATGCTATCCGCTCTGTACACAGAGTAGATAGGGATGGGCAACTTAGACATTGGCTATCTAAAATGAGGGGGCAATAAAGGCCCGAAGTGACTGGTTTACAAGGTTTCAAGAGGAAGCAGTGCCAGAGATGGAGGCAGAGATGGGGGCATGGTGAGGCGGCGCGGCTAAGGACTCTAGATTCATCAACTAAGAAGAGAAGGACTGAGAACTGGTGGCCAGGAGCAGACTTGCAGAATGTGGCCTTTGGAGATGTAAATTATTATATATGCTTGAGTAGGTTTTTTTTTTTGTGTGTGTGTGTGTGTGTTTTAAAAAGCTAAAGTGGATAGAGAGAAATACTTTTAACTCATGGTACATGGAGGGGATTATAATCAATGTAATGAAACAAGTTATATGAATTGCTGAATGTGAAACTGATGGTGTGCCCTATAAAATTTCATTGAATTCACAATAAAAACCTTAAATTAAAAAACAATATATATATATGATGGCAAAATTAGGACATTGCAAGATAAACAATAACTAAAGGAATTTGTTAAAAAAAAAAAAAGACCAATTTTACAAAAAGTACTAAAGGAATTTCTTTGGACAGAGAACCTATAGAAGCAGACAACAATCTTGCATTAACATACAAGACAACACCACCCAGAAGTCAACCCGGATATAGAAGTATCCAAAGTAAAACAAACTTACAAGATTGAAAAGAGTGAACCAGAGATATCAATTTTAATGAAAACAATGACCAAGACAAAAAAAAGGAATAGTATAGTTACATAACTTCCAAATGGAGAAGTCAAGTCAATTACCAAATATACAATAAGAGGG
>NW_006408800.1:1215370-1223546 GCF_000296735.1 Chrysochloris asiatica | reverse complement strand
ATATATATATAAAAGCAAGGGAAGACATGGGAAGGAGTCCAAGAGTTAAAGAGAACAGAAGTAAATACTGTTATATACACAAATCTGCGTGAACAATAATCTATGGGCAGATACATGGATAGATGCACAGGCTGAATGGGTGTGGTAGGGAGAGTGAGACTATACCCACTAATATATTTGTACAGAGGATATTTGTACATGAGTATTTTCCTTTGCTGCAAATATATCCTTGAATGTGGAGAAGGTGGCAAAAATATGAAAACTTCTTAGATGTTCCCCACTACCTTGAAGGAATTAGTTGCTAGGTCTGGCGGCTCCGGGGTTATACTATGTAAATTTGTGTAACAAAGTCCAAAAATACAATGTTTGCATCTTACTTTAGTGAGTAGCAACTGGGATCTTAAAAGCTCATGAGTGGCCATCTAAGATGCAACTATTAGGAACAAAGAGTGATGGAAATTGAAGATGCTTGGAAACAATTAGTCCATTGGACTGATGAACCAAGTGAACATCAATCTCAGTGACTCTTAAACCAGAAGAACTAAATGTTAAGTTGCCATGAGCAACTGCCTTGCAAGAGATCATGCTACAAGGTCCTGGATAGAGTGAGAGAAAATGTGGAACAAAACTCAAAATCATTAAAAAAAAAACCCAAAAACAAACAAACCAGACTTACTGGCTGGATCAGGACTAGTGGATCCCCAAAACTATGATCCTTACTCAAGGTTCAGGTCTGGAACTGAGCTCAATCCTTAGGCTCAATTTTCAGCCAAATAAAAAACAGGTCTGTAATAGAAACAATAGCACTAGTGAGGTGTACACATTATTTGAGATTCAAAGGGTAGGAAGGACTAAGGAAAAAGGAAGAATGAAAACAGGAAACATGGGGGTGGGGTGGAGAGGAGTGGAGGAAGTAGTGTTGTTAGGTTGAGGGAATTGCAGTCAGTGAGATGAAACAAAACATATATGAATTATTGAATGTAAAATTGATGAACTGCTCTGTAAACCTTCACTCAATACACAATAAAAAGTGCTTTTAAAAATTTCATTTTTTAAATTTCCACAAACTTTTTGAAGCCCCCTCATAGAATTTCTAAGGAAAGTCAAGAAGTCAAGTTTAGGTGCTATAAGATAAATGCTTTAGACTTACTGTTAAATGCTGTGAAGTTGGTTCCAACTCAGAGTGACCCTGTATAGGGTTTCTGAGGCCAAAAATGAAACTCTACTGCTACTGCTCACGGCTTGTTGTTGTTGTTATTGTTGTTGTTGTTAGGTGCCATTGAGTTGGTACCAACTCCAGAATTTTACTTGGCCAGCCCCCAGAGGTCATGTAAAGTGACTGGCTCAGCACTACCCACCAGTAATAATAGGGCAGGGTTTTATTGCACCAAAGAGCCATTTATGTGGTAACCATGGAAGCAGGGGAAAACAATTTTCAGAAAAGGAGAGTAACAGTGTATGGCACAAAGTGGGTGGGATGAAGAGTATCTGGGCAAATAAAACAATATCAAGAAGCCAAGTTTTCTTGTTGAAGCCACTTCACCTGTCAGCTATTGTCGGCTGAGCCTATTTCAAAAGAAGCTGATGATACTGCAAATCAGTGGGGCTGAGCAAGCTGACACCCTGTCCCACTGCAATACAGTTGAGTAACCTCAGGCAAGCCACTCCTCTCCTCTGTCTGTGCTGGCAATAGCTGCAGAACAGGTCTTGTCGAAGATGGAGTCCTGTGAAAGTCAAGGCACTGATGTATGCCTTCTGACCCTGATTTGGAACCCTCTGTTGTTCTGTGTACCACACCCTCATTAGCTGCTGTGATAAAGAATTGCTGCTTGGTCTTTTGAAATTTGCCACAGTCAACAGTCACTTCTTGACCATAAAACATCCCAAAAAACCCTCTTTCTTTTCCTGCTGTCTTTAGGAACTGTTGAATTGATTCCAACTCATGAAGATGCTACGCACCACAGAAGGCAACACTGCCTGCTACCATCCTTACAATTAGTCTATGTTTGAGCCCATTATTGCAGCAACTTTGTCAATCCATTTTGTTGAAGGTCTTCCTCTTTTCACTGACCTATTTATCAAGCATCATGTCCTTCTTCAAGTACTGGTACCTTCTGATGACTTGTCCAAAAACCATGAGAATGAAGTCTTGTCAACCTCACTTCTGAGAGAATTCTGGCTCTTCCATGGTATATTTCATATTTTTCACAAACACCATGATTTAAAAGCATCTATTCTTCCTTCTGTATGCTGAGCAAATAATCCAAGGATCTATCTGGGTTATATGAAGAAAAATGTGGCATCAGGATTGGAGGAAGACTCATTAACAACCTGTGATATGCAGATGATACAACCTTGCTTGCTGAAAGTGAAGAGGACTTAAAACATTTACTGATGAAGATCAAAGAGCACAGCCTTTGGTATGGATTACATCTCAATGTAAAGAACACAAAAATCCTTACCACTGGACCAATAAACAACATTCTTTATCAACGGAGAAAAGATTGAAGTTGTCAAGGACTTCATTCTTGGATCAACTAGCAACCCTCATGAAAGCAGCAGTCAAGAAATCAAACGACTTATTGCATTAGGCAAATCTGCTGCACAAGACCTTTTTAAAGTGTTGAAGAGCTTGAGGACTAAGGTGCGCCTGACCTAAGCCTTGGTATTTTCAATAGCCTCATATGCATGCGAAAGCTGGACAGTGAATAAGCAAGATCATAGAAGAATTGATGCGTTTGAATTATGGTGTTGGAGGAGAATACTAAAAGTGCCATGGGCTGACAAAAGAACCAATACATCTGTTTTGGAAGAAGTGCAGCCAGAGTGTTCCTTAGAGACTAAGATGGCCAAACTTTGTCTCTCATACTTTGAACATATTGTCAGGAGGGAACAGTCATTGGAGAAGGATATCATGTTTGGTAAGATGGAGGGTCAGAGAAAAAAAGGAAGACCCCCAACCAGATGGATTGGCCAGGTGGCAGCATTGATGGACTCAAGTGTGGCAGCGGTAGTGAGGTTGGCCCAGGATCAGACATTGTATCATTCTGCTGTGCATGGGGTCTCTATGAGTCGGTTCTGACTGGATGGCACCTAAAAACAACAAAAAGTTTGTTCCAGGAGTCCTGGTGTTGTGCTGTGGGTTAATGTGCCAGACTGCAAAGTCATTTGAACTGCAAGGTCAGTGGTTCAAGTTCACCAGCTGCTCCTTGGAAATCCTATACAGGGTTGCTATGGGTCGGAACTGACTCGATGGCATTTAACAACAAGAAGTTTGTCCCTAGTTTTTCTTTGATGATCTTTATAGTTCTAGGTTTTACACTTAGGTTTTTAATCCATGTTGAATTTGTTTTTATTTATGGTGTGAGATATGGTCTTGTTTTATTCTTCTGTTCCAGTTTTGCCAACACCAGTTGTTGAAGAGGCTATCTCTTCCCCATTTAATGTGTTTGGGGCCTTTGTCCAAGAGCAGCTGACTGTATGGGGATGGATTTCCTTCTGGGTTCTGGTTCTGTTCCATTGATCTATGTACCTTTCATTAAACCAGTCCCAGACTGTTTTAACCACTTTGCTTATGTAATTAATTTTGTGATTATGAAGTGAGAGGTCTCCAATTTTGTTATTAAGCAATGCTTTGCTTATCTGGGGACTCTTTCCTTTCCATATAAAGTTTGTGATCATTTTTTCCATCTCTTTAAAGAATGTTATTGGATTCTGGATTGAGATTGTGTCATATCTGTAGATTACTTTGGGCATTATTGACATTTTCACAATGTTAAGTGTCCCTATCCATATTCTTTCATTTCTGTACATGTCTCTCTCTCTTTTTTTTTGTAATAGTGCTTTGTATAGGACTTTTGTTTCTCTGGTTAGATTTATTACTAAATATTTTATCTTTTTGGTGGCTATTGTAAATGGTATTGTTTTCCTAATTTCCTTTTCAGAGCTGTCTTTTTTGGTATAAAGGAATCCAACTGAGTTTTGCATATTGATCATGTGCCCTGCCACTTGGCTGAATCTTCCAAAGGAACTCCAGTAATTATTTGCTGAGTCTTTGGGATTTTCTATGTATAGGATCATAGCATCTGCAAATAGAGAGAGTTTTACTTGTTCTTTGCCAATTTGAATGCCGTTAATTTCCTGTTCTTGCTTTATATTTCTCACTAAGTCTTCCAACACAATACTGAATAGGAGTGATGATAAAAGGAATACTTGTCTGCTTCCTGTTCCCAAAGGGAATGCTTTCCGTTTCTCTCAATTGAGAATGACATTGGTTGTTGGTTGAATTTATGCTCTTACTCATGTTGAGAAATTTGCTTTCAGTTCCTACACTGTTGATTGTCTTTATCAAGAATGGGTGTTGGATTTTGTCACATGCCTTTTCTGCATCAATCAATATGATCATGTGGTTCTTTTCCTATTTTATTTATATGGTAGATTATGATTTTTTTCTAATATTAAGCCACCCTTGCATTCTGATATGAATCCCATTTGGTCATGGTATATATTTGGTACGTTGTCAAATTATATTGACTAAGATTTTGTTGAGAATTTTTACATCTATGTTAATGAGGGATATTGGTCTACAATTTCCTTTTGTAGTGATGTCCTTGGTATGAGGATTATATTCATTCATAAAATTGGGACATTTTCCAATGTTTTCTATATTTTGGAATAGTTTTAGTAAAATTGATATGAACTATCTTCTGAATGTAAGGTAAAATTCACCAGTAAAGCCATTTGGGCCTGGACTTTTTATTGTTAGTTAGTTTTTGTTTTTTTTTTAATGACCTGATCAATTTCTTCTTTTGTTATAGGTCTGTTCAAATTTTCTATTCTACTCTCTGTTAGTTTAAGTTGGTTATGTTTTTCTGAAAATTATCCATTTCTTCAAAAATTTCAAATTTATTAGAATACAAGTCTTCATAGTATTCTATTATTATCCTTTTTATTCCCATTGGTTCTGTTGTGAAGTTACCCATACAATTTCTTATTCATGATATCTGAATCTTCTACCTCTTTCTTCTTTTAGATTTTCCAATGGTTTGTTAATTTTATTAATCCAACAAGCTTCTTATCTTGTCGATTCTTTCTATTGTTTTTCTGTTTTCTAATTCATTTACTTCTGCTCTAATCTTTATGATTTATTTTCTTCTGGCTTACTTTGCTGGTCTTTTTCTAAATGTTGGAGGTGTTAATGTGTTGCTTTTGGTTCTTTCTTCTTTTTGGATGTGTGCATTTATTGCTATAAATTGCCCGCTAAGCACTGCTTTTGATTTGTACCAAAGGATGTTGGTACAAAAAGTATGTTGTGTTTCCATTTTCTTTTGATTCAAGAAATTTTTGTTATTTCACTTTTAATTTGTTCTATTGCCCAGAAGCTTTTCAGCAGGATATTATTCAATTATTATGCATTTGATTTTGTTTCTTTAATCTTCCTATCATTGATTTTTGATTCTATAACATTATAATCTGAGAAGGCAATTTGTAGTATTTTGATGTCTTTAAAAACCTTGTTTTTTCCTTTTATTGTGAATTTGGTGAAGATTTATAGAGCGGATCAGTTTTCCATTTAACAATTCATACACACTTTGTCTCATCTCATTGACTGCGATCCCCACAATGTAACATCATGTATCTCACTTCTTCCCTGTGTTTCCTGTTTCAATTTTCCTTCTTTCCTAACCCTTCTGAAATGCTGGCTTTTTAAATCTCAAGTAGTTCATTGTTCCAAAGTGTGAGTACCTCTCCAGTGCCTCCCCCCCACCCCCCGTTGTTGTTATTATGTGCCGTGGAGTCGGTCTGACTCATAGTGACCCTGTACAGGGTTTCCGAGGCTGGAAATCTTTACGGGAGCAGGAAGCCTCATTTTTCTCCCCCGGAACAGGTGGTAGTTTCGAACTGCTGACCTTAAGGTTCCCAGCCCAATTTGTAACCGTCCCCTACAGACTTGTTAATTGGCCATGAGAGTGAGTTCATTGCCAGACCTGAAGAGTGACTAGCAGTCATAGTCGCTGGAGTTCTATCAGATTCTATATCACCGTTAAGTCTCATCTGTTAAAGAAAACTCCATTATTTTTTTATTCCATTTTCCACAAATGTTTTGAAGCCCCTCATAGATTACCAGGCCTTTCTTCTGAGTTCAATACCATGTTTGTTGTTGTTGTTAAGTGCCATCGAGTTGGTTCTGACCCACAGCAATGCTGCATAGAGTTTCCAAGGAGCAGCAAGTGAGTTTGAGCCACCAATCTTGAACTTCAAACCGACTTTGCAGTCCAGCGCATTAACCCACAGTGCCACACCAGGAGTACCCTTATAAATTCATTTTGCTTTTGTATTGCATATGTATTGAGTCTTTACTAAATGCCAGGACCATGCTCAACACTGGGGATTCAACAGTGAACAGGGGAGACATGGTCACGGACTCTGTGACACTTACAGGATATGGGGACCAAAGACAAATTAAACAAAAATCACTAGGCAGTCCTATAAGCACAGTCTGTCATTGTTAGTAGTCGTCCAGCCATCTCTGAGGCATGGCATCCCCAGGTACAACTAACTGACTGAAACATTGCCCTGTCCAACACCGTCTTCATCTTCTCAACCTCTCAACCACAGCTTGTGGATTGGCAAGGGCTTCTAGAGAGGTATTGTTGTTGTTAAGTGCCATTGAGTCAGTTCCAACCCACAGCAACCCTGTATAGGGTTTCTGGGGAGTGTCTGGTGAGATTGAACCACCGACATTGTGGTTCGAACTGACTTTGCAGTACAGTGCATTAACCCACAGCACCACCCCAGGACTCCTCTAGAAAGATGGTGGCAGTAAATGTCAAGCTCATCCCCCTGTTTTCCCTTCTCTCCAGGGTCTTGACCTTTAAGCAGTCACTTCCTCTGGTTGTTCAGTGCCTTCAAGCTGTTTTGTTTGGAAAAGTTAATAACAATATGCCTTTATTCTTTAACTTTAAAACAATTTTTAATTTATCCTTCAAAAGTTCATTAAAATTGGTGACTACTTTTTTTAGGTACTTTTGCCATGCCCAAGAGAAAGGAAAAATTCAGCCCTTGATTAAAAAAAATTAAACAAATTGCAAAGGGTTGGGATGGGGAAAGTGTGTTCACACTTTACTACAAACAAGATTCCACTGTTACATTATTGTTAAAAGCCTCCAAGCGCATGTTCTTCCCACTGCTCACTTCTGATAGATGCAAGAGTTGATGGTTTTCTATTCACAGGTTCAAACTATGAAGGTTTCTATTGGATTGATAGGTTCTCTGAAGCTCTTGTAGCACTACAGCATGTCTTTCATCGCACTCTGCAGTCCTTTCATCCACTCTGAGGCTGCCTCCAAGAGGGGTTGATAGACCATCAAGGTAATTCCAGCCTATAAACATTACTCTGCCAGCACTCACCCTATACACTCACAATCCACCAGATTTTGGATCCTATATAGGTGCTTCTTAATAGCCCATTCATGAGTGGATGCTGAAACTTCAATCTGCCATTTAGCTTCTCAGCAAATGTTTGTATATGACGCTGAGTTCTTATGACTCATACCCTGTGCCAAAACTCCTGAGAGGGTAACATGGTCCTCCAGCCCCGCTTTTTCCTGGCTACTGCCAAGAGCTCCAGATTCTGTGGGCAATGGCTTCATGATCCACAGGTTCTGCTTCAGGCTTCACCGCAGGTTTGGTCCTGTATGAGAGAACTACACACCTGAACTCAGGGTTTCTGCAAACGAACCACAATGCCCAGAACAGTGACCTAAGCACCATGGCTGAGGAGAACCTTAGGCAAAGCCTCACCACCTGCTGCCCAAGAGCATTTCAGTGACCCATGGTCACCACCATCCTGACTCAGGGAAGCAAACTGTTTTAATAATTGATCTTAAATGCAATGTTGATTTAAAGCAAACACATCCAACGCTGTTGGAAGTAGACACTGGTTTACCTATCTTTTTTTTTTTTTTTTTGGTTTACCTATTTTTAAGACTTTAAAAAATAATGCTCTCCAAAAACATGGCAGCAATGTTTGCTATTAATATGGACAACAAAGACTGTTTTTCCACATAAACACTGGGTGTTACCATCTATATCAAAGAAACTTTGTATTTATATCTTTACAATTTTCTTGTTTTAAAATGTCATGTAGTTTTAATTTTTGCCTTTCTTTGACCCC
>NW_006408800.1:1211347-1215205 GCF_000296735.1 Chrysochloris asiatica | reverse complement strand
CACTTAACAACAACATACATATGTGTGTAGTTATACTGAATATTACAAAACATATTAGATAGAAGGGAATTGGAAAACACAAGCCATTGCTGGGTTAACAGACAGCATTCCTTCTGTTAGAGGTTCACTTAGTGATCAGATCGATTTAATCATGTTCAAACCATCAACCTACCATGTGTCTAACAGTTTGTCTGTGGCTTGCATGTTGCTGTGATGCTGCATGCTATGCCACCGGTATTTTAAACAATACTAGGGATACCCTTGGTGGACAGGTTTCAGCTAAGCTTCCAGAGTAAGACAGACTTGAAGAGGCGAGGCAGTCTACTTCTGAATGTTTTGCACTGAAAACTTTATAAATAGCAGTGGAATCTAGTCAGATATAGTGCCAGAGATAAAAACATTATAAATAGTACCAGAATTTTGTCAAATATAGTGCTGTAAGATGAGCCTCTTAGGTTGGAAGGCACTGAAAATATGACTGGTGGCTAGCTGCTTCCTAAAAGTAGAGTTGATTTTTTTTTTTTTTTTTTAGGGTTGAACTTAATGATGGGAATAGAGCAAAGCTTTTGGGTCATTCATTTACTGATGTGGCACAACCCAAATGAGGAGTAAAACTGCAAACATTAATTCATAATCAGAATAGGGAAGGTACTAAGTATGAACCTAGGAATACCGGGAATTATTTAAAAATGAAATGGAACACATAAAGATCAATATCCTAGGCCTTAATGAGCTGAAATGAGCCAGTACTGCCATTTTGTGACAATCATATGATTTACTGCGTTGGAAAGGACACAGTAAAGAAGAATGACATTGTATTCATCATCAAAATGAGCATTCCAAGATCTATCTTGAAGTACAAAGCTGTCTGTGACAGGATAATATTCATATGCCTACAAGGAATACCACTACTATTCAAATTTACACACCTACCACTAAAACCTGATGCGGTGCTGTAGTGTAAGCACTGGAGCCATCAGCTGCTCCTCAGAAACTCTATATATGGTCCCTAAGAGTCAGAACTGACTAGATAGTACTTAACATCAAAACATTTTCAGTGCAATGTTGATTAAACATGCAGTTAAGATGTATTGCTAACTACTGGTAATTGAAATGTGAAAGTTGGAAACAAACAGGAAGGTTCAGTAGTTGGAAAAATATGACTTGGTGATAGAAATCATGCTGGAGATTGCATGATAGAGTTTTGTAAGACCAAGGACTTACTGTTTGCAAATGCCTTTTAAAGACAACATAGATGTCACCAGATAGAATACACAGAAATCAAATTGACTACATCTATGGAAAGAGATGATGGAAAGGCAAAACAAGAATCTGGGGAAGACTGGAACAGACCAATCAATATGCAAGTTCAGGCTGAAGTTGAGAAAATTAAAAAAAGTTCATAAGTTCCAAAATCTGACCTTGAACATACCCCAACTGAATTTAGATATCATATCAAGAACAGAATTGATGCGTTAGACACTAAAGACCGAAAACCAGAAGACTTTGTGGGGTGACATCAAAGAGATTGTACAGGAAAAAGGCAAAAAGTCATTAAGAAGACAAGAAAGAAGGAAAATACCAAAATAGATACCAGAAGAGACTATGAAAATTGCTCTCCAATGTAGCAATGCTAAAGCAAATGGAAGAAATGAGAACTGAACAGAAAATTTCAAAGGGCAGCTTGAGAAGACAAAGTCAAGTATTATAATGAAATGTGAAAAGGCCTGGAATTAGAATACCGAAAGGTTTTCTAGAATTAAAAAGTTCAACATGTTTCAAGCTAAAAGAACTGAAGAAAAAACTGAAACCTTGATTTGCAATATTGAACAATTTTATGGGCAAAATATTGAATGATGTGGAAAGCATCAGGAAGATGGAAGGAATACACAGATTCACTGTACCAAAAATAAATGCTCTATGTTCAACCATTTGAAGACGTAGCATTTGATCAAGAACTGAAGGAAGAAGTCCAAGCAGCAGTAAAAGCACTGGCAAAGAACAAGACTCCAGGAATTAATGGAAATATTTAAAAAAAACTGCTGCAGCACCGCAGGCACTCACTTATCTGTGCCAAGAAATTTGGAAGATAACCACCCACTCACCTTATTGGAAGAGATCCATATTTGTGCCCATCCCAAAGAGAGGTGATCCAACAGAATGTGGAAGTCATCTGACAGTATCATTAATATTGCATGCAAGTAAAATTTTGCTGAAGATAATTCAAAAACAGCTGCAACAATAGATTAACAGGGAACTGCCAGTAGTTCAAGCCAGATTCAGAAAAGCACTTGGAATAAGGGATATCATTGTTGATATCAAATAGATTTTGACTGAAAGCAGAGAATACCAGAAAAATGTTTACTTGTGCTCTATTGACTACATAAAGGTTTTCAATTGTGTGGATCATGACAAACTACGCATAACATTTTGAAGAATGGGTATACTGGAACATGTAATTGTGCTCATGATGAATTTGTATATAGACCAACAAGCAGTTGTTTGAACAGAACAAGGGAACACTGAATGGTTTAAAATCAGGAAAAGTGTGCGCCGGGATTGTGTTCTTTCAGTCTTTACTTACTCAATCTGTAAACTGAGCAAATAATATGAGAATTTGGATTATATGAAGAAGAATGTGGCATCAGGATTGGAGGAAGACTTATTAACAATCTGTGATATGCAGATGATACAACCTTGCTTGCTGAAAGTGAAGAGGATTTTAAATGCTTACTAATGAAGATCCAAGACCACAGCCTTCAGTGTGGGTTGCATCTCAAGGTAAAGACAACAAAAATCCTCACTTCTGGACCAATAAATGACATCATGATAAATGGAGAAAAGATTGACGCTGTCAAAGACTTTGTTTTGCTTGTATCCACAATCAACCCTCATGGAAGCAGCAGTCAAGACATCAAACAATGTACTGCATTAGGCAAATCTGCTGCACAAGACTGCTTAAAATGTTCAAGAGCAAAGATGCTAGCTTGAAGACTAAGGTGAGCCTGACCCAAGCCATGGTATTTTCAATAGCCTCATATGCATGTGAAAGAGAGTTGGACTATGAATAAAGAAGATCATAGAAGAATTGATACATGTGAGTTATGGTGTTGGAGAAGATATTAAAATACCATGGACTTCCAGAAAACAAAGAAATGTGTGTTGGAAGAAGTACAACTAGAATGCTTTTTAGAAGCCAGAATGATGAAACTTGATATCTCATACTTTAGATACATTATTAGGAGGGACCAGCCCCTGGAGATAGACATCATGGTTGGTGAAGTGGAGGGTCAGTGAAAAAGAGGAAGACCTCCAATCAGATGATTGGTACAGTAACATTAAGGATATATGAAGAAAAACATGGCATCAGGATTGGGGGAAGACTCATTAACAATCTGTGATATGCAGATGATACAACTTTGCTGAAAGTGAAGAGGACTTTAAATACTTAAAGTATTTGTATTTAAATACAAATGGTGCAGGACAGGACAGTGCTTCATTCTCTTGTGTTTAATGTCTCTGTGAATCAGTGCTGACTCAAAGGCACCTAACAATAACAGAAACAACAACAAACCATGAACTTTCACTTCTAATTAAGTACTCCAAAAGTAGTTCCTACACTCATGATAGAAACTTCACACTTAGACTTGTGAGTTCAAGGTACTGACATCTTGGTAGCCAAGAACCGGTACTGATAAGGGTAGGTCAGATTCTGATGAATCAAGCACTCTACAAAAATGCAGTGATACAGAGTAGACAGAGATGGGCAACTTGGACATTGGCTACCCAAAATGGGGGGTGGGGGAGCTACAAAGGCAAGAAGTGACTGGCTTACAAGCTTTCAAGAAGGAACCTAGA
>NW_006408800.1:1199480-1202374 GCF_000296735.1 Chrysochloris asiatica | reverse complement strand
TCTATCTTTGTTTGTGTGGTTTCCAAAATATTTTGTAGTCCATGTATTCCCATCATTAGTGCCTTCACATTTGTCCCGAATTTTTCATTGATGACCTTCGTAATTCTGGGATTCACATTTAGGTCCTTAATCCATGTTGAGTTGGTTTTTGTATATGGTGTGAGGTGAAGGTCTTCTTTCAGACTTTTGCATATCATTTTCCAATTCTGCCAGCACCATCTGTTGAAGAGACTATCATCTCCCCATGGGACATATTTTGGTGTTTTGTCGAAGATACTTACATTCTTAAAACCCAAAACATCAGCATTTATATGAATAATTTTAAGATGGAGACATTGAGGCTAGGTAACATTTATTAAAGGAGCCTTGATGGTGTAGTGGGTTATGTATGTTAGGCTGCTAACCACAAGGTCAGCAGTTCAAGTAAATCACTCATACCTTGGAAGAAAGTTGAGGTTTTCTGCTCCCATAAAGATCTACAGCCTCAGAAACACCATATAGGGTCGCTATGAGTTGGAACTGAATTGAAGGCACACAGTCAGACAGACAGCCAACTTTAATAAACTTGCTTTCTGGAAGATATTTAGAGAACAGATGGTTAGCCATTAATGACTCATCAGAAGCTCCACCATACCCTTCTACATGCACAGATGTACCCACAAACTACTCTTTTAGATGGCTGAGTAAAGTCCAACAAACACCGTGACATGCTCTAGGCCAGGAGTTCATTCTGACCTTCGCAACCCCTCACCTTGAGTGACCTGGCGTGGCATGCATCATACGTACACAAACCAGTCCTGTTTCCATTTGAGAAGCACATTCCTATCCTTTTAGTTTTGCATTTGTAACAGGAATGACCCAAACCACCAAACTCCCTGCTGTGGACTTGATTGTGACACACAGTAACTGTCCAAGACAGAGCAGAGCTGCTCCCAAGGCTGTAAAATCTTTACGGAAGCAGTCTTTCACAGCTGTCTCCTGTGGCTTTCAACTGGGGCCCCAAAAGTACTGTTGAGTCATTTCAGTCTCATAGCGACCCTGCATAGGGTTTCCCAGAGAGGATGGTGAGTTTGAACCACTGACCTTGTGGTGGTTCAACCTGACATTACAGTCTATTGTTTATCCTACAGTGTCATACCAGGACCTTATAACATGAATATTGTTGTTAAGTGCCTCAAGTTGGTTCCAACTCATAGCAACCCTGTATAGGTTTTCCAAGGAACAGTTGGTGGGTATGTACTGCTGACCTTTCAGTTATAATCCTGTGCTTATCCTACAGCTCCACATCATGACTCCATAACATGAATAAGACCAGCAATAAGCAATGGACTGAGAACCACAAGGCCCATGGCTCAAGCTTGCCAGTCATACCGTGGGAGAAAGATGAGGCTTTCTGCTCTTGCAAAGATCGTTAAATTCTCGAAAACTATAAGGTTGCTGAATCAGAACCAATTTGACAGCACTTAACAACAACAACATTGTAGAATCAGAGCTCGGTGGTTCCATACAATAAGCACGGGACTATGGTTGGCAGTTTGATCCCACCAGCTGCTCTAAGGGAAAATGATGAGGCTTTTGGCTTCCACGAAGACTTACAGCCTCAGAAATCCTACACAGACTTGCTGAACTGACTCAACGGCACTTAAGTACAACAACAACATTGTAGAAACATTAGAAAATATAGAAAGCAAAAAAAAAAAAAAAAAAAAAGCTCACAACTTTATCTTCCGATATTTATTTTATTTATCTTATCTAATTTCCTCCAGTTACACAAAGACATACACATTTTTAGTTACTATTGCTTCATAAGAAATGATCCCCAAATTTTCTTTAAATGGTGAAAGATAAAGACTATGGGAAGAACAGAATGTTTACCTTCCCTAGATGCATTTCCCATGAAATAATCATTTATTATGTGTAGGAAGCTTGTGGGACAGTAGAGGGTTTAGTAGGGTACATACAGACAGGACATTGTGGGGTTGGTTTGTGTCTACTCTGTGAGGACTGGGCTTTAGCTGGAAGACTTGAAAACTGGGGATTGGCAAATCATCTGAGAGCGTGGACAATCCTCTATCTAGTAGTTGATGTGGGCCATTGCTGCTGCTGTTAGCGTCATCAAGTAGCCAGGGCTTCCTCACAGAATGGTGGCTGGTTTCAAGGGCAAATGTCTCCAGAGATGAGAGATGAAGAGAGCCTGGCAAGACCGTGTTTATGATCTAGCCTTGAAAAGTATCTGGCATCTCTTCTACCGCATGATACTTGTCAAAAGCAAAGGATGTTCCTATAACCATTTTGGTAATATGCCACCTACCACATTAAATTTTAGAAATCATTTCAAATGCTACTTAAAGTTTTGTAAGTGACTTCAGCTTGCTACTTTTTAATGCAGCTTTAATATCCACATAGTGAAGTGTTCTAAGCTCAAGAATACAGCTCAGTGTTTCATAAATATTGATGCCAGTATACTTTCTACCCACACCAAGATAGAGAATATTTCAAAAGCCAGAGGGTCCCCTGTGCCCCTTGGTAGTTACATCCCTCTGTTCCCACCAAGAAATATTCTTGATTCTGATTTTTAGCACTAAAAATGAGTGATTTTGCTTATAGTTTAAAAAAAAAAAATTTATTGTGAATTATGTGATAGTTTACATGGAAGAACAGTAGCTTTACATTAACCCTATTGTTTCATTGCCATTGTTACAATCCCCTCAACGCATCATTGTTGCAGACCGTGTAAGACTAGTCAGAGGTTCGAGGCCCTCTAGGGCTGAATGTAACAAATGAGGCCACTGGCAGTTAATGGAAAATTGCTTTCATCTTAATATTCAGGTATATATATGAAATTAATACACTGGAGCCTTTGAAAATCCACAGATAAATGTGATATTTTCCTA
>NW_006408800.1:1192962-1199380 GCF_000296735.1 Chrysochloris asiatica | reverse complement strand
ACTTTTCAGTCTAGGAGCGGAGGTCCCTAGGACCATCAAGGGAGAAGAGCAGAGACCGGGACTCTACCCAGAGAAGCAGTTGATGCCTGAAATGGAGCCAGAGATGATGACGTGGAGCGATGGAGCAGCTGGAGACATTGGATCCAGAGAGGGAGAGCGACTGTGTGTTGAAGACCTGGGGGGCACGGGGGAAGGATTGCATGGAGGGGATTGTAACCATGGCAATGAGATGATATACGATAGAATGAATGTAAAACCAATGTTCTAACATGTAAACTATCACATATAATTCACAATAAATCATTTTTAAAAAATGCAATGATAGAAAAGAAGTAGAGACAACTCTCAACAACTGATTCAGACTCAAGATGGACAGTATTCTTTCCAAGTCAACAGGAGCCCTGGTGGTATAGTGGGTTAAGCACTGGCTGCTAACTAAAGGTCATTGTTTCAAACCCACCAGCAAGTCTATTGGAGAAAGATGAGACTATCTGCACCCAAAAAGTCTTACAGTCTTGGAAGCCCTAAGGAGCAGGTCTTACTCTGTCTGTGGGTTGCTGTGACTTGACGGCAGTGGTCTGGTTTTTGTAAGTTTTTCCATGTCAGTGACCTAAGCCACCTGGCAAAGGAGAGAGTTACTTTTGTCAGAAGATTATTTTAATTACCAACTACATTCTGTGCCAAGCAGTGTGGCACTGTAGGCTAAGCACTGGATTGCTAACTGCAAGGTAGGTGGTTCAAACCCACCAGCTGTTCCTTGGATACCGAGTTGGAACTGACTTGACGGCACTTAACAACAACAAAAGCCCCTTGCCCTCTTAGCCCTGCTCTTGCAATAGGTTTACAGGGACCATCTTCTACAGCAAAATTAGTCTGTATCTGGATTTATTTTAGGTGTTTAACTTTCTAAATAATTTCCCTAGCATATGCCAAAGCAGCTGTGCTTGGGTATTTAAAAATCTGAAAGCAGGTCAAAACGTTGTTAGTTTACCACTGGTTTTACAGTTGGGGTTAGTTGGCTATAACTCATAGCAACTCCTGGTGTGGCGCTGTGGGTTAATGTGCCAGAGTGCAGAGCCGTTTGAACTGCAAGATTGGTGGTTCAAGTTCACCAGCTACTCCTTGGAAATCCAATCCAGGGTCGCTATGGGTCGGAACCGACTCGATGGCACTCAACAACAACTATGGGCGTCATAATAGAACTGTGCTCCATAGGGCTTCCAATGGCTGAGCTTTCAGAAGCAGACCACCAGGTCTTTCTTTCTAGGCACCTCTGGGAGGACTCAAACTGCCAACCTTTCAGTTAATAACTGAGCACTTTTACCTCTGCACCACTCAGAGACTCCATTTTTAGTTTAAGATGGGAAAAAAGAAACCATTCTATTCTCCTCAACCCCACAGCACTCTTCAGGGTTCCCTGTGGCGATAAAAGCTGTGCTTTGGGACCCCATTTAGGCATTCCACAATTGCAAGTTCAAAGAGGAGTTTTCACATTTAATGGATGGGAGTTGGGAAACACAAGCTGTCCCTCTGTTACTCCAGGTAGACTCCAAGCCTTTATCCAGTAAATGTGTAATTGGGAGTTCCTGCTTGGAGACTGGAGTCTCTGTCGACAAGAACTTAAAGACCAGCTTCTCCCTGGTTCTAAATGGGCTTTTATAGCTGAGACTCCCAGATACAGACATTTTTTTCAAAAGCTTTATACAGCAATTAATGACTGCAAGCAAATACCCAAACCTCAGATCCTGATCAAGTGCCAAATTCTTCTAAACTGGGAAAGGTCCTAACAGCAGTGTTTGTTCTCGTAAATTGCTCTAAACAGGGAATATTTTACATCCATAAATAGCTGCTTTGGGGGCCAGGGGTATGATGGGGGGAACAGGTGAGCAAGTTTTTCTTTTTAAGGAGAGGAACAGTAAACTTATTATGACTCTAGAAATTTCCAAGGATGTCCCATATATTCCTTGTAGGAAATATCCCATGATTTTCCTTACTTCCATGCCAATTTTCCTTACTTGTTATTTTAATGAATGAGGTTTGTAGTGGTCCCATGTTCATTCTCGTCCCCTTAATGTTTTTTCCATATTGTTATTTGGAGACTGGCTTTTCCTTCAGATGCCTTCCTACTTACACATATGGTCTCTGGAAAGTGGCTGTTCAGATGACCTCAGAGGGCAGGACAGTCTGTGATACTGGCCATAGTGGATGAGACGTATGGCACATCACAGACCACATGAGCCATAGACCGATGTTACACAGACCAGCCCCGGGCGGGGCACAGGACTATCAGAGTCTTCACCATTCAACAAGGCTTTTCCACTATCCTGCCAGGACTTGAAGGATAGTTTCACCCGCTCTTATGCTGCTTGACAATCTATGGAGGGGCACAGGCAGGGCTGTGGGCGGTGACATGGCTGGATGCTTTGGGAGGGGACAGTAGAACCTGGACAGTGACATTTTCTTATTAAATCAGAACTTTGTCGAAAATCCACTGCTGCTGAGAAATGGTTCTATGTGAGGCCTTCCCTGTTTTTATCAGCCCATGGGAATGAGCATGAACTTCTCGTTGAATAACATGTTGGCTCAGCAGCTGAGGGTCAGGGGAAAAGTCCACTCAGTACCACCTGCAGATAAAAAGGCAACTTGTCATGACCTCTGGACCTTTTTTTTTGTTTGTCTTTTTTGAGCCAAATGAGCAACATCCAAGGCTAAGCCGTGGGCTGTGTGGTGTTTTGGCTCCGTACATGGACTCTGGAACCGAGGCCTGAGTGAAGCCCTAGTTCAGTGGTTTGCCAGCTGAGTTCCCAACAGCCCCTGCACCTCAGCATCCTCAGTTGAAAAATGGCAGTAGTAGCTGTCTCATTGTGAGGGATAAGTAATTGTTAGGAAAAAAAAAAAAACCTAGTACACAGTAGATAATAAATATTAGCTGTTGCATTATTGTACTTTTTAAAGGAACATGACACTTACTAATAAATATTAGCTGTTGCATTATTGTGCTTTTTAAAGGAACATGACACTTACTTTGACATCCAACAGAGGAATGAGAAAGGCTGGAAGAAAGTCTGGAGGCAGAACGAACACAGAACTCCAGAGATGAGATTATGGCGGGACAGGTCCAAGGGAGTTGCAGAACGGGCCTGTTCTACCCGCCCAGCCGGTTCCAGGAGTCCCCACTCAGGTTCACCCCTCTCCACCAATACCTGTCCTTCCTGGCCCTTTTTGGGGCTCAGGACAGATGCTGCTTGTCACTGCCTCCAGCCCCCTCTCTCATAGGCAGCATCCTTATGGAACCCCCTTCAGTCTGTCTGTCAGGCATTTGTCCTCAGCCCTGACTATGGGTTCAGGGTGGGTTCTTTCTGGGCAGGGAGAGGACCCCAGGCTTTGGCAAGGGTTGGGTTCAATAGCTCTGTGTATGGGTCAAGTGGGAGCATTGATTGATAGGGGGAAGGGCCAATACAGCGGGACCCAGCACAGAGGCCAGTGCCTCCTTTCTATGCAAGGCCTGGTGTCTCTGGGATGGCCTGGTGTCTCAAACCTGACCACCCCTCACATGGAGTGCTTGAGTGACTCCCAGGCCTGCAGCAGGGTGGGTGTTTAAAAGGAAGATGACCTCCCACACCAAGAATAGATGAAGAAACCGGAGTCCCCTGTCTTGCTCCCCTGCCCTCTTTGGGGCTGCAGAGTGCACTATGGAACCAGTTTCCCTAGGCTGAGAACTCAGATTTTGGGTGCTGAGGAAAGGGGGAGAGCGGGGGAGAGGATTATTACAGGTGGGATGGGGATCAGGTGAGGTCCCACAGTGGAATGAGGGCCTGGGCTGCATATGAGGAGAGCAATTGATGCTAGTTAGGACACAGGGGCTCTAGAGAGCAGACAGCTCTGTATGCAAACTTTGGGGTGTGCCTTTGGAGGCTTCCTATGGGTCCATGGGGTGTGTGTGTGTGTGGTGATTACAGCCCTGGGCATCAGACAAAGAGCTCCTTGACCCCAGGCAAACGAGTTCCCCACCCCACCCCTAAGTGCTCCTTCCTTTTTGCCCACCAGAATCCTACGATGGGTCTTCACTGATCTTCACACAACTCCCAGATGCCTGATGACCCTTGGGAGATATACCTCCTGCTTCTTTAGTCCCACTCTGCATAACTGAGCCTTTGACTTGCTGAATCTGACCTCTAAGACATGCATGAACTCTGTTTGATTTATCCCTGAATCCCAGGCCCCACTCAGAGCTGATGGCTGAGTGGGGACATAATTGGTAAACAAGAAAACCAATAAACCAAGTATCTCAAAGTGAAGGCCCTAAACATGATGTTGAAAGGAGAGGCCCTGTGGCCTGAGACCCAGCAGGGCATCTCTGAGGACATGGCATCTGGAAAGGCAGAGAAGCAGAAACATGTCAATAGAAATAAAGTTGCACCGATGACTTCAGGGCAGGACTTGGTGTGGACCATGTATCACACTCTGTACTGGGTGCCTGATACCTTTGCAAGGAAACCACTTCCAAGGCTGCGCTGCCTCCTACAACCTGCCAGGCTTCCCCCTAGTGCTGCTTCCTTGACGTAGTTCAGGACCCACAGTCCCAGTCAAAGGGAAACCCAGGCACTCTGAGGAGAGGAGGAAGAAAGGTCTTCCACAGCCTCTGGAGAGCAGGTCCTGGGTGTGTCTCATCACGGAACTGGAACTGTGAATAGGATGGTCTTTAGGCCTCACCTATCACCAGGGGGCTCCCTGACCAGGGTTCCCTGAGTGGGAGGGGGCACAGGGCCTGTCTTCTCCAAGGTCCCATTCTGTACCTGACAGAGTTGGTATGTCAGCCAGCCCAGGAGCCTCAGGGTCCAAGGGACTCCTACTGGGCATCACCTAAAGGTCCCAGTGAACCTGCCCTGGGAGACTAGGAAGGTCTGGGGGTGCCCAGACAGTCTTGTTGTAGAGACCCCAGCCCTACAGGGTCCCTGCTCCCTTCTCCTCAGCCCCAGGTCCCCACAAAGGTCATACTGGATATACTGCATCAGGGTCTGCACCCCAGAAAGCAGCTGGTCCTTGGGTTCTCACCCCGTTTGTCTTTAGCTACATCCCCACACAGGTGTCTTTATTTGGACTGACAAATAGGCATTTGGTGGAACTCTGGTGTGACTTCATGGGGGTGTGGTGCTGTGGGCTAATGCGTCAGATGGCAAAATCGCTTTGAACCTTAAGGTCAGCGGTTCAAGCTCACCAGTTGCTCCTTGGAAACCCCATACAGGGTCACTATGGGTCAGAACTAACTCTATGGCACTTAACAACAACAACAAGATGGGTGGGGGGAGACAAAGATGTAGAAATGAGGGTTCATGAATTCCAGTTCCAATGGGCTTCCACTGACCAGCCGATTCTATCAGCCATCTTTGGAGCCCTTCTTCCTGTGTGCATACCCACCCTACCCACCCTTCTCTCCCACCTGAGTAGCCCAGCCTGTTGGGGTTTACACTGGCTTTCTAGTTCCCACTCTGGGAGTCACCTCCACAACTGTGACTGGTGGTCCAGATCATGCTTCCTGCACAATGCCTGGCTTGACCTCTCACCCTAGAAAGTCTATGTCCAGGCTCCAGACCAGTCCTGACAGACAAACAAATGACTGTCAGTTGGAGGAGGCTCCCAACAATCTCCTTCCCTACAGCTCTTGCCCCTCTTCTCCGCCCCTTTGAGTTTCCAGTGAGCAGCTTCTGGCAGCCTTCTGGCTGGTCCCAGGATGGAAAACCCTTATGAGGCTTCTCTGGGAGCCACCTGCTTCTCCCCACTTATCATCCTCCATAATCTAGCCTTTGTGCCACAAGTGGAAACAATACTGCAATCAACATGCAACAAATCTTTCTGGACTCCATGCTTCATGCTGAGTGTCTAAAATCAATCCCACCTTGATTGGTTCAGACTCTTTAGAAATTGAAGCCACAGTGAACAATGAAGCATGAAGACAATGAAAAAAAAGGCTTTGCTTCCTGTTTCTATTTAGGAATGAATCCTACCAAGAGGCATCCCCCCCAACTCCCCATTTAATTAGCCTTTGATAGGCAGATATTTGAATTTCAATCACTGAAGACCAGTGGTTTAGGAAATGGGAGGTGGGGATAGCGAAAAGAAAAGGTGCACAACACCTCCAGATTTAGAGAGAATTTGGTGAGGGTCCTGCCCCCTTGCTTCTCTAGGTGCTTTGAAGCAGGCCCTGGTCTTGGCTGTTATTATTCTTCAATATGTTGAACTCACTGTATTTTGTATTGAAGTCTGTTTGTCTCATTAGCTGGTGACTTACATTCTTTTTTTTTTTTTTTTAATTAAATGTTTTTATTTTGGATAGAGTGAAAGTTTACAGGGCACATCATCAGCTTCACATTCAACCATTCATATAGCTTGTTTCATTACATTGATTATTATTCCCTCC
>NW_006408800.1:1180015-1181866 GCF_000296735.1 Chrysochloris asiatica | reverse complement strand
TATTTCATCCTCACTGGCTTTAGTGGTTGGTATGTAAATTTGAATAATAGTGGTATTAACTGGGTTTCCCTGTAAGCACGTGGATATTAGCCTATCACAGACAGCATTGTACCTCATGATTGATCTGGGTATGTTCTTTTTGACAATGAATGCAACACCATTCTTCTTCAATTTGTCATTCCCAGCATAGTAAACCATTTGGTCGTCACATTCAAAATGGCCAATACCAGTCCATTTCAGCTCACTATTGCCTACACGAAGGCAATCAGAAAGCATAAAAAATACCAAAACACACACCCATCTAAGTATTAAGGCCACACATAATTCCTGAATATGCCCCCAAAACAGAAGCTGATGACCATATAAGGACATGTCCAGAAAGGAGATAAAGTGACTGAGGCAAATGAGCTGGAAGTAGACCTATACTCCATACTGGAAGATGGGCAGGCTTTGGAAATGCCTGAGAAGGAATTCAGAAAAATGATTATAAAATGTATCAAACACTATACAATGGAGTTGAGAAAAATAAGGAAGAAGTCAGAAAAGCACTGCAAGAATAATGAAATAAGTTAGATAGAGCATTGGAAACAATTCAAAACCTACAGAAAGAGGACCAAATGATTAATAATTAAATATCAGAAATGGACACTACACTGAAAGGGCAAAGTAGAATTGAAGAGATAGAAGCCAGACCTAATGAGCTAGAAGACAAATCTCTCAACACTACTAAGATAGAAAAGCAAGCACAAAAAAAGGAAAAAAAAATCTTAAGAAGGCCTAAGATTTATGTTGGACAAAATGAAGAGGAATAATATAAGAATTATTGGCATTCTAGAACAGTAAGAATCTGACACGTCCACAGAGGAGATAATTGAAGAGCTTCTGGGTGAAAACGTCCCTAACATCCTGAAGAGTGAAAAGATATACATACAAGGAGCTCAACGAACCTCAGGATGGATAGACCCTAAAAGACAATCACCAAGGCATATAATAATCAAGCTCTCAAAAACCAAAGATAAGTACAGAATCCTGAAAGCAGCTAGGGAAAAGAGAAGTGTAACATACAAAGGCAAACAAATCAGATTAAGCTCAGACTTTCAACAGAAACCATGCAGGCAAGAAGGCAATGGGGAGACATATATAAAACCCTGAAAGAAAGAAAAAAAAATTCCAACCAAGAAGCCTCTACCCAGCAAAGCTGCCAATCAAATATGAAGATGTAATCAAGGCATTCCAGGATAAACAGAAGCTGAGGGATTTTGCCAAAGCCAACCCTGCAATGAAAAACATCCTAAAGGAAGGTCTGTGGACTGAGAACCAATAAGAACAGACAACAACCAGAGAATGATGTGTGCGGCAGCATCATCCTGAACTCAATTGACAAATGGAAGCGACAAGAACAGAATAAAATTATAAGAACAGAGCATCTGGGCAGTCAATCTATGGTCAAAACAATTACAATGTGAAAGAAGGTAAACACAGAGGAACAGAGATCCAGGTGGTGAGAAGATCAGATAGATTACAGGATAAAATAGACTGTCTTAAATTGAGGGAAGTGTTAAAGGAATATAAGGTAACCATAACAGTGGGGTTGGGGTGGGGAGATTAGTTCGGGTATTGGGGAGGGCAATACAAGAAAGGGGAGGAGGCAGAAGAACAAGATAGATAGGACACTGAGACAGGTTTGCATGGCCTAAGTGGGACAGAGGTAAATAGTGATGCAGACTCAACCTTGGAACAACAGGGCTCTGGGATACAGGGATCTAGGCATAGTTTGAAGAGGGGAAATAATACTAAAATGCTTGACTGTCTTATGAATATTGGTTTCCCTTGCCTACTATTGTAAAATAG
>NW_006408800.1:1177376-1179451 GCF_000296735.1 Chrysochloris asiatica | reverse complement strand
GGGCTGAGTTCAACCACATTCCGTAGACTCCTGTTGACCTGGAGATGAGAGAGAGAAGAGGAAGGGCTGGTTGGTCCAAAGTGTGGTGAGACCTGGGGACACTTGAGCCCATGGACAAGGACATAGCCACAGAGGGCTAGAGCTGAGAGTGAAGCATCCAGCTGATATGAAGTGAGGGGGATATGCACATGAACACCCAAACTTTTAGACAGTACCCATTTGACCTAGCCTTCATGGCTTGATAATCAAAACTCTACTAGAGGAAGATAACAACAAAAAAAAATAATACATTTTTTTTTAAAGGAAACAAGGGTAAATTGCTACAATTTGGTGAACCTGACCTATACTCATGTTGGTTATTCTTGTTGTGATGTGCTGTGAAGTTGGTCCTGACTCATAGCGACCCTGTACAGGGTTTCCGAGGCTGTAAATCTTTATGGGAGCAGAAAGCTGTTCTCCCGGGGAACAGCTGGTAGTTTCGAACTGCTGACCATGAGGTTTGCAGCTTGATGTGTAACCACTACGCTACCAGAGCTCCTATTCATGGTGGTAGTAACCCTAAATATCAACAGAGAGGGAAGGAGTCCTCACATCAAGTATCAGTGCTATCTTTTTGTACACAGGGTAGATAGGGACGGGCAACTTAGACACTGGCTATGTAAAATGAGGAGGCAAAAAAGGTACAAAGTGACTGGCTTACAAGGTTTAAGAGGGAGTTTAAGGTTAGCAGGGTGAAGAGTCCCCACTGAATAGTTTTCCTCTGGTCTAGATGGGTCTAGTGAAAAGAGATGGAGATAAGATTCTTATGATTCAATAGTGAGTAATTGTTATCATGACTAACTGCAACTGTCACAATTGTAAAGGTAGAAGTTTTGTAACAAAAACAAGGAAGTGGTTAATCTTGTAGTCTAGAAACAGAGGACCCTAGGACCATCAAGGGATAAGAGCACAAGCAGAATGCGGAACCTCATCCAGCGACACCAGACATGGAGGCAGAGATGGGGTCATGGAGAGGGGGAGCGGCTGAGAACTCTAGATTCATGGGATGAGAGGGACTAAGTGCTGGTGGCCAGGAGGCTGAATTGCAGAATGTGCCCTTTAGAGGTGTTAATTATTATATATGCCTGAGTGGGTTTTGTTTTTTAAAAAAGCTAAAGTGAACAGAGAGAAATACTGTTAACTGATGGTACATGGAGGGGATTATATTCATTGTAATGAAACAAAGTGTATGATTTGTTGAATGTGAAATGGATGATCTTCCATGTAAACTTTCACTCAATTCACAATAAAAACCTTAATAATAATAATAAAAAGTAGATAGAGGGAGGAAAGAGAGAAAGTGACAAAAGAGAGTCGTGAGGGAGAGGGTTCTACTTTTGTTAGGAGAGAAGCAGGGCACTGGGGAGTCGTGGACGGCCATGTTCAGTTTACAAATAAAAGCCACTGGTGCTGAGTCAGCAGACTCAGACTTTCTGGCTGCAAGATGTTTTTTTCTAGGGAAAATGAAATTCCAAAAGTATTTGCACTGACTCAACAACAAAAAGAGTTTGTTGTTACCCATTTTAGCCACATTCCCCAATTGTGTGTTGAGTTTGGGTTCCTTTTTTGAAAGTATATACAGAAAATGAAGCTGTCCATTAAAACTGATGTTCAAACTAGACAAAGCATCATACAAAGGCAAACAGCATGCTAAATAGGAAACAAGAACAATGGAGAGGAAGTCTCTTCTTCCATTTTGTTAAGTGCCATTGAGTTGGTTTAGACTCATAACAACCCTGTATAGTGTTCCCAAGGAGTGACTGGTGAGTTTAAATTGCTGACCTTGTGGTTCAAACCAACCTTGTGGTCCAGTGCATTATCCCACCATGCCACACCAGGACTCCTTGTTGTTGTTGTTATGTGCCATCGAGTCGGTACCAACTAATAGCAACCTTATGCACAGCAGAATGATGTTTCATTCTGGGCCCAATCCTGGGCCAGCCTCACAACTGTTGTCATGCTTGAGTCCATCGATGCTGCCATTTGGCCAACCAATCCATCTTGTTGGAGGTCTTCCTCTTTTTCTCTGACCCTCC
>NW_006408800.1:1106559-1176763 GCF_000296735.1 Chrysochloris asiatica | reverse complement strand
AGCAAGCAAGGTTGTATCATCTGCATATCACAGGTTGTTAATGAGTCTTCCTCCAATCCTGATGCCACATTTTTCTTCATATAACCCAGCTTCTGAGATGATTTGCTCAGCATACAGGTTGGATAAGTATGGTCAAAGAATACAACCTTGTCTCACATCTTTCTTAATTTTAAACCATTCAGCATTTCCATTTTCTGTTTGAACAACTGCCTCTTGGCCAAAGTACAGATTCCTCATGAGCACAATTCTGGAATACTCATACTTTGCATTGTTGTCCATAGTTTGTTATGATCCACACAATCAAAAGTCTTTGCGTAGTCAATAAAGCACAGGTTAACATCTTTCTGGTGTTCTCTGCTTTCAGCCAAGATCCATTGGACATCAGTAATGATAGCCCTCATTCCATGGCGTTTTCTGAATCCAGCTTGAACCTCTGGAAGTTCTCTGTCAATGTATACTTGCAACCATTTCTGTATTACCTTTAGTAAAACTTTACTTTCATGGGATACCAATGATTTCCACATTCTGTTGGGTCACCTCTATTTGTAATGGGCACAAATATGGATCTCTTCCAATCAGTCAGCCAGATAGTGGTGTTCCAAATTTCTTGTCATAGATGAGTGAGTGCCTCTTGTGTTGCCTCACTTTCTTGAAATATTTCAATATTTATTCCATCAATTTCTGGTGCCTTGTTCTTTGTTAATTCCTCCAATGCACCTTGGACTTCCTCCTTTTACTCCCATTTAAATGGCATCCAAACTCAGAAATCTCCCTACTAATCATTTGCTCCCTTGTGGTTAGGATCTAAGGGATACCTACCTTGGGTATTTAGAGCCAAGACTACAGAGTTAATTAGGGACCCAACATCAAAGGGAAGCCCAGGCTAGGTGAAACTCAGGGATGAGACAAGGGTGACTCACCTGCTAGGATGTTCCCCGAGGCAACAGCTGACCTTCCAGAAAGGAAGCTTTCTCTCCTGCCTTGCAGATTTGCAGATTTTATTAATAAGAAAGTCATCCGCAGGCAGTTCCTTTTAAGGAACAAAGGATGATCCCAGTTACCTTCCAACCCAAATGAAACAAAACAAACCCAGCTTTATGAAGTTAATTTGACTCATGGTGGCCCCACTTGCATCAGAGTAGAACTATGCCCCATAGGGTTTTCAAGACTGTGACTTTCTGGAAACAGATCATCAGAAGAGGCTCCTCTGGGTGAAATTGAACCTCCAACCTTTTGATTAGTCATCGAATACTTAGCTATTTGTGTCTCTCGAGGACTCCTAGTTACTTCAAAGAGCTGGAAATGAGAGGAGGAGGGAATGCTATTGGGGTCCAGGGAGCAGCTGGTTTGCATGGGGATGATGGGCACCATTTTGGCCATGACTGAGGACCCACAGCTGGCCATGGTAGACCCCCACTGACATCCTCTTCCCTACTAGATACCAACTCCCTGGAAAAGACATGAGACGAGTTCCCTCAGCTTCCACTGCCTTCAATGAGAGTCAGGGACTCTGACTTTTCTTTAGTGCTTCTCACTCCCAGCCCTGGATGAGGCCGGGACCACCTCTGCCACACAGATCTGAGTATTTTTTACTGACCCGGGGACATCGATGGCTAAAACTCAACTCCCTTTTCCACCCCAATGATTACACCTCCCTCCTAAAACGTGTCCACCAGGTAGAAACATGTTGTTATCTGTTTTTTATTTCTTAAAAACACAAACAACAAACAAACCTTCTTTTGATATCATCTGGAAAGGCCAGATGATAAAGCCATTTCTCTTGGCCTTTCCACAACATTTCTTGGATGAGCTTTCTGTACCTGCTCTCTCCAGCTTCAATCCTTCATTCTCTCTAGAAGCCTGTCAGACTTTTGTCCCCTTCCACTCATGGAAATTGCTATTGGCAAGGTCAGCACTGTGCTCCACATGATTGAACCCAGGGGTCAGTTTCCAGGCTTTATCCTGTTTTCTGGGCAGCACTGGGCTTGGTGGGTCCTTCCCTCCCTGAGGCACTTTTGTCATCATGCTCACCTGATTTTCTTTCTCAGTCTTGACTACTAGTCTCCTCACCTCTTATAGATTGAATGGCGTTCTTGTTAGGGATTGAATAGCGTTTCCTTCCAAACTATGTTGGAACCTGTGAACATGACCTTGTTTGGAAATCACCTTTTGCTATTGAGTGAATTCCCCGTGTGGTGCTGTAGGATAAGCACTGGACCACAAGGTCAACAACAGTTCAAACTCATTAGCCACTGATTGGAAACCCAATACAGGGTCGCTAATGGTCGGAACTGACTGAATGGCATTTAACAATAACAACACTGAGTCACTTCTAATTCATAGTGATCTACCAGACAGAGTGAAACTTCTACATATGGTTTCCCAGTGTCATCTTTACGGAAGTAGACAGCCTTGTCTTTCTTCTAGAGTGGCTTGAGGGTTCAAACTGCCCGCCTTAACCACTGTGTCACTAGATTGCCTTTGGAAATAGGGGCTTTCAAGATGTTATCAATTACCATGAGGTCATACTGGAGTGGGTGGTTCCCAATTCCACTGTTAACAGCAGCCAAGGCAAAGAGCAGTTGGGGAGGGGTTTTGTTGCTGTCTCTGCCACACGGTGCCTTGGGGAGCTTCCTCTGACCTCTGCCTTTGAAAGAGAACAGCAGCCCTAGCCCTGTGGCCTTCTATGAGGGAGGGTCTGACCTGGGGGGCCCAGAACTGCTGACATGAATTGCTGATGGAAGGTGATAGGTCTAATATCATCAACTGCTGGCGGCCGCAGCATACGTAATCAGCACTGAGAAGTTGAGGCACAAGGACAACATGGACGAAAATCCAGTCTTTGAGCCCTCCTCAGGCTTACAGGCCATGGATCCCGAGGGCCAAGGAAGTAACTCCCTGAAGTCCCGGGTTCATAGGCTTTGGTGAACTCACTGTTTGGCCACCTCTGTGCAATTTTCTTTAATTATACTTTTGTGCATTCTGTACTTGTTCTTTATGCTCTTAACTCCGGTAATTGTAGCTTCTGGGAAAGTGATTGTTTTTAGTAATAATACGCACAACGTTTTGATCAATGGCTCTCATGTAAATGTCACTGCCTCAGTAACAAGAGTTGTGTGTGAGACCATGAGAAATAAAAGTACAGAAAAACAGGATGTAGCAACGCAGAGAATATGTAACAATTGTTTTCTAACCAATTACTTAGTTATGTTTACTATTAAACAGATACGTGAGCTTGTAAGGCCCTAACTGATTTTGCCTCGCTACTTGACCAAACTTTAGTCAGGCTTCAAGAAGCATTTTTGATAGAAGGCCTCAGTTTTTAGTTCCCTCCAGACACAAGGTCAATCAGTTAGCCCTCAATATTAAAATAATCCTTGAGAAACTCATAATGGTCAGACTGACCCAGACGAATGGGAATATCCTAAACACTAAACACTTGAAATTGCCAAAACCCATATGCTTATAGATTAAAAAGGTTGCTTCATGCCAAGACCAGTTAAACTGTAACATCTCATACTTTGCCAAATGTCAACCAATCAGAAACTGTATCTATGGTACTGTGCAATTATGCCCCCTGAAACCTTATAAAAACTTGTGTGTATAGTGAGTCAGGGTCACCCTCAGCTCCTGTTTTCAGGAGTCTATGTGAGAGTGGACCCCAGCACATTAGCTGGGGTCGCCCTCAGCTCCTGTTTTCAGGAGTCTATGTGAGAGTGGACTCCAGCACATTAGCAAGTGTCACCCTTAACTCCTGTTTTCAAGAGTCTATGTGAGGGTGGACCCCAGAGCGTTGGCAAATGTCACCTTTGTCTCCTGGTTTTAGGAGTCTGTGAAGGTGGACCCCAGCGCGTTGGTAAATAAACCTCTTGCTTTTGCATCGAACTCGAGTCCTGATGATCTTTTTGGGGTCTCCTACTTGATTAGGCCACTAGGGGGGCTAACAAGCTGTTAATGTCCATGTACAATAATCACACTGAAACTAGTAGTTACCCCCCTGAAACACCCCTGTGTGTGTTGGTTATGCTCTTGATGTTTTTCATGGGACCCTTACTGTATGTGTTAACTTTATGTACCCCCAAGCCACTCTGGGCATAACTATTGCAATCATAATACTTTTTTGGGGAATTCTATTATATGTAGTAGTTTTATGCACTACATACAATCCCCCGCTGCTTGATTTTATTAAATAATTAGAATATGAAGGAATAAACTGTAAATTGTCACCTTAGATATTTGAATTAGCTAGTAAAACTTCCGCATATGTTTCACGAGAAAAGCTGCTTGGGCTGATCATATGAATTAGAACAATGGTGACTGCTCCTCCAAACTGCTCTCGGGTTTGATCAATATGATTTAATTACTCCTCTTCCCCCCGAGGGTATATTGGAAATATAATAGTAATGAACATTGTTATATCTAGATATAGAAACTGGAATAGGATTAAAAGAATGTTAAAGTAAGGCCGCACCTTCTTAGGGAAGTCAAAACTTGTTTTTCACCTTCCCTATAATTGTAGATGTCAGCTTGAGGACTAGGGTGCGCCTGACCCAGGCCATTGTGTTTTCAATAGCCTCATATGGATGTGAAAGCTGGACAGTGAATAAGGAGGATCGTAGAAGAATTGATGCCTTTGAGTTGTGGTGTTGGAGGAGAATACTGAAAGTGCCATGGACTGCCAAAAGAACCAATAAATCTGTTTTGGAAGAAGTGCAGCCAGAGTGCTCCTTGGAGGCCAGGATGGCTAAGCTTCATCTCTCCTACTTTGGACATATTGTCCGGAGGAAACAATCGCTGGAGAAGGATGTCATGCTGGGTAGGGTGGAGGGTCAGAGAAAAAGAGGAAGACCCCCAACGAGATGGATCAGCCAGGTGGCATCATTGATGGACTCAAGTGTGGCAGCGGTAGTGAGGTTGGCCCAGGATCGAACATTGTTTCGTTCTGCTGTGCATGGGGTCGCTATGAGTCGGTTCCGACTCGATGGCACCTGAAAACAACAACAACAACAACAACAACATAATTGCAGAAGCAAGGAGAAAAGAATCATTAGTTTAACAATGGAAGTTAGGTATCTGAAATCTTGTTCACTAACAGAAGCATGTATTTTCTGCCTGCAAAAGACACAGAAGCAGTTTTAAGTTTCTTTAGAAAGTATAACTTAGTCTTTAGTAAAAACTCTAAAGCCTCTCACCTTTACCCACTTGTGATTAAGTTTTGAAAATATGTTAAACACCTTTGAGAAACCGCAAGTTGCTGCCCTAGGTTACACAGACCTAGAAGTTAATACATAATCTATAATTGCTTGCTTGAACTTTTTTACAGAAATAAGAATTTTAGGTTATTAGGTAAATCATGATGTACGCAAAAATATGTTAAAGAACAAATCTGTGAATCATTGTGTCTTGTATCACATGAATGATCTCGTATCCTGTATTGAGTGAATAATCAACATTTTTGTCATTATTTTCTTTTGTGTCAATTTCCTTCTTCTGACAATAAAAGACTAGGGCTCAGCTAGTTTGGTGTGCTAGCTTGCCTGTCGGCTTGCATCAATCTTTGTCTCTGTCTCTTTTCTTTCGCCTACTAGATCTCCCACTCACGTTAAAACCCCACGCTCCGTCAAGGCGATCCTTTGTTGAGGTGGGACCCCAACTCAGGACCCTGGCAATCAACCTCCTCAGACCCCACCTGCCTCTTTCTACACCTGTGCTTCCCAGGACACTTAGAGCTAAGAATTTGAGGAACATTTTGGTGGAACAGCAGCAAATAAGGGTGCTGAGCAACAAGGGACAGGCCTGGGAATCAGCCCCTCCCCACTACCTGCCCCCAAACTGACTGGACACAATTGCAGGAGAGCATGAGCCCAGAGACTGATGACAAACAGGACTCCAGGAGTCACAACCTCTCTTCGATGGATGCAGCAAGTTGGATGCCAGTCATTGGATGGAGTAGAACTTCCAATAAATATGTCAGGGATTTAAAACAGATACAATAAATACATTTCGCTGATGTGGAGTTGAGTGCTTGGACACTGTGCTCCTCCCCTCCCCCACATGCTTACGTGTGTAGATGGGAGGGTCCGGCCCACCCCCCGTGTCCTCAAGTCCACTGTCTGTCTACTTGCTAGCCTGGCCACCCCATCCTTGCATGCCCTGAACAGCTGTCCGAAGCCTGACTCTGAGGCCTGGGCAGTTCCCGTCATCCAAGGCTTCCTCTTCCATTCACCTTCTCCTTTGCTGTTTCTGTACCTTGACTGTTGTTGTGCTGTTGTTGTTGTTGAGTGCCATCATCAGTCAATGCCGACCCAAACCCTGTATAGGTTTTCTGAAGAGCAGCTAGTGAGTTTGAACCTCTGAACTTGTGGTTCGCACGCAGTCTGGCATGAACAGTTCTTGCTGTACCATCGTTTTATTCACAAGTCCATATTCTTAGCCTTGTCTCCATTTCCCCTCCCTTTTCACCTCTCTCTTCTTCCATCAAGGAGTTCTGGTTGTGCTGTAAGACAAGCATTGGATTACCAAATGCAAGGTCAGCAGTTCAAACCCACCAACTGCTCTGAGGTAGAATGATGAAGCTTTCGGCTCCCTAAAGATTTACAGCCTTGGAAACCATATCGTTATTAAGAGCTGTTGATTGGTTCAGACCCATAGCAACTCTGTATAGTTTCCAAGGAACAGATGGTGGGTTTGAACTGCCAACCTTGCAGGTCAAGTGGACCTTGTGGTCCATTGCATTATCCTGCAGTGCCACACCAGGATTACCAGAAACCCTACACAGAGTCACTATGAGCTAGAATTCATTCCATGAGAAGGAGTTTGGTTTTTTGGTTCTTCCTTCATCAGCAAGGTTTCCCTTTTGTGAAGAATTGGTTTTTCAATATCAAGAATTGGCAACTGTAAAATTTCTGGGTTTTGTGCAAATAGGTTTTAGCTATGCATTGAAAATAAGTGAACAGTGCTTGCTTTTTTCTAACTTTGTAAATATTATTTAAAGTTCCTGGTTGTACAAATAGTTCATGTGCTTAGATATTAACTGAAAGACTGATTGCTTGCATCTACTCAGAGGTACCTTGGAAGACAGACCTTGTGATTTATATATGAAAAATCAGCCTTTGAAAACCCCTATGTAGTGCAATACTACTCAGACTCACACAGGTTCACCATCAGTTGGATTTGACACAATGTCTTCTGGTAAACAACATTCATACCAGTCAAATGGTTTCCTTCTGCATCAGGCTAACGTCAACATTTCCTTTTTGCTCCTCTTATCATCTCAGTACCTTTGAAAACAATTCCCTGATTACAAGCATTTCTCTGCTTGAAATATCTAGAAGAGTTTCTGTTTTCCTGACTGGATGCTCACTGGCTTTGATGTTGTTAGGCGGCATTGAGTCAGTCCTCTTCACTTTCAGGAAGCAAGGTTGGATCATCTGCATTTCACAGGTTGTTAATGCATCTTCCTCCAATCCTGATGCCATGTTTATCTTCATATAATCCAGCTTCTTGTATTATTTGCTCAGCACACAGATTGAGTAAGTATGGTGAAAAAATACAAGCCTGGCACCCACCTTTCCTAATTTTAAATCATTCCGTGTTCCCTTGTTCTTTTCGAATAACTGCCTCTTGGTGTATGTACTGGTGTATACATGTACTTGGTGTATGTATGTACTGGTTCCTCATGAGCACAATTAAGTGTTCCAGAATACTTATCCTTCACAATGTTATCCATTGCTCATGATCCACACAATTGAAAGCCAATAAAGCAGTCAATAAGCACAGGTAAACGTCTTTGTGCTTTCAACCAAGATCCATTTGACATCAGCAATGATGTCCTCTTCTGAAACTGGTTTGAACCTCTGAAAGTTCTCTTAATGTATGGTTGCAGATATTTTTGTATTATATTTAGTAAAACTTTACTCTCATGGGATATCAATGATATTGTCTGATGATTTCTGCATTCTGTTGGGTTGCCTCTCTTTGGAATGGGCACAAATATGGATCTCTTCCAGTCAGTAGGCTGGGTAGATGTCTTCCAAATTTCTTGTTAATGATGAGTGTGCACCTCTCTTGCTGAATCAGTTGTGAAAGATTTCAATTTGTATTCCATCAACTCCTGGGATCATGTTTGCCACCAATGCCTTCAGTGCAACTTGGACTTTTTCCTTCAACACCATCAGTTCTTCTTTTTAAAAAAAATTTATTGTGAATTGAGTGAAGGTTAACAGCTTTATATTCAACAAACCATATGCCTCATTTCATCTCAATGATTACAATTCCCTCCCTGTAACAACAATTATCCTACTTCTTTGTGGCTTCCCTTTTACATCTCACATTTCACAAATGAACAAAGCAAAAATAATTGATTTAGAAAAATCCAAAACAAAAACAGCAGTCTGATTGGTTACTACAAGCACAAGCAAGCTGTTCACTGGGGAGCCTCAAGGCAAGCAATCAAGTCCCTTCAGGACAAGCTCCCCTCCAAGGCTGAAACTCAAAGGGAACACATGAGCAGGCATGTAAGCTTGCTGGCGACCACATTGGTCTGCTGGTGAGTGGAAGAGGGGAAAAGGCAGTAATGAAGATATGGGCTGTGTTCAGCCACATTCCATTGACTCCTGTTGACCTGGAGATGAAAGAGAGAAGAGGAAGGGCTGATTGGTCCAATGTGTGATGAGACCTGGGGACACCTGGACCCATGGACAAGGACAGAGCCACAGAGGGCTAGAGCTGAGAGTGAAGCATACAGCTGATATGAAGTGAGAGAGGGTGGCTCACAAGAATACCCAAACTTTTAGAGAGTACCTATTCAACCTAGCTTCAATGGCTTGATGATCAGAACTTGACTACAGGAAGATAAAAAAAAAAAAATTTTTTTTTGATAAAGGAAACAAGTGTAAATTGCTACAATTTGATGAACTTGACCTATATTTATGGATATAGTAGCTCAAAATGCCAACTGAGAGGGAAGGAGTCTTCACATCAAGGATCAATCCTTGTATAACCTTCTGTATACAGGATTGATAAGGATGGGCAGCTTAGACATTGGCTACCTAAAATGGGAGGGCAATAAAGGAACGAAGTGACTGGATTACAAGTTTTCAAGAGGGAGTTTAGTTTCAGAGTGTGCGGGGAAGGTAGAATCCCCACTGAATAGTTTTCATCTTGTCTAGTCAGTTCTGGTGAAAAGAGATGGGGATAAGACTCTTATGATTCAATGGTGAGTAATTGTTATCATGACTAATTGTGACTGTCACAAATGTAAAGGTAGAAGTTCTGTAACAAAAAGGGGAGAGTAGTTAATCTTACAGTCCAGGAGCAAAGGACCCTAGGTCCATCAAAAGAAAAGAGCATGAGTGGAATGTGGAACCCTATCAAGAGAAGCAGTGACACCAGAGATGAAGGCAGAGATGATGACATGGAGAGAGAGATCAACTGAGGACTCTAGAGTCATGGAAAGAGAAAGACTGTGTGCTGGCAGCCAGGAGGCAGGTGTGCAGAATGTGCCCTTTGGTTGTTTAAATGATTATATACATCTGAGTGTGTTTGTGTACATCCCCCCTCCCCAAAGGGGGGGCGGACCAAATCCAAAGGGAATAGAAGCAAATGCTGTTGAAAGATGATATCCAGAAGAGATTGTAATCATTGCAATGAAACAATGAGTGTAAGCGATCATTCAATTCACAATAAAAACTTAAAAAGAAAATTGATGTACACATACAAAACAAAAAATATATGTTCAGTTAAATGTCCTGTGGGCACATTCTGCAAGCCAACTTCCTGCCTGTAGGCACACAGCCTTACTCAGTCCATGGGCCTAGAGCTTGCAGCTGCTCTGTCTCTCCATGTCATCGCCTCAGCTATGTCATCATTTCTCTAGAGAGGGATCTCATACTCCACTCATGCTCTTCCTTCTAGCTGAGATTGTATGTTCCTGAAATGAAAGATTACCTATTCCCCTCTTAGATACATATCTTCTACAATTACAGTTGTGTGTGGCAATCACAGTTAATCCTGTTAACAATTACTCACAAGTGACTCATAAAATCCTATCAGCATAGTCCCCCATTCCCTTTCACAAGATCCATCTGAAGAGGAAAACTATTCAGTGGGGATTCAACCCATGAAAGCTTGTGAGACAGCTACTTCATCGCTTTATTGTTGTTGTTAACTTCTGACTCATAGCAACCCTGTATAGGGCTCCTGAGGAGTAGCTGATGAGTTTGAAGTACCAACCCTGTGGTTCAAATGTCCTTGCTGTCCAGTGTATAGCGCCACACCAGGATTCCATGATATGAAGAATCCTTCCATTCTGGTTGAAATTTGGAGCAACTGCATCTATAAACAAAGGTCCAGTTCATCAAATTACAGCAATTTATACTTTCTCATAGTATCAAGCATTCTTATCTTCATCTGGTCGAGTTCTGGACAGCTAGCTATCCAAGGTAAGGTCTTCAGACCAGCTGACCATTTCACTCTCAGCTCTAGCTCCCCAGTGGTCAGGGCTAATGGGCTTAAAGTTCACACATCTCCCTAAACTTCAATATAGCCGGGCCTTCCTCTTCTCTCTGTCATCTTGAGGTCAGTGAGTATCAATGGAACATGGCCAAGCTCAGCCCATGTCTTCATTGCTGCATTTCCCCTACTTCCACTCAGAAGTAGACCCAGGTGGCCACCAACGAGCATACTAGGCTGCTTGTGGGTTTCCTTTGAGTTCCAGTCTTAGAAGGGGGTTTTACATGATGGGCTGAGTTTCTTGCCTTGATGCCTCCAAAGCAAATAGCTTGCTTGATAGTCTAACAACCAAACTGTCTGTTTTTTTTTTTCCCTGCAGGTTTTTCTTTCTTTCTTTTAACCATTCTAAGTCATTATTAAAAAGAGTTGGGGAAGGATGAATTGATGGAGCACAGAGCATTTTTAGGTAAGTGAATCTATTCTCTACAATACTGTAATGGTGGATACAACATGAATGGACATATTTTTCTCAAGGCCCATTAGACTGCACAACACAGAGTGAACACTAATGAGAACTATGAACTTTAGCAAATTGCAATGCAGCAATGTTGGCTCATCAATTGTAACAAACATGTTACTAATAGGAGGGAAAGGATGTGTGGGAACTTTGTACTTTCTGTGCAATTTCTGTCAACTTAAAACTCTTTAAGAAATAAAGTAGTTATCGTTTGCTAGTGCCTTTGTAACAGAAATACAAGTAGACAGCACTGATGAACAGAAATTTATTTTCTCACAGTTAGGAAGTTAGAAGTTTGAATTCAGGGCATTGGTTTTAGGATCAGGCTGTCTGGGGGAAAATCCTCGTCTCAGCTTCTCAAACCTTCTTCTCAGCACCCCTCGCTTTGTTGGAGGTTTCCACGTGGCATTTATCTTTCCCTCATTTATGCGTCCTTCCTTCTATACCTCATCTGCTCTTTTTTATATCTCAAAATGATTACATTTAAGACACAAACTACACTGACATGATCTCATTAATGTGACTAAGAAAACCCTATTATTAAATGGGATCACGTCTAAAGGTATAGGGATTAGGACTCCCATACATTCTGAGGTGTGGAGGGATGAGGAAGGGCACAATTCAATTCATAACACAAGTGTTGGGTTTTTTGCTTTTGTTTTTATAAGCTCCTTTAAAGTGAAAAAAAGAAGAAAGCAAGGAAATTCCCTCTCCCCAAACATCCCAGTCTGAAGGTCAGGTGGACAAGTGGATCCATTTGGAAGAGGTTAGTCCCAGGGCATATGGGTACTTGTCTGAGCATTTGAAAGACTCTCAAGGATGAAAGAAATCAGAGCACAGTACATAGGACTTAAGTGCTCAGATGTGTGCCTAAAAGGTCTGGAAAGAAGTTCCTTGACATTACAGCAAAGTTAGGGGATTTCACTTCCCTCTGTAGCCAGTGAAAGGAGTCCTTGTGGCACAGTGGTTAAGTGTTTAGTGCTAATTGAAAGGTGGGTGACTCAAACCCACCAGATGCTTCTCAGAAGGAAGATGTGGCAGCCTGCTTCTACAAAGATTTACAGTCTCGTAAATCTTACGGGGTAGTTCTCCTCTGTCCTAGAGGGTCACAGTGTGTCCAAGTTGATTCGATGGTAAGGGGTTTTCATGGGCATAAACCAACCAGAAGTTGGCATCTATGAATGACATAACCACTGACCTCCTAGACAAATGTAACATTTGAGGAGATCTCTTTCTCCTGGGAAAAGAAGATAGGATCCTTGTAGGACTGGGAAAAGGGATACCATGCAATGGGAACCTGGGTGTCATGCAAATTCTGTTCAGACCCCTCTTTGTTGGGTTCCTGTGAGGATAAATAAGACAGGAGAGGAAAGATCTCTATCAAGAGCCACAGTTATCATTGGTGGGGTTGGAGTTAACTGTGAGTGCTGCAGCAGAAGGACCAAGATTTGAAATCCTGTTCTTTGGGCCAGTAAGCCTTTAAGCACATCCAAGGTGAGGCAAGGGGAAGGGAAAGGGAAAGGGTATAGTGTGGCTTGTTTTTTGTTTCTGCTTCAGTATAACACTTTCTTCAGATATACAGTCAGGAACATCTCAGTGGGGTCCAGTTTTTCTCAGATGGCACAGAATTTTGGAAAGGCAGGATACATTTTCTCAAAGTCCTTCCAGGTGCAGTTGTGGGCCTTAGCCCAGTGGGGCTTCCCCCCAACCTTCTTCATAATGGTATCATAGGCCAGCCAGTAGTCAAGTCATGGCACGTCCTTGCCATAGGGTCGGTACATGATGATGTTCATGCAACAACTATCCCTCTGGAAGCAGGGTCTCAATAAGATGTCATCTCCCCTGGTGAAGCGTAACTCCATGGAATGGCATGCCACCACCTCGGGGTTGGCTTCCAGCATGGCCTACAGCTCCAAGACAGCCTCCTTGGTCTTCTGTCTGATCTACAGCAGGAACTCCAGTAAGGAGACTCCAATGACGTAGTCCCCAAACCAACTGACAGAGGAGGAGAGGAAGTTGTCCAGGACCTCTTTCAATGTTGAAGGGAAGGACATTTCCTGTCAGTGGAACTGGGGCCCACACTGCAGGGCAAACACTGCACACACAGGCTGAGGGTCACACCAAGGCAGCCCAGATGCACCTGCACTGCCTGAAACAACTTGGCACTGTTAGACTCAGAGCACTCGCAAATGGTCCCATCGGCTGTTATCAGGGTCAGTGACACCACCTGAGTGGCCAGGATGCCATGCTTGATGCTTGTGTTGTATGTTCCCGACCCAATGACACCACCTATGGTCACATCTAACACTGCTCCCAGGTTGGACATGGCCAGGCCGTGCTTGTCCAGTTTTGAGTGCAGGTCAGTTAGGAGGATGCCAGCCTGCTTCTTCTCCTGGTTCACCTGCAGGACACAGTTCATCTTGCCCATGTGAATCATGAAGCCATCAGTACAGATGATGTCTGAGGGTGAGTGGCCACCACCTACCACTTTCACCCTCTTGTTCGCTGCCTGACTAGCACTAGTACCTCTTGGATCTCCTCCACTGATGTGGTCTGATAGTACATCTTGGGCAACAGCCACAGATACTCACCCAGTTTTGGAACTTGACTCCTTTGTACGCATAGACCATCATCGCTGGAGGTTAAGGCTACTGTGTTGAGTCCCAGTGCCTTCTCTGAGGGTCCTCAAGAAGATTATAGCTTTAGGAGTTTTAAAGCCATGTGGCCATCTGAGAGGCTTTTTGTTACTGTCTCCTTGACACCTCTGGGTTGGATGAGAGAATCACAGAAAACTCTGCTGAGGCAAAGGGGGAAAGATGAGGTCTGAGGTGGCACCTGGCTCAGGACACCTCATTGAGGACCCAGGGAGAAGCTGTGCTCAGGCCATGCAAGATGGCTCTGGATTTTCTTTCAGTAAGATTATTCTGTTCTTCCAGAAGTTCTGGGTTTGTCTGCATGTCTTTTCAAGTGTGAATGTCTCAACTCAGAAGGTTCTGAGTGGGGCTAAGGATTCCACACCAGACCCCATCTCTACAAAAGCTTGACAAGAAGCCTATTTCACTGGGCAAATTCTAACTTCCCTTTTAGTAAATCCAATCAGTTATAGGCTGAAGGTGGGCTTACAAGTTTTCTTTAGTTATAATTCCCAGTATTCATTTCTATTACACTTAAATGTCTATTTTACAATAGTAGGCAGGGGAAACCAATATCCACAATATCCACAAGACAGACAAACACATTAATGTTTTTGCTCCTTCTTTATGGAGACTATATCTCAATCCCTGTATCACAGAGCACTGTTGTTCCAAGGTTGGGTATAAATCACTATTCACCTCTATCCCATTTATGCTATGCGTACCTCTCTAAGTCTTCCCCTATGTTCATCGTTCATCTGCCACCCTCCCTCTTCTTGTGTATTGCAATCTCCATTACCTGAGCTAACATGTGTCTACCCCGTAACCTGGGAATTACTCTCCTCTAGCTCCCACCCATTGTTATTGTTGTTGTTAAATGCCTTCCTTCAAGTTGCTGAAAGCTGTCCACCATGAATGACCCTATTATTTAAAGCTATACCCATGGCATAGCTTCCAGTATCACAGAAACTTGAAAGCCACCACAGTACAATAAACTGATAGATGAGTGGTGGGGACTACAATTCTGGTAGTTGGGAAATATGGCCTTGGAGATAGAAATGATGCTGGAGATGTCATGATAGAATTTTTCAAGACCAACGACTTATTCACGGCAAATACCTTTCTTAAACAACATAAACTGCACCTATATATTCAGACCTCACCAGATGAAACACACAGAAATCAAATTGACTACATCTGTGGAAAGAGATTAAGGAGAAGCTCAATATCATTAGCCCAAACAAGACCAGGGTCAAATTAAAAATTGCATATGAGTATTAATTGATTATATGCAAGTTCAGGCTGAAAGTGAAGAAAATTAAAGCAGCCCATGAGAGTCAATACCTTGAGTATATCCTTCCTGAATTTAGAGAGCAGATTTGATGCATTAAACACTAATGACTGAAGGCTAGAACAGCAATGGGGTGACATCAAGAGCATCATACAAAGAAAAGACAAAACTGGATGTCAGAAGAGACTCTGAAACTTGATCTTGAAAATGGAGAAGCTAAAGTGAGTGGAAGAAATGAGAAAATAAAGGAATGGAAAGAAATTTTCAAAGAGCAGCTCGAGAAGACAAAGTTACATCTTATAATGAAACGTGCAAAGGCCTGGAGTTAGAAAACCAAAAGGGAAGAACATGTTCAGCATTTCTCAAGCTGAGGAAACTGAAGAAAAAATTCAAGCCTCGACTTGCAATATTGAATGATTCTATGCGGGAGAAAGATGAGGCTTTCTGCTCCTGTAAAGATTTACAGCCTTAGAAACCCTGTTCAGGGTTGCTATGGGTCGGAACCGACTCGACAGCACTTAACAACAACAACAACATGTGCAAAATATTGAATGGCACAGGAAGCACCAAAAGATGGATGAAATATACAGAATAACTGTAATAAAAAGAATTGTTCAATATTCAATCATTTCAAGAGCTAGTATATGATCAAGAACTGATGGAACTGAAGGGATAAGTCCAAGCTACACTGAAGATACTGGCTTAAAATAAGGGTCCAAGAATTGATAGCATACAAATTAAAATGTCTCAACAAACTTATGCAGGGATAGAGGCATTCATTGGTCCATACCAGGACCAGCCAATTGGATGAGATCTATATTTGTGTCCATTTCAAAGAAAGGTAACCCAATGGAATGCAGAAATCATCAAACAATATTTTTAATAGCACATGCAAGTAAAACGTTGCTGTTACGTTTGTGTCCATTGATGGAGCCACTGTGTAAATCCATCTCTTTGGGAATCCTTTTCTTTTTTTACTGACCCTCTGCTTTATCACTCAAGATGCCCTTTTCCAGGAACTGGTTCCTTCTGACAACTTATCCAAAGTATGTGAGACAAAGTATTGTCACCCTCTAGTCCAAAGAGCATTCTGATTGTACTTCCAAGTCAGATTTGTTCCTTCTTCTTGAAGTCCATGTTCTTTTCAATATTCTTCACCAACACCATAATTCAAATGCATCAGTTTTTCTCTAGTCTTCTGTATTAATTGTCCAGCTTTTACATGCACATGAAGTGATTAAAAATACCATGGCTTGAGTATGTTGCACCTTATTCCCTAAAGTAACAGCTTTGCTCTTTAATACTTAGAAGAGTTTTTTTTTTGGCAGGTTTGCCCAATGCAAGAAATCAATGTTGTTCGATTTCTTGACTCTTGCTTCCATGAGCATTGCCTGTGGATTGAAGTAAAATTAAATCCTTGAGAACTTCAACCATTCTCAGTTATGAGAATTTTTGAGTCTTTACATTGAGTTGTTATCCATATTAAAGGCTGCATTCTCTGATCTTCACCAGCAAGTGTCTTAAGTCCTTTTCACGTTGTAACATTTATTTTTGGTCTTCTTTTTCTTTCTTGTTTTTTTTTTTTTGTGTGTGTGTGTGATCTTTTGCCTTTTTTATGCATGATGTTCGAAAATTGTAGCAATGTATTTACCACAGAAAATTGGCCGTTTCAACCATTTTCACATGTCCACCAGCTACAGCATCTCCACTCTCCATGTCACAGACCACCACTCTCCATTTCCAAATCTTTTTTTGTCTTTGTTTTTCCTTCTTTACTTTCTTTCCTTTTTAAATTTTTCTTTCTTTCCTTCTGTGGGACATGTATGGTGCTCTTTGATGTCATCATAAAACTCCTCTGATCATTAATGTCAAATTCATGTGAATCTAATCTTGAGATGATCTCTTCAGAAAAAAAGAGTTATGTGCCTGGGGTCAGGGAGGCCAGTCGACTTTGTAACCAGACTTCCTATAATTCTGCCCTTTCCAGCACTTTGATGGCACTTAACAACAACAACAACAACAACTACCCCTTCTCCCTGCTCCGAGCTTGCTAGCCCAACCTGAACCCATTGTCACAGAGTTCTAGCCCAGTCTCCTGCTGTCTCTCTCTGACCATTTTTCTGAGTGTCAATCTGGTTTTCTGTATCCTCCATCCACATCCGTCTGTTTACTTTCCAACACACAGAATCATGTTTCTCAAATCTTTTATCTCCTGTTCTCAGATCTATTTCTATTTGTATGGCTTTTAACTATATTTCAAGAAAGTCTTGCAAGGGACAGGGAGGGAACATGAGTCCATGGACCTTCCTGACTGGAAGCCCTACTCACCCCTTTACTGCTAACCCTTATATGCAGATGGTTGTTTCTTGTCCATATTCCTCCAAGACCAAGTGTCTTTCCAGCTTTTACTCATGGTCATTGTTCTATCACATTTGTTGCTGGTGATGGCATACAACAACAACAATAACTATGTACTGGGCACAGAGTTTTACTGACCCAATTTTTTTTTTTTTTAAATATTCACAAAATTTTTATTGGCAAAATTCAAAAAATATTTTTTACACAAATAACATGTGCCTTCTATGTTTATTTGTCAGCTGTTCCTTCTTCCCGGGAAGTATTTTTTTGCAAATGTACTCTGTTTATAGTTTTCTTGTTATTGTTGTTTTTACAGTAACATATAAAAAATTTTTTTTTTTTTTTTTTGCATAGTGCTACTTATAAGAATACCTCAGGAGTGTGAGAGATGGTAGGAGCATTTGACAAACAAACTAATAAAGTGCATGTATTTACATAAAATATGATAACAGAGTGATTTTTTTTTAAAACAAGGTCTACCAGTGAAAAGGAGTCCTGTTGCGGCACTGTGGGTCAATGCACTGTACTGCAAAGTCTGTTTGATTGGGAAGATTGGCGGTTTAAGCTTACCAGCTGCTCCTAGGAAAACCTAGACAATGTCTCCATGAGTTGGAACCGACTTGACAGCACTCAACAACAACAACAGTGAGAAAGAATGGATTTTTTTTTAAGTTTTTATTGTGAATTGAGTGATAGTTTACATGGGAGAACATCATCAGCTCTACACTCATCCTATCGTATTTCATTTCATTGCAGTGATTACAATCCCCTCCATACATCATCATTCAACAGTATTTGCTTCTATTCCCTCTCTTTTCTTTTTTGGGTATGTACACCAAAACACTCAGGAAAAAATAATAATTCAAACAACCAAAGGACATACTCTGCAAGCCTGGCCCCCGACCTCCAGCACACAGCCCCCCTACCTCCATGAGTCTAGAGTCCCCAGTTGCTCCATCTCTCTACATCTTCATCTCTGCCTCCAAATCTGTCATCATTGCTTCTTTGAATAGGGTCCCACACTCTGTTCCCCCTCTTCTCCTTTGATGGTCCCAGGGTCCTCCACTCCTAGACTGCAAGATCAAAAACTCACCTCTTTTTGCTACAAAACCTCTATCTTTACATGTGCAACAATCGCAATCAGTCCTGATAACAGTTACTCACTATTGAGCCACAAGACTCTTATCCCCATCTCCTTTCACCAGTCCCATCTAGACAGGTTGGAAACCACTCAGTACAGATTCTACCTTCCCCCGCACCCTCTGAAATTAAACTCCCTGTTGGAAACTTGTAAGTCAGTCACTTCATGCCTTTATAGTCTCCTCACCCCACCCCCCCATTTTAGGTAGTCAGTGTCTAAGTTGCCCATCCCTATCAACCCTGTGTACAGAGGGGGTGGGAATGATCTTTGCTGTGAAGATTCCTTCCCTCTTTTAATCTACTACATCCATAAATATAGGTCACATTCATCAAATTGTAATGGATTACACTTTTTTTTTTCTCTTATTTCTTCCTCTAGTCGAGTTCTGATAATTCAGCCATTGAAGCTAGGTAAAATGGGTACTATCTGCAAGTATGGGCATTCTTGTACATCTCCCCTCACTTCATATCAGCTGGACGCTTCACTCTCCACTCTAGCCTTCTGTGGCTATGTCCCTGTCCATAGGCTCAGGAGTCCCTAAGTCTTACCACACTGCTGACCACCCAGGTCTCATTTCAGGTGGGCGGGAGTCTATTGAACGTGTTTGTATTCAGCCCACATCTTCATTGCTGCTTTCCCCCTACTTCCCCTGATCGATAGGCCAGTGTGGTCACCAACAAGATTACATGCCTGTTCTTGTATTCCCTATGAGTTTCAGTCTTGGAAAGGGGTTTGCCCTGAAGGGACTTGATTGCTTGCCTTGATGGCTCCCCATTGAACAACTCACTTGTTCTTGTAGTAGCCAATCAGACTGCTGTTTTTGTTTTTCCTTGCTGGTCTTTCTTTAAAGAAGTAGCTTCTTTTTCTCTAGCTGCTCCAGGCTGGTCTGTTTGTCTTTTCAAATGGGAATTTCCCATCACAGAAGGTTCTGGATGGGGATCTGGATTCCACCTACAGGTCACTGACTAATCTTAGTCTTCACTTCATTTAGAAATGAGAAGGGTGAGTTACAGAGAGGTCAGGTCATTTTCCAGGCACACAGCTCAGGTCCATGACACCATGCCACTGCCCCCAGTCCCACCAGTGGTCTGTCATGATGTAGTGATGTCCCTTGAAGGAAGGTCCAAGAGAGGGCTGCTGTTCTAGCTAGAAGATGGGAGATGCACTGTTTGCAATCTTGAACCTTTCTCCCCATTAGCAAAGGGTTTTACTCGTATATAACTTTAAAAATTAAAGTGAATTAAAGTCCATTTTGTTTCCAGAGCTTCGTGGTTGCCCTTGAGTTAAATTAAAGTTAAAATTAGATTAGTTTTGGAATGTCTCCATACCTCTTAGGATATTATGAGTTGCCTTGGGTCTCAGTAAACATTGGAAAACTCCAGCCCAAGTTGAAGACTGATAATTCTCTGCATTTCTCCAAGCTTTCTCTTTGGTACCTTTGGCTTCAAAGGGAAAGAAGACACCAGGCAAGAGACTGAGAAGCCAGGATGGAATACCTGCCCTTACTTTTTGGACAATGGGGATTGATTGAATTTCCAGCCCATTTCTCTAGAGAACTAATGTGGCTTTTCATGCCCAACTCTCAGCTTCCTGTACAATGCCAGTTAGGGAGCAGAGCTACTGACATTTTCCACAGTTGAGTCAAAGTGAAGTAGTGGTTTTATAGTAGAATGTTTTAAAGTCCTATGGTTATGACCAAATGCCACGTGGAAACAGAAACATCTGATGCACCCCAGCTCCCAAGAGCCCCAGATGTCCCTTCCTAATCTTGGGCCCCCTCTCTACCCATTCTTTCCATAAGAAAGGCCACCAGCCTTCTGCTGCACTCAGATTAAGCCCATACCGTTCCTCTACTACTTGAACTATTCATGCTCTCTTTCTGAGCTTTATAATCAACCTGCAGAAGAACATTGACATCTGTCACTCCCAAAGTCTGATATGAAGAGCACGAGCAGAGAATGGCCGAGAGTAAATTGCATGCACATGTTATGACTTTTTTACAACCTATTTGGCATCCATGAAAATACGTGCAGTGAACATATACACATAGGTGTTAGTAAACATGCATTATCCAGACTAGGTAGCAGTAGTCAAGGTCATAGAGGCATGACATGTTGAAGGAGGAAGTCGGGAAGGGGACTCCTTTGTGACAGTCCATGGAAGTGAACACATGTAAGGCACATGCAAGTGCATATACACATGTGTGCGAACATACTCCTGCATGCACACACATACATGTATGTAAGTGAATGTGTACAAACATACTCATACATGCATGCACACACATATACAAGTGCCAGTAAAAGTGATGTCTTGACTATTCATATCTGAGTTTAGGTGAGACAGTGTGCTTAATGGCAACTGCTTTCCTCACCCCAGAACCTTGGGGCAGAGTACCATGAAACCAAATGTGCCCCTTAGTTTTTAGTGACATATTAGAGGTAGTTGTTTACATTTTTTAGTGCTATTCAGAGAGAAAGAGAGAGAGAGAGAGAGAGAGAGGAAAAATGAATAAAGAGAGGAAAAAAAGTAGAACTGTTTGACATTTAGCACAACTTAATAGTCAGGAAGGCAGGAACAGTTACAGACAGTTTGAGCCAAACAGTCACTTGGGGACAGCAACAGCACTTACTTAAATATTTAAAGCCAACGCCCTCCGAGCAGCTGGGGATGCAGTGACTTGTTAATATTTAACATGAGCTGGGCAGTTACTGGGACAGCAACTGTTTACAGGAGAGATTTAACAAGCCTCCAGATTGCTTAAAGCTGAGGACAAGTTTTAGGGGACAAACAGTTGCACATGCTTCAAGATCACAGGGGCTATAGAAGGAGGCCCTCACTTGCACCGAGCCTCAGACATGGGAAGGCCTTGGCTGTCCCTAAGGTACAGGAAGTATGATAAACTCGTCACTTTGGGTTGACTGTCCACTCCAACATTGAGGTTTGCTGGAAGGCCAACCCTGCAGCTGCTCCTGGAAAGTAGCCCTTGTCTAGTCATCCAGCCCCTCATTTTGGCAGCTGAGGCCTGCAGTCCCCCAGGCTGTACTTCTGGCCTTGTGCATTGTCCCTGCAGAAGCAGGCCAAAAAGAATCCTTACAGTCTTCCACTTTGGTGACCAGGGCCTGTTGTTGTTGTTTAGTGCTATCAAGTCAGTTCCAACCTATAGGGTTTCTGAGGAGCAACTGGTGAGCTTGATCCACTGATTTTGTGGTTCAAACCCACTTTGCAGTCCAGTGCTTTAACCCACAGTGCCATGCCAGGTCTCCAAGGGGCAGGTGCTCTCAAATGGAGAGGCTCCGAGTGTGGAAAGAACACAAGCCTGTTTGAGTGACCCCCAACCACTCTCAGAGATTTCAGGTCAAACCATCTCCCAGGAATGAGTTACAAGGGAGTCCTCTTCACAACTTCCTCCTCCAATACACCATACTTCTGTGACACTGACAACTTTTACTGAGTCTAGATAATTCAGAGCAGGAGAAAAACAATCCATTGACTTCAGTCTTATTCCCCATTGGGCTTATTTACCAACATTTGATTATCCCCACTCTCTCATGGGGAGTCCTGGTGTGGCGCTAGACTGCAAAGTTAGTTTGAACTACAAGGTCAATGGTTCAAGCTCATCAGCTGTTCCTTGGAAACTCTGTACAGAGTCACTATGGATTGGAACTGACTTGATGTCACTTAACAACAACAGCAACAACATTCTCCAACATAGGCTTCATGGAGTTCCTGCACACAGATTACTCTGGAGGTGGGAATTCTAGTTTGGTCCTAAGGCATACTGCCATTTTTGGTCCTAAGGCATACAACCATCCTGAGGTTGGTCTCCCAAGCACCAGATTGAGACCAGGTGTGTCTAAGTAGCATGTCTCCTGTTTCATCATCCCTGACATTGATTGTGAAATTGCCTAAAACATAAACAACCCTAAAACATAGCCCTGGATACATCCTGGCATGTCACAGCCCACTCATCATTGACCTTGACACACTGAAAACTCTCCAAAGAGTTGTTTACACACCTGGCAACTTTATCCAGCTCCATCCAACTCATCATAAAATATGAGGTTGAGTAGAGTATCCCATTATCAACAATTTGAACAAGAACTGGGGTACTGAATTCTTGTTAAAATAATTTTTAGCTTATTATAGTCAATGGTTGGGTATTTATTCAGCCCTGGGTTTTATAAAACAAATATATTTTTATATTTTGAGGAAAGCTAGCATGAGGTTGTCTAGGGTATTGGAAGAACAGTTCTTAACCTTTCTGTGTTCACAGAATACTTCTGAATACAAGTAATTCTGAAGGAATGAACAAAATCTCAGAACAAGACTTAAACAGGCAGCACTTCCTCTATCTCAGTAAAATAGGGACTCACAGTGTATAGAAACATCTCTGGTCATTGAACTGGTCACTTGGATAATCTTGTAGACAATATTTATTATTTGGTTGTCCAGCATCAGAACTGCCTTCTAATGTTTGAAGAATTAGTCAACTTGTTCAGCGGCAAGATTCCACTCTCCTCTCCTCAAAGGCCAAAAATACGCTCTCTGTAAGCACTGGGTGGGAGACAAGACTCAGCAGTCAGATGGCCCCAGCAGGATTTTGACTGTGTTCAGAAATGCTAGTAAACATGGGAACTTAGAGTCTACCCACCCCAAAACCCCATCCCTAAGTGGCTGGGACAGCTACCACATCTGGGTACTCGACTACAGGAAGCCGGGCAACCTAACTGAGGCATGATTTGGAGTAAGGGAGTCCTGGTGTGGTGCTGTGGGCTAATGTGTTGGACTGAAAAGTTGTTTGAACCGCATGGTCAGTAGTTCAAGCTCCCCAGTTGCTCCTTGGAAACTCTATACAGGGTCACTATGGGTCGGAACCGATTTGACAGCGCTTAACAACAACAGCTCTGGTAGCGTAGTGGTTACGAATCGGGCTGCGAACCTTAAGGTCAGCGGTTCGAAACTACCAGCTGCTCCGCGGGAGAAAGATGAGGCTTTCTACTCCCGTAAAGATTTACACCCTCGGAAACCCTATACAGGGTCGCTATGGGTCGGAACCGACTCGATGGCACATAACAACAACAACAACAACAAGAAGAAACATCTCTTGATTCCTGACTATTTGTCCCCAGCCAAATCTCCAGTTGGTGATTTTTCAATAAATTACTTTTCCAGTCATCAGCCAAGGGAGTTAACAGCCCCATTTAGTCCTGTCCTGCTGTGGGAAAAGGGCTACTTTGGGTCCTGGCGGGGCTTCTGTTTCCACACACCTGTAGAGCTGCTTTGGCCTCTTGAACTTCTGAGCTTCTGGCCTCTGCCCGCACCAGGTATAGCATACTTGGGTTCATACCACCTTCTCACTGGGGCCTTGTTATATGACCAGGGCTTGCTGTCTGTCCATGGCTCCATTGTCTGTCTGCTCCTATCCCCTCAACATTCAGTGCATTTAACGTGTGATTTTTCTTGTCTGTGTCCATGTAGAATGCTCCGTATCATTTTGCATTTTTCATTTGCATAAATGACATTATGCACTTGACTATCTTCAATTTCTTATTTTTACTCAGCACCTTGATCTTATAATCAGTTCCTGTTCCTGTGTTCCTTTACTTCTCACAAGACCTGGCATTCCCAAGCGAGCCCTCCACTCTTGACCCCATTATGCACTACACCACTGCAAATAGCCTGGCTGAACACATCTGTGTGCAGGTCTCCATCTACTGGATCCTTACTGCCAGGTTTATAGTCCTACCCTTCTCATGACCCCTTGCTTCTGCTAGTTTTCATACCCTTCCTAGCTGACAGTGGAGTCCCTGGATAGTACAAATGGAAGAAAGTCCTGGCTATATACTTCTGAAAAATCGACGATTGAAACCCCTTTTGGGAGATAGACACCTAAGCCAAACAGGTGCAGGAGGATGAGTGGGATTTCATCCATAAATACATATGTATAGGTCTGACAGAGGCTATGTCTGGTTGGTTGGTTATGTGCCGTGGAGTCGATTCTGACTCATACCAACCCTGCATAGAGTTTCCGAGGCTGTAAATCTTTACAGGAGCAGAAAGCATCATCTTTCTCCCATGGAACAGCTGGTAGTTTTGAACTGCTGACCTTGAGGTTAGTAGTCCAATCCTTAACCACTATACTACCGGAGAGCTTCTTGAGGGTATGTCTACATACATGTTTACACGTGATGTAAACTATCCTTGCATAAAGTGGAGCATACAGTGGCAAAGTCATTAGCCATAATCAAACAAAGTTATCTGGAGGGAACAAATCACTGGACCTGACATAAAATAGTCTACAAAGACAATGATCTACATTCTACATTCTTTTGAGAAACACCTAGAGTCCTAAGATGCAACTATTGGTCTCTGTCCTTCTGAAGCAAAGAGGAGTGAAGAAAATCAAAGAATCAAGGAAATAATTTAGTCTAATTATAATATTTCATTATAATTAAATTATATAATACATATATTAATTATAATTAAAATAGGATCAAGGAGCACTGGTAGCGTAGTGGTTACGAGTTGGGCTGCTAACCTCAGGGTCGGCAGTTCAAAACTACCAGTGGTTCTGCGTGAGAAAGATGAGGCGGTCTGCTCCTGTTAAGATTTACAGGCTTGGAAACCCTGTGTAGGTTCACTATGAGTCAGAACCAACTCCACAGTACTTAACAACAATGAACTATGAGAATCTTAGACTCCATGACCCTGCTGATGGAGGAAGAAAGGCAAAACAGGAGGAAAGATGGAGGAGAGGCAGGGGTGCTGTGGCCCCACGCAGGGTGAAGACTCAGCATTGCCTCAAGTTGACAGAAAAGCAGTAATGCTCAAGTACGGATTTATAGCTACAAATATGAAAAATAAAAGTCATGACCCAGATAAGGTGGAGTGAATATAAATAACTGGGATTCTCATTTTCAGTAATGCAGAACTAGTCAATATTGGCTACCAGTGACCAATGAAAAAAGAAAGCAGTAAGCATATTTACTAGAGTGATGGTGGTCAACAAACGGATTGTTTTTTAGAAGAGAACTGAGGCCAAGAACCCAAGACAGTGAGCAGCATAATGTCAGAGGACATTTTGTCCAGAAGTTGGGAAAGATCAGTGGTCCCATCATTGGTTTTGTGCCTTGATTTGTGTTCATCCTTTGTCATTTGTTTCTAAAGGTATTTACATGAGTCATTATATTTTCTTGAGCAGTAAGAGAAGAACTGGTGGCACAGTGGGTTAAAAAAAAAAAAGGTTGTCAGTTCAAGTCCTCCAGCTACTCTGCAGAGAAAAGATGAGGCAGCCAGCTTCTGTAAAGATTTTCAGCCTCCGAAACCCTATGGTTCTACTCTGTCCTATGAGGTAGCTATGAGTCCCAATGAACCCAATGGCAATTGGCTTAGTTCTTTGCTTTGAGAAGTAAGATGGTTGCTAAGCACTGCCTGGGCCTGTTGGTCTTACTGTGACCACCACAAAGCTATGTGCATCTTCACAAATTAAATGTTGTTTGTTTGTTGTTGGTGTTAAGTTCCATCAAGTCAGCTCTGACTCATATCGACACTCTGCACAACAGCACGTCAACAACAGTCTTGTGACATACTCACAATTGTTGCTATCTTTGAACCCATTGTTGCAGCCACTGTGTCAATCCATATTGTTGGATGTCTTCCTTTTTTCCTTTCTGCTTTATCGAGTATGATGTCCTTTTCCAAGGACTGGTCCTTCCTGATGTTATATCCAAAGAACGTAAGACAAAGTCTTTCCATCTTCGCTCCCAAGGAGCTTTCTGGCTGTACTTTTTCCAAGTCAGCTTTGTTCCTTCTTCTGGCAGTCCATGCTCCTTTCAATATTCTTCATCTACACCAGAATTCAAATGCATCAGTTCTTCTCTAGTCTTCCTTATTAGTTGTCCAGCTTTCACAAGCACATGAGGTGATTAAAAATATCATGCTTTGGGTCAGGTACACCTTAGTCCTCAAAATGACATCTTTTCTCTTTAACACTTAAAAGAGGTCTTTTTCAGCAGATTTGCCCAACATAGCATATTGTTTGATTTCTTGACTCTTGCTTCCATGAGCATTGATGTCCAAGCAAAATGAAATCCTAGACAACTTCAATATTTTCTCTGTCTATCATGATGTTACTTACTGGTTCAGTTGTGTGGTTTTTTTACATTAAGTTGTAATTCATACTGAATGCTGTATTTGATCTTTGTCAGCACATACCTCAAGTCCACTTAGTTTTCAGCAAGCAAGTTTGTTTTATCTGCATATCACAAGTTGTTAAGGAGCCTTCCTCCAATCCTGATACCACATTCTTCTTCGGCATATAGATTGAATGGAGTCCTGGTATGGCGCTGTGGGCTAATGCGTCAGACTGCAAAGTTATTTGAACTGCAAGGTTACCGGTTCAAACTCACCAGCTGCTCCTTGGAAACCAAATACAGGGTTGCTATGGGTTGGAATCAACTTGAAGACAAATAACAACAACAACAACAGATTGATTAAGTATGATAAAAGGATGCAAACCTTATACATTATTGTGTTCCATACACTGTCTCTTGATCTATGTCCAGATTACACATGAATATGGTTAAGTGTTTTAGAATACCCATTCTTCATAATGTTATACATTGCTCGTTATGATTCAGTCAAATGCCTTTGCATAGTCAATAAAACATAAGTAAACATGTTTTTGGTATTCTCTGCTTTCAGTCAAGATCCACTATCCAGAGATATTATCCCTCATTCCATGTCTTCTTCGGAAAATGGCTTGAATTTTTGGCAGCTCAATGTTGATGCAATGCCACAACCTATTCTGAATTATCTTCAGCAAAATTTTGCTTGTGTGTGATATTAATGATACTGTTTGATAATCTTGATTGACATTCTTTGGAATGGGCATAACTATGGATCTCTTCCATCCCATTCCTCTAATCAGGTTCTTGGCATAGACTAGTGAGTGCTACCTGCATTGTGTCAGTTTGTTGGAACATTTCAGTTGGTATTCTGCCAATTCCTGAATCCTTGTTTTACACCAATGCTTTCCCTGCAAATTAGGCTTGCATCAGTTTTTTGATCATTTGTAATCTTCTGAAGTGGTACGGTGGTACAGTGGCTCTGTGTATTCCTTCCATCTCTCTCTCTCTCTTTCTTTTTCTGATCCAAGCTTTAGTAACAGAAAACCAGCACAGGCACATTATATAGGGTAAGTTACATTTGGGTGTACACTTAATCTATCTTGACAGCAAGAAGTGCATTCTTTGGGAAAAGGAAACAATAAATCAATAAACTTCCTCAAACATTTTATCTTTAAGGTCTTAGCTGCTTAATTCCTGAGATAACTATCTGGGTGGGTTTAAGCACATCCTAGTCTCCTTGTCCTGCTTTCCTTCTAAGACCATAAAGTTATCTTAGCTAATTAATAAACTTTCTCATTTGCAGGGTCCTCATTTGAGACTTAATGACTAAATGGACTCCATTTTGTTTAGGTCAGTAGATCCATGCTATCATTCCCACTCTTATTTTTATATTTCATTTCTATGAAATTTGCTTCAAGTGAAAATAGTTACTTTGGTCTTGGGCATTGCTTCTTGGACCTTCCATTTCTTTTGATACTTCCTGCATAGTTCAATAATTTACCAATGTTGTTATTGTTGTTAGGCGATGTCAAGTTGGCGCTGACTTATAGTGACTCTATGCACAACAGAACAGAACATTGCCTTGTCCTGTGCCATCCTCACAATCATTGTTACACTTAACTCCATTGCTGTTGCCACTGTGCCAATCCATCTCATTGGGGTCTAACTTTTTTTTCACTGACTCTCCACTTTATCAAGCATGATGTCTTTCTCCAAGGACTGGTCCCTCCTGATAACATGCTCGAAGCATGAGAGACAAAGTCTTGCCATCCTGACTTCTCAGAAGAATTCTAGCTGTACTACTACCAATACAAAATTGTTTGTTTTTTGGTAGTCCGTGGCACTCTTAATGTTCTTCTCCAACACCAGAACTCAAATGCATCAACTCTTCTATGGTCTTCCTTCTTCACTGTCTAACTTTCACAGACATATGAGGCTATTGAAAATACCCTGGCTTGGATCAGAGGTCTTGCAGATTTGCCTAATGCAATACATCATTTTATTTCTTAACTGCTGCTTCCATGAGCGTTGATGGTTGATCCGAGCAAAATGAGGTCTTAGAGGATTTTTATTTTCTTTATATTGAGGTGCAATTCATACCAAAGACTGTGGTGTTTGATCTTCCTCAGTAAGTATTTTAGTCCTTTTCACTTTCAGCAAGCAAGATTGTATCATCTGCATATCACAGATTGTTAATGAATCTTCTTCCCATGCCGATACCACATTTTTCTTCATATAACCCAGCTTCTTGGATCATTTGCTCAGTGTGCAGATTGAATAAGCATTGTGAAAGAATGCAACCTTGCCATATACCTTTCCTGATTTAAACCATTCAGTGTCCCTTTGATCTGTTTGAACAACTACCTCATGGTCTATGTACAGGTTCCTCATGAGCACAATTAAGTATTTTTGGAATATCCATTCTTCACAATGTTATCCATAACTTGTCATGACCCACATAGGCAAATGTCTTTTCATAGTCAATGAAGTACAGGTAACCATATTTCTGGCATTCTCTGCTTTCAGTCAAGACCCATATAATGTCAGCAATGATATCCCTCATCCCACATCCTTGTCTGAATCTGGCTTGAATTTCTAGCAGTTTCCTGTCAATGTTCTGTTGCAGCCAGTTTTGCATTTTCTTTAGCAAAATTTTATTTGCATGTGATATTAATGATATTGTCAGATGATCTATGCATTCCATTGAATCACCTCTCTTTGGGACAGGCACAAATTTGGATCTCTTCTAATCAGCTGATCTTTCAAAGTACCTCCTGTGGTGCATCAATTGGCTGAGAGATTTCAGTTGGTATTCTATCAATTCCTGGAGGCTTCTTCTATGCCAATGCCTTCAATGCACTTTGAGCTTCTTCCTTCAGTACCACTGGTTCTTGATCATATGCTACCTCTTGGTTGGACAGCAAGCATTTCTTTTTGGTACAGTGACTCTGTGTATTTCTTCCATCTTCTTTTGATGCTTTCTGAATTATTCAGTATTTTGTCTTTTGAATCCTTCAGTATTTCAAATTGAAGCTTGAATTTTCTCTTCAGTTCTTTTAGCTTGAGAAACGCTGAGCATATTCTGCCCTTTTGGTTTTCTTACTCCAGGTCTTTTGCATGTTTCATTATAATAGTTGATTTTGTCTTCTTGAGCTGCCTTTTGAACTTTTATGTTCAGCTTTTTTACCTACTCATTTTTTTCCATTTGCTTTAGTATCTCTATGCTGGAGAGCAAGTTTCAGAGTCTCTTCTGACATCTATTTTGGTCTATTCCTTCTTTGTTGTTTTCTTAATGACCTTTTTCCTTTCTTCCTGTATGATGTTCTTCATGTCATCCCATAAATAACAAGTCTTTTGGTCTTATATAATTAGTGTCTATGCATCAAATCTATTTTTAAGATGGTCTCTAAATTCAATGTCCTATTTTGACTCTCATAAACTTGTTTTAATTTTCTTCAGCTTGAGCCCAAACCAGCTGGGACAGTCTAGTGTGGTCTGTTCTACACTCTGCCCCTGGCCTTATTTTGACTGATAATACTGAGCTTTTTCACCATCTCTTCCCACAGATGTAGTCAGTTTAATTTCTATGTATCCCATCTGGCATAGTCCATGCGTATAATCATCTTTTATGTTGCTTAAAAAAGATATTTGCAATGAAGAAAATAATTGGTTTTGCAAAATTCTATCATGTAATCTCCAGAATCATTTCTATCAAGCCCATATTTTCCAGCTGCTGATCTTTCCTCTTTGTTTCTAACCTTTGCATTCCAATGTAATTCAAGTTATATTCCAAGATATAATTATCACTATATCTTGATTGCATGTTTAATCAATTTCAGACTGAAGACATTGGTAGAATTCTTCATTTTCATTATCACTGGCTTTAGTGATTGGCACATAAATTTGAATAGTAGTAGTATTAACTGGTCTGCTTTGGAGGAGTATGGATATTATCCTATCACAGACAGTGTGTACTTCAAAACAGATCTTGAAAACTCTTTTTGATGATGAATATGATGTCATTCTTCTTCAACTTGTTATTCCCGGCATAGTAAACCATTGATTGTCAGATTAAAAAATGGCTGATACTAGTCCATTTCAGCTCAATTATGCCTGAGATATTGATCGTCACGTATTCCATTTGGTTTTCTGGCAACTTTAAATTCTCCTAGATTCATACTTTATATATTCCATGCTCTGATTATTAATGTATGTTTACAACTATTTCTTCTCATTTTGAGTTGTGCCCTGTCAGCAAATGAGGGCCCTGAAAGATTTATTCCATTCATGTTATTACGGTAAACTCTACTTTCAGGCAGCAACTATTCTTAAGTCATATTTTCAGTGCCATAAAACTAGTGGGCCTCATCTTCCAGCATTATATCTGACAATATTCTGCTGCTATTCATAATGTTTCAATATTCAATATTTTGGTGTTCTCTGACAATGTTCCACTACTATTCATAAGGTTTTTAGTGGCTAAATATTTGGAAGTAGTTCACCACTCTTTCTTCCTAGTCTGTCTTTGTCTGGAAGCTCATCTGAAACCTGTCCACAATGGGTGACCCTGCTGGTATTTAAAATACTGGTGGCATAGCTTTCAGAATCACAGAAACTCACAAGCCACCACAGCATGACAAACTGACAGATGACTGCTGAATAGCAGAGAAACACAGTCAGATATAGTGCCAGAAAACGAGCCCCTCAGGTTGGATGGCACTCACAATGTGACTGGGGAAGAGCTGCCGCCTCAAAGTAGAGTTGACCATGATAACGCAAATGGAGTAAAGCCTGTGGGAGAAAAGCCCATGGGACCTTCATTTGCTGATGGGGCACAACTCAAAATGAAGAGAATCAGCTATAAACATCCATTGAAAATCAGAATATAGAATGTACGAAGTATGAATCTGGGAAAATTGGAAGTTGTCCAAAATGAAATGGAATGCATAAATATCAATATCTTAGGCATTAGTGAGCTGAAATGGACTGGTATTGGCCATTTTGAATCTGACGACCACATGGTTTACTATGCTGGGAATGACAAATTGAAGAGAAATGGTGTTGCATTAATTGTCAAAAATAACATATCCAGATCAGTCATGAGGTACAATGCTGTCTGTGATAGGATAATATTCATGGTCCTAAAGGGAAGACCAGTAAGTACCATTATTATTCAAATTTACACACCAACCACTAAAGCCAGTGAGGATAAAATAGAAGAATTCTATCAACTTCTTCAATCTGAAATTGATCAAACATGTAATCAAGATGTATTAATCATTACTGGTGATTCGAATGTAAAGGTTGGGAGCAAAAAGGAAGGATGAGTGTTGGAAAATACGGCCATGGTGATAGAAATGATGCTGGAGAACGCATGATAAAATTCTATAAAACCAATCATTTGTTCATTTCAAATGCCTTCTTTAGACAGCACAAGAGATGACTATATACATGGACCTCACCAGATGAAATACATAGAAATCAAATTGACTACATCTGCAGAAAGAGACGATGGAAAAGCTCCATATCATCAGTGAAAACAGACTGTGGAACAGACCATCAACTGCTCATATGAATTTAGACTGAAGCTGAAGAAAATGAAAACAAGTCCATGAGAGCCAAAATGTGACCTTGAATATATCCCACCTAAATTTAGAGATCATCTGAAGAAGAGATTTGATACATTAAACACTAAAGACTGAAGACCAGAAGAGTTGTGGGATGACATCAAGAAAGAACATCATGTATGAAGAAAGCAACAAATCATTGAGAAGACAAGAAAGAAGGAAAAGCTCAAAATGGATGTCAGAAGACACAATGAAACTTGCTTTCCAGAGTAGAGATGCTAAAGCAAATGGAAGAAGTGAGTAAGTACAAGAGCTGAACAGAAAATTTCCAAGATCAGCTCAAGAAGATAAAGCCAAATATTACAAAAAAAAAAAAGTGCAAAGATCCAAAGTCAGAAAACCAAAAAGGAAGAACACACTCAGCATTTCTCAAGCTGAGGTAACTGAAGAAAAAATTCAAGCCTTGACTTTCGTTATTGAAAGATTCTCTGGTCAAACTACTGAATGATGCAGAAAGCATCAAGAGAAGATGGAAGGAATACACAGAGTCACTGTACCAAAAGGAAATGGTTCATGTTTAATTGCTTCAAGAGGTAGCATATGATGAAGAGCCAATGATACTGAAGGAGGAAGGCCAAGGTGCATTGAAGGAATTGGCAAAGAACAAGGCACCAGGAATTGATGGAATAAATATTGAAATCTTTCAAGAAAGTGAGGTGGCACAGGAGGCACTCACTCAACTCTGCCAAGAAATTTGGAAAACAACTATCTGGCTGACTGATTGGAAGAGATCCATATTTGTGCCTGTTCCAAAGAGAGGTGACCCAACGGAGTGCAGAAATCATCAGACAATCTCTCTGATATCCCATGCGAGTAAAGTTTTATTAAAGGCAATACAAAAATGGCTATAATCATACATTGACAGAGAACTTCCAGAGGTTCAAGCTGGATTCAAAAGAGGCCGTGGAACGAGGGCTATCATTGCTGATGATGGGTCTTGGTTGAAAGCAGAGAATATCAGAAAGATGTTTACCTGTGCCTTATTGGCTACACAAAGTGTTTCGATTGTGTGGATCATGACAAGCTATGGACAACATTGCAAAGTATGAGTATTCCAGAACATTTAATTGTATGCCTGAGGAATCTGTACCTGGACCAAGAAGCAATTGTTCAAACAGAACATGGGGATACTGAATGTTTTAAAATTAAGTAAGGTGTGCGGCAAGGTTGTATTCTTTCACCATACTTATTCAATCTCTATGCTGAGGAAATAATCTGAGAACCCTGGTTCTATGAAGAAAAACGTGGCATCAGGATTGGAGGAAGACTCATTAACAACTTGTGATATGCAGATGATACAACCTTGCTTGCTGAAAGTGAATAGACTTAAAACATTTACTGATGAAGATCAAAGAGCACAGCCTTTGGTATGGATTACATCTCAATGTAAAGAAAACAAAAATTCTTACCACTGGACCAATAAACAGCATTCTTATCAATGGAGTTGTCAAGGACTTCATTCTTCTTGGATCAACTATGAATACTCATGGAAGCAGCAGTCAAGAAATCAAATGATGTATCACATTAGGCAAATCTGCCACACAAGACCTTTTTAAAGTATTGAAGAGCAAAGTTGTCAGCTTGAGGACTAAGGTGCACCTGACTCAAGCCATGGTATTTCAATAACCTCAGATGCATGTGAAAGCTGGACATGAATAAGGAAGACCATAGAAGAATTGATACTTTTGAGTTATGGTGTTGAAGGAGAATATTGAAAGTGTCATGGGCTGCCAAAAGAACCAATAGATCCATTTTGGAAGAAGTGCAACCAGCGTGCTCCTTGGAGGCCAAGATGGCCAAACTTCATCTCTCATACTTTGGACATATTGTTAGGAGGGACCAGTCACTGGTGAAGGGTATCATATTTGGTAAGGTGGAGGGTCAGAGAAAAAGGGGAAGACCACCAGTGAGATGGATTGGCCAAGTGGCAGCATCGATGGACTAAAGCGTGGCAACAGTAGTGAGGTTGGCCCAGGATCTGGCAGTGTTTCATTCTGCTGTGCGTAAGGTTGCTATGGGTGGGTACCAACTCAATGACACCTAACAACAAAAACAAAACATTCAGAAGTAGTTCTCCTCTCCTTCCTATGCTGTTCATATTTAAAATATTGGTGGCATTGCTTTCAGCATCACAGCAACATACAACCCACCATAGTAGGACAAACTGACAAATGGTGAGGGCCTGAAATTTTTCATCAGTTCTTTCAGTTTGAGAAATGTTGAGCATGCACTTCCCTTTTATTTTTTACCTCCAGGCTTTTCCACATTTCATTATAATACTTTACTTTATCTTCTTGAGCTGTACTTTAAATTTTTCTGCTCAGTTCTTTTACCTCATCCTCAATTCCAGTCACTTTCAAAAGCAAGCTTTTGCGTCTCTTCTGACATCAGTTTTGTCTTTTCTTTCTTTCCTGTCTTTTTAATGTCCGTTTTTTTTTTTTTTCTTCATGTATGATGGTCTTTGGTCATTAATGTCTAAAGCATGAAAATCTATTCTTGCAATGGTCTCTAAATTCATATGGGATACACTCAAGGTGGTACTTTAGCTCGCAATTTGGACTTTTTTTTTACTTTACTGCAGCTTCAACCTGAACTTGCATATGAGCAATTTATAATCTAATAATACCTCAGTTAGCCCCTAGACTTGTTTTTTTGTTTTTAACTTTTTATTGTGGATTAAGTGAACGTTTATAGACAAGAGCACCAGTTTTACAGTCAACAAATCATTCACTTTGTTTCATTTCAATGATTGCAATCCCCTCCACAACAACAACAGTTGTTCCACTTCTTCCCTGTGGTTCTTATTTCCATTCCACCCACCTTCCCAGTCCTTCTCAACTTTGTCCTTAGAAAACTGTTGCCCTTTGATTTTGAATGATTGACCATTCCAAGATTAACATACCTTTCGAGTGTTGTTGTCCCCTCTATATAACTATTTACTACTTGGCTGAAAATTGATCCATGAGGGTAAGTCCCTTTCCAGACCTGAAGGGAGGTCAAAGGCCATAGTTTCAGGTTCCTCTAGTCTCTTTCTGATCAGTAACCAGGGTCTTTTAAAAAAAAAAATTTTTTTTTGAATTTTTGTTCCTCATTTGATTCTGCTCTATCCAGAACCTTCTAAATGTGATACCTTTCAGAGCAGTTGGTATTGGTGCCATCTACTTCTGGTCTCAGAATCATGGAGACTGATGTTCACCTGTTCCATTAGTCTGTTGAACTAATTAATTCCAAACATCTTCAATTAGCATTAATCTTCGTTCTTCTGCACATGGTGGCCTTAGATGTCCACTTATGAGTTTTAAGATCTTAGATGCTACTCACCAAAGTAGGCTATAGAACATTGTCTTTGTGGACTGTTATGCTAAATGACCATGGTGATCCTGAGACTATGGTCCTAGCCCCCAGTAGCAGATACTCATTGCCTCAGGAGTTTTTATCATTTTGCCCACTGTATACTCCACCATATTCATAGTTGTGTTTGTAGGAAACTTAATATTCATGTACAAGTGCCCTCTTTCAAGTTCACATATTTGTGGATCTACTCTTGCTCTTCCTGCCATGTATCATTTTCATGTATCAGTCTGCCTGTGTCTCTGTCCATGTATCTACCCACAGAACACTCCAAGGGTGCGTATGTGTCATTATTTACCTCTACCTCCTTGAGCCCTTCCATACCTCCCTGTGTCTTCACCTGTCTTCATCATTCTTCTCCCCATCTCCCTCTTTTTGTATTGCCCTCCCCCTTCATGTATACTGTCCTCCCATCACCTGAGTGATGCCTTCTAGCCCTGGCCTTGTTTTGGTTGATGATATTAAGCTTCTCTATCATCTCTTTCTATAGATGTAGTCAATTTGATTCCTGTGTATTCCATCAAGTACGGTCCACATGGATAGTTGCCATTTATGTTGTTGAAGAAAGGTATTTGTAATGAATGAGTCGTTGTTCTTGTAAAAATCTATCATGCAGTATCCAGCATGAGTTCTATCACCAAGGCCATATTTTCCAATTTCTGATCTCTCCTCTTTGTTTCCAACTTTTGCATTCCAATCACCAGTAATTATCAATGCATCACATTCCACGTTCTGATTATTAATGGATGTTTGCAGATGTTTATTCTCACTTTGAGTCATGCCCCATCAGCAAATAAAGGCACCAAAAGCTTTGATCTGTCCACATCATTGTTTATTTGCTGTTGTTATTATGTGCTCTTGAGTCAGTTCTGATTCACAGCAACCCTATATAGGGTTTTTGAGGAGTGGCTGGTGAGTTTGAACTGCCGACCTTGTTGTTTAAACCAACTTTTCAGTCCAGTCACACCTGCCTCCCAAATTTATGCTTTTGGCCAAAGGTACATTTGCCTTGTCTTTCTGTCTTGCTCAGCAAAAAGTGAATCTGGGTGTGTCTTCCAATACCTTCAGAGAGGCCAGGAGCACCCTTCTGGCTCTGGAAGCTCTGTATAGGCTAGAGTGCAGGAAAGATGGGTGCTGACAGCAGCTACCTCACTAGTAGGCTGGCCCAGCCCAGCGGCAGAGCTGTGGCCTGTGTTCTAGTTTCCTAGAAATGCTGTAATTGAAACATTATAAGTGGGTGGCTTCTAAGTCAGGAATTTATTTTTCTCATGGTTCTGGAGGCTAAAAGAGCACCATGATTCTGTAGGATAAGCACTGGACTGTGAACCACAAGGTTGGCAGTTCAAGCTCACCAGCTGCTTCACAGGACAGAGATGAGACTTTCTGGTCCCACAAAGATTCACAGCCTCTGAAACAGGGTTGCTATGAGTCAGAACCAACTCAACGACACTTAACAATAACTGGAAGCTAAAAGTCCAAATCAATGTGTTATCCCTGTGGATTCCTTCTGTGAACCTCTTTCCTAGCTTTTGGTGACTGCAAGCAATCTTTGACATTCCTTCTCTTGTAGACAGAACTTTACATGAAGTCTGTCTTTCCCCTGTGTGTGTCTACTCTGCTAGTTTTATAAAACACCACTTAGCGGGATTGATGGTATGAGTCACAGCACTTAACAACAACAAAAGGGATTAGGTTTAGGATTCACCCTACTCTGATGTGTCCTACTTAAATTAACATAACAAAAGAAAAGGATTGCTTGCAAACAGGGTCTTTTATACAGGTACAATTCAATCCATAACACCTTGGAATGACCTGCCTCCCCAGGTGATAGGGGTCAGCTGCCAAATGCATAGTAGCCACTCCCCACTGTGTGAGGGTGTTTAAGCCTCAAGCCCCCACTAGTACTGCCTTGGTTTTCAAGTGCTTTCTATATTCTCTTTCTACTTTTTTTTTTTTTTTTGCCTCTTCTTACCTCTGGGTCCAGTTTACCCAGACTTGTGTTTTGTCCTCTTACATTGGAGTTTCCGATATCTGTTAGTATTTCCAGCATGTGGCGGGTTCTAGTCCTTACTCTATGCCTATTGTGCTGGTGGCATTTCCTGCTTGCCTTCGACTTCAGACACTGGCCTGATCCCTCCACACTGTGTCTAGCACCATTGCTTGAATACAAGGGCATCAGTACAGCCACATCAGGAACAAAGGGATGAATGCACCATTGGAGAACATAGCAACACTCCTACTTAACAAGCACTTACTATGTGCCAGATATTGTTCCAGCATTTATTCCTCATAATAACCCAAATCCATCCCCTTTCTACAGATGAGGATAGTGAGGCCCAGAAAGGTTAGGAACTTGTCCAAAGTCACACATCCAGGAAGGGACAGAAAGGATTGAAGTTCAGCCTCCAGAGTCTAGGCTCTTCCACTTACCGCCTCTCTCTGTCACTTGTGAGCCATCCTGACCTAACACCAAGGCAAATTCTGTTTAGGTTGTTCACCTATACAAAGGAAAGAGTTGAGAAAAATGGACAGAAACTCCTCAGCATCCCTAAAGCCTGGATTCTTTGTTCTAATATTAGTTTTCAGAATACATGGAAATACTGTCTCCAAAATATAGATCACCTTCTTAGAAAAACATCTTTTTCCTTGCAAGCTTTTCATTTGGGGACTAAGCAATGGCATCATCTGTTAGGACTGGGGCAGCATTCATGATGTCTCCCTGACCTGTCCCAACTCATAACCACTAGCTACCAGAGTCGAATACTAATAATTGTTTTATGAACTTCTTACATTAAACTACAACATTATTACTTGCAACATTATTAGTAACTGAGCTGAAACCTTTTTTGTTTTTTTCTTATAAGGTTACAAGTTGGGCTGCTAAGCTCAAGGTCAGCAGTTCGAAACTACCAGTTGTTCCTCCGGAGAAAGAAGAGGCTTTCTGCTCCTGTAAAGATTTACAGCCTCGGAAACCCTGTACAGGGTCGCTATGAGTCGGAACCGACTCCACTGCACATAACCACCACCAACCATTCCTTTCATTGGAGTCCTGGTGTGGCACTCTGGGTTAATACACCAGGCTGCAAAGTTGGTTTGAACTGCAACGTTGGCGGTGGGTAGGAACCCACTTGATGGCACTGAAAAACTACAATTCCTTTAATGACTGAGAATCCTAGTACCATAGTGGATTATGAGCTGAGTTGCTAACCAAATGTCAGTAGTTCGAATCTACCAGTGACTCCTCAGGAGAAAGATGAGGCTTTCTGCACCCATAAAGATTTACAGCCTCTGAAACCCTATGTTGTTGTTGTTAAGTGCCGTTGAGTCGGTTCCGACCCATAGCGACCCTGCACAGGGTTTCTGAGACTGTAAATCTTTACAGTTGCAGAAAACCTCATCTTTCTCCCGCAGAACTGCGGGTACTTTCGAGCAGCTGACTGTGAGATTAGCAGTCCGATTGCTATAAGACAGAACTGACTCGGTAGTACACAACCACCACCCCCATTTTAATTACTATTTCATCCTCTAAAAACTGTTGACATAGGTTCACAAACACTAATGACCACAATGCTGTAGCTAAGGCATCAGAACATTCGGCCACATCAGCCACTATCAGAGCACTGGCAGCAACGAGAGCATCCGTGATGTTTACAGCCTGTGCAGAGGAAATCACGTAATTCAGAGTGCATGATGTAATTGGGTAATAAGGATGTGCTCTAGAAGCTCATTGTTGTTGTTGTTAAGTGCAGTCAAGTCGGTTCCAACTCCTAGAGACTCTGTATAGGATTTTCAAGGTGTAACTGGTAGGTTTGAACTGCTAGTCTTGCAGTTCACACTCCAATGCTGACCCTTCCTACAGCACCACACCAGGAGTCCTAGAAGCACATTGTTATAATTGTTAAGTGCAGTCAACTTGGCTCTGACTCATAGAGACTCTATAAAGGGTTTCCAAGGAGCAGCTGGTGAGTTTGAACTGCTGACCTTGGGGTTTAAACCGACCTTGGGTCTGGTGCATTATCCTGAAGTACCACACCAGAATTCCAGAAGCACATTGCTGTTGTTGAGTGCCTTCAAGTCAGTTCTAACTCATAACGACCCTGTATAGGGTTTCCAAGGAGCAGCTGGTGAGTTTGGACCACCGACCTTGGGGTTCAAACTGTCCTTGATGTCTACTGCTTTATCCCAGAGCTCCAAACAGTGAATTAGTAGATAGAGTTTGTGCCTTTGAAGTATATTGCTACATGTAAGTTCGGCTCCTGAGGTGTTTTTATTGTTATAACTATCTACAGGGGTATTGCTATTAAAAAGAATCCATTTCTACTGAAACACAAGGATTTTATTGACAGTCATTCTCTTGTCACTCCTTCTGACACTGTCTTCAACCCTTGTGCCCTCCTAGTGACACCACTGGGAACAAGCTAACGTAATTCACCAGGAAGATGGAAAGGAATATAGGGGTCTTGATTTTCATGGTGGAGAAGGACTTAGTGGTTGTCTTAGTTTGGGTTCTCTAGAGAAGCAAAACCAAAAATATACATACCTGATTAAAGCATATGTATGTATAAAGAGAGGTTTATAGCAAGAGAATGGCAGTTGTGAAATTGGTTAGGACCCAAATTTGTTAATCAGATGTAAGGCTGTTGTGACTCATGTAACTAAAAGGTTGATGAACTAAGGTTAGATGGCAGGCAGGCAGGCCAGGAAGGTAAGATGGCCAATTGCTGATGTTTCCCAGGATTGGTAGGCAAGATGGCAGGTCATTGGCTTAAGTTCAAAGAACCAGACGTTGGATGACAAGAAAGATACAGAATCCAGACCCAGCAAAAAAAGGAAGGAAGCTTAGCTTGAGTGTCCAAGGAAGCTTCCTTTCAATTGTTTGGCTGCTCCGAGCAGATCTCATCATGGGGAATTACTACATCTTAACTCCAAACCACTAAGAATCCTGGCCCAGACAAGTTGACACAAAGTCTTAATAATCTACCACAGTAGTTCTATTATCCAACCCAGACATTGGAAGGAAGAGGTCAAAATCTGGTGTGACTTCCTCGAGGTCAAGTAGCACATCCTAGATCTTGGGCTCGTGTTTTCTTTCCTGAACAGTCCATGCTGGTCATTGGAGTCACCAAGACCATCACAGTGACACTCTCAGATGTGTTTATTTGTTGACAGTGTCCATCTGTTATCTAGGAACTCTCTACAGGTCTGAAGAGAGCTCTTGTTCTACCTTTCTCTGCTTCCCCATGTGACCGACCACATTATGGTCAATAATCAATTGATGTTTTCCTCCCTGATGAAAGGGGAGGAGTAGTTGTTTGAAGACAGGATGTCCAGAGCTAGGGCAATCATCTTGTGTGCACGTTGTTGTTGGTGGGGATAAGTGCAGTCGAGTGGGTTCCAGCAGTGCCACACAAGGACTGCTCTTGTGTGCATAGGTAGAGTTAATCATCTACTGAGGACTGAGTAGAAGATGGAAGGGGCCTGGTCCTCAAAGCTGTTACCGCATCAGTGTACACACCTGAAGGCTGTCCACTTACAGAGTGCTTGATAGTTTTGTTTTTGAAGTAACAGATGTCTTCTTGCTTAAGCCACTGAAATTTGGATTCTGTGTTAGGCAGACAAAAGTACCCAGTTATGGATTGAACTGTGGCTTCTGTGAAATCTGATCCTCTATGCCTTTGGATGTAATCCTGTCTGGATATAGGGTTTTCTTTGTTATATTAATTAGATCATAGCTTAGTGGGATGGACTGAAAATCTTGTAAGTTTTGAGCTATAAAAAAAGGAAATTAGATACAGAGATATACACACAGGAAAACAGATGCTATGCTAGGATCTTCCATCAATCAGGGAAACAAGGAACAACTGAAACTACCTCTAAGGAAAGAATTGACAAGAAAACCTTAGTTTTCTCCAGAACTTCGAGAAAATAAATTTCTGTTCTTGAAAGGCACCCACTTGTGGTATTTGTGTTACAGTTGATGTTGTTGTTAAGTGCAATTGAGTTGGTTCTGACTCACAGTGACTCTGTATAGGGTTGCCGAGGAGTGGCTGGTGGGTTTGAACCACCAACCTGGAGATTAGCTGTCCGGTGCTTGTCCTACAGTGCCACTAGCAAACTAAGATATGACTTCGTACGTATAGAGGTGATGCCTTGATCATAACTCCTCCTAAAGAATGTTCTACAGCTCAATGTTCCACATGAAAGGACTATTGCAAACTTCCTACTTCCCTAGGTCCATAACTGGTCTCACCAGTCAGCCCAGCTTGCTATCAGTGACCTCCTCAGGCAGGCAGAGGAGGCATTTTCTGAATTCACTCACTCATACATTCATTCATTCACTTCACAGACATGCATTGATAACACGCAGAAACACACCAGCGCTCCCCACTCATGCACACACCACATCACACTGCACACAGTTGAGGACAGAACAGTGGCCTTGTGACATGAATTAAGGGAGAGTCCATGGTCAGAATCTCCAAATGCAGCAGGTATGACAACAAGTCACTCTCATTGCCTGCACCGCTGGGCCAAGGTGGCTGGCAGTAGGTCTACAATGTCACTCTAAGGCTGACATTTCTATCTGGTGTCCCACCCTAGTCCCTTTCAGCATGGCCTATTTTTTGTCAGGGCCTTGAGGTCCTTTTGGGAACTCTTGCCCTCCCAACCTACCCACTTGCACAGCTTTTCCCTACTTCCTTCCTTGAGCACATGTCTTTAATCTCTCAAGGGGAATATTGAAATTGGTCCTTTGCCTTGTGCTGGCCTTGAATCTTCCATTTGAATGCACTGGACTTATTCCAGTGAATTTCTGGAGTTCCAGTCCCAGTCCTTGACATACAAGGGTAAGTATTGTTACAAAGTCATTAAAACAAACAATCTACTGCGATGTTAGCTGATGCCAACTTATAGTGACTCTCTAAGACAGAGTGGAACTCCTCCTTAGAGTCTTTGAGATTGTAAATCTTTACAGGAGCATACCTGAAGAGCAGCTGGTAGGTCTGAACTGCAAACCTGTGGTTAGTAGTCCAAATGCTTAAACCAAAGTGCCACTAGGGAGCCTTACAAAATCATAGAAACTTTAATCAAACAAAAATATCAAAATATGAAACTATTGTTTTTCAATGTATACTCTATCAAAGGTGGTATTTCCATCTTTTTAACTGTTCCTGGTGTGGTGCTGTGGGATAAAACTCTGGACCACAAGGTCGGCAGTTCAAACTCAGCAGCCACTCCTCGGAAACCCTATACAGGGTTGCTATGAGTCAGAACCGACTCGATGGCACTTAAGAATAACAACAATAACTCTTCCTGAAGTGTTATTCTTCAATTTATACCACACGAAAATGCCAAGTTTGATATCCTGAAGGGACTCACATCAAGTTTCTTATTAATGTTCTTTGAGTTTGGGGAACAAACAGAAGCCTAAGGGGATAAGTTCAGGTTGTAAAAGTGGATTGGGTAAGGTTTCTCAATGAAAATCTCTTTGCTACCCTCATAATAAGCCTCCATGATCATCCTGTATTTTGAGAAAATCAATCATGATTTCCCTTTTAGAATCCTAAAAAAACAGTTACCTTAACCTTCTGAGCCGATCACTCTGCCTTGAATTTAACTGGCCAAAAGATGCAGTGCAAACATGTCACGTTTCTTGGAAATAAACCAGTGCATGTATGAACTGGAACTCTAGTAACAACCCTTGCTTTTGTTTCATTCCTGATGCCTTTGTGAATCATGATGAGTTCTGCCACTTTACTGCTTTGGAATTTCCACTTGAATGGTTTTGTGATTTACCCTCATACATGGAAAAATAGTGATTACGCCTGTGGAGAGGAGGCAGCAGGGACTGGAATGGGGGCTTTCTGCAAGCTGCTTATGATCTGGGTTCTTTATACTGTTGGGTTCAGTTTGGGAGAATTCATCAAAAACTGCACATATATGTATATGTAATGTGTCAATTGAAAGTGTTTTATGTTTTGTTTCTTAAATAAAGGGAATGTTCAGATTAGTGTTTTGCTTTGGTCATCCAGGAGAACCCAGGTGAGTGTTCTCCTCAGGCCCTGGTCCCAACAATGCTTACTGTTACTGTTGTTGTTTGCTGCTGTTCAGTCAGCCCTATCGCATGGCAATGGAACAAAATGCTGCCTGGCCCTGCCCCAGCCCAATGATCAGTTGAGATCCATGGGGTTTCCACTGGCTGTTTTTCAGAAATAGATCACTAGCCTTTTCTTCCTAGTGCATCTTAGCTTGGAACTTCTATTGAAACCTGTTCGGCATCAGAGCAGTAAACAAGCATCCACTGACAAAGAGGCACATTAGCTAGGAATTGAATCTGATCTCCATATACCAGTGGAGGACTCCACCACTGAATCACCACTATCTTCTTGCCCAGGTGTTGCCACTGTTAGCTGCTGATGAGTCAGCCTCCGACTCACGGCAAGCCCATGTGGCAAGGACAGCAGCCCACAGGGTTTTCTTGGCTGAAGCATATCAGCAGGCTTCCTTCTAAGAAGCCACTAGGTGGATTTGAATCACCACCCTTTAGGTTAGCAGCCAGGCCACACTCACAACTTTACATATTCTCATGACAGTGACTGAGGGCCACCTGGGGGACCTGTAAGTCTTTGCCATTGTCCTTGCTTTTGTCTCACTCCTGATGCCTTTATGAATCATGATCTGAGTTCTGCCACTTCACTGTTTTGGAATTTCCACTTGAATGGTTTTGTAGTGCGGCTGCTGTGGGCATGGACTCCATCAAGCACAGTAATACTTATATTCATTCAGAGCCTAGCCTTGTACCATTTCTATACAAATAGACTTCAAACCAAAGTACCATAGTACATTTTTATACCTTGGCTCCTACCAAACCTTCTGGTAGAACTGGATCCTGGATCACTTCCAAGAGGGATAAACTTAATATTAATGATAATAATACTTTGCACTTGGTCTAGTAAAAATATTTTGAATACAGGGAAGGCAAGGATATGAATGTAAGCTTGGTGTTGTTTATCAGGAAGTGCTTCTGCTTGTTTATTATGGCAGAGCTTTGTGTACAGAAACTATTTTTTCCTCTCTTACCACCCGAGGGTCATGTTTCTTGTTGATTACTACATCCCAAGCTTAACAGGAAGTTGCTGTTTATACTTAAATGGTATGTTTAAAAACATATCTATAAATATGAGGGTAAGTCAAAAGTATTGCTACAAAAATCATAGCAACCTTTACTGAAAAAAAAAAAATCAAAATGTGAAGCTAGCATTAAGGTCTATACTCATCTAAGGATGAGATTTCCATCTCTTGAATTCTTCCCTGAAGAATTTTGCACTCTTTGATTTACACCATGTCAAAGCAACAGTTTGGGCATCCTTGAAAGACTCAAACTGTGTGTGTGCCTTTTCAATTTTTACTGAGCATGGGAACAAATAAAAGCTAAAGGGGTAAGATCAGGACTGTAAAGTTGATGGAGTAAGGTTTCCCAATGAAATTCTTTTAGAATGGCCCTTATTGGTGGTAGTTTTGAACCACCATCTTGCAGCTCAAACTGACCTTGTGGTCCAGTGCATTATCCTGCAGCACCATACCAGGACTCCTCAAAGAATGAGCAGATGTGTTGTTGTAATGGGAAAAAAATTCCTCAGCACAAATTTTCTGGTGTTTTCCTCACCAATGCAGTTTTCAATTTTCTTGAAATTTCTTCAAAATAAGTCCCCATAATTGTCCAGTGTCCTTCAAAAAGCCTATCAAGATTACTCCTTTGAGTTCCCAAAAGCAGTCACCATAATTTAACTGACCTATCAGTCTTAAATTTAACTGGTCCAGCAGAGGCCCTTGGAAACCACAGTTTAGAATGGACCTTATTTTGGAAGGCATCCTAAAGAGACTAAGAAAAGTATATCACTAAGAGAACTTGTGTGTGGCCATCCACAGATCACAGAGAGACGTTTAAATAGATTTTGCGTGGAATAAGCTCATGCATGTATGAACTGGATGCCTATTAGTCATACTTTCTGTCTTATCCTTACAGCTGAGGACAGAATAGTTAAAGATGGGGAGTTGTTTAATAGTCTTTCTGACAGATCTCTTTACACTTGAAATGACACATTGGTGGTTGTGAAACAAGAAGTTTAAAAGCACCAGGTCTGGGAGGTTGTAACATCTACTGTGTGTCCATCTTTGTGCATGGAGTGGACATTCCAGTTATTCAGGGAATGAGGTTTTGTTTTGTTTCTCCTTAATTGGTGGGTGGATCTGCAAAATTCCTCTTAGCTATGTGAAAGCAGAATAAATGACCTGGGAGTAGCACTGTGAGTATCTATATTCTCTCATACTTGAGGGGGAGAAGAAAAAGACATTTTATATGCAGCATGGTAGCTGGCCTTCCTGCAATCATTATTACAGAGCTTTCTCCCAGATCCTTCATTCCCTGAAAGAACCAGCTCCCTGATGTGTCCTACATCCCTGATGGGAACTCTCAGGAATCAATAAAACAGCAGCGCAAGCATTATGGGTGGGGCCACGTACATCTGAGCAACAGGTCTCTCGGGAGGCAGATGGAGGCAATCCATCTCCAACCTAGGGCTTTGGATTATGTATTATTTGAGGGATAGAGTCACCCAAGGAGAAAGACACGCAAGCTGTAACTCAGTTTAATTCCAAGATGAATTAAATTCATTCATCTTGGAATTAAATAATAAATTTAAAAATGCAGCATCGGATTGCTTATTTGGTTCATAGTGCAATAACTCAATATTTTGCAATCCTTTGGCATTGCACATCTTGATACAGCATTAGGTCCAGCCCAAGTGACTACCACACCGATTGCAGTGGAGTTGTTTCTGACTCATGGTGAGACTTGTACTCCATAGGTATTTTGAGTGGCTAATTTTTTGGAAGTAGGTCATCAGGCTGTTCTTCCAACGTATCTCTGATGGACTCAAACCTCTAACCTTTCCATTATCACATTAACTGTTAACATGCTTGTAAATTGTTGGACATAAGTTTGTGCATTTCCAGACACATGATAAGTGCTTAGCTCAATAAATTGAAAATCAGTTGATTCCTATTTAGACAGACATTTCTCAAAATGAAAGGAAACTAATAATGTGTTTATTCTGCAGATCTCACAGAAGCTTAAAGGCGTCATAAACTAGGAGAAAACAAACTTCTCGTTTAAGATGGTAGGTTTTGTATATCTTTTCTCTCAAAGCCCAGTAAAGAAGTACAAAATGAAATCATCTCCCCAAACAGGAAATGAGTTGAAGGAGGAATTGTATGCAAAAATTAATAAAAATTCCCACAGAAAGATGGAAAGCAGAGGGCTCAGGTGACAGATGGAACAAAGGATGAGTGGAGCTGCCAGTTCAAAGAATAAGTGCAGTACAGTGAAAACAAGGGCTACCCCTCCAAACTTGACATATAGAAGCTCTAGGATTGGAATGAGAGAACAAGAGCATAAAACACGATGTTTAGTGAAAGGTTTGTCAAAAAGCAGTTGTGCCCCAACCCACTTCATAGATACTGGCAAGCAGACCAGCAAAGAAAGAAACAAATTGTATTAGTTTCTTGTTGTTATTGTTAGGTGCAGTCGAGTCATTTCCAACCTACCATAAACTCGATGAGTTCTGTAAGTACAGAATTTTATCATCCCACAGTTCTGGAGGCTGGGAGTTCAAGATCATGGTGTCAGCTTTGTTGATTCCATCTTAGACTTGGAGGGAGAAGCTCTTCCATGCCTCTCTCCTAGCTCCAGGCATTCATTGGTTTGCAGCTGTAGCATTACAAGGCATCCTTCCTCTCACTCCCTACCTCTGTGTATCATCTCCGTAATAAGGACAATAGTCATACAGGATTGGGATTTACTCACACAGTGGTTCACAATCACTTGTCTGTCAGTTTGTCATACTGTGGTGGCTTGCATGTTGCTGTGATTCTCTGGAAGGTATGCCACAGGTGTGTTAAATACCAGCAGGGTCACCCATGGTGGACAGGTTTCAGCTGAGCTTCCAGATGTAGACTAGGAAAAAGGAGAGATGAAATGTTTCTGAATATTTAGTCACTGAAAACCTTATGAGCAGCAGTGCAACACTGTTGGCACCAGATTATTTACTATTGAAACATGATGAAGAGCACCAGAATATTGTCAGATACAGTGTTGGAAAATGAGACCCTCAAGTTGGAAGGTACTCAAATTACAACTGGAGAAGAGCTGCCTTCTCAAAGTAGAATTGACTATAATGACATGGATGAAGTAAAGTCCTTGGGACCTTCATTTGCTGATAGGGAACAACTCAAAATGAAGAAAAACAGCTATAAACATCCATAAGTAATTGAACATGGAATGTAAGAAGTATGAATTTAGGAAAATTGGAAATTGCCAGAAACACTGATATCCTAGGGAGGGGCTTCTGAACATTTCACTCCATAGCCCACAGGCCAATGAGTGCTAGGGGGCTGTGGCCAGGAAAAGGCTGAATGAGTTGGAGATCATGCTGCTGCTGATGGCCTAAGTGTTCCGAGGCTTGGGTATAGTACACATATAAGGCCCACAAATCATTCTCGGAGTCTTGGTGTGACACTGTGGGTTAATGCACTGGACTGCAAGGTCACTTTGAACCTCAAGGTCGGTGGTTCAAACTCACCAGCTGCTGAGAAACCCTCTATAGGTTTGTTATGAGTCAGAACTGACTCCACAGCACTTAACAACAATAACAAGTGAACTGAAATGGACTGGTATTGGCCATTTTGAATCTGAAAATCATATGGTTTATGTGTAATGTAATGACAAATTGAAAAGGAATAGCATCACAATCACCATAAAAAGAACATATCAAGATCTGCCTGGAAGCACAGTGTTGTCTGTGATAGGATAATATCCATGCACCTACAAAGAATTTTATTCAAATTTACACACTGACCACTAAAGCCAGTGATGATGAAATTGAAGTATTCTAACATTTTCTTCAGTCTGAATTTGAATAAACATGCAAATATAAGAAGTATTGATAATTACTGGTGACTGGAATGCAAAGGTTGGAAACAAACAAGATCAGTAGTTGGAAAATATGGCCATGGTGATAGAAACGGTGCTGGAGATTGCATGATAGAATTTTTCAAAACCAATGACTTCTTCATTACAAATACTTTTTAAACAACATAAATGATAATTATTCACACAGACCTTACCAGTTGGAATACACAGACATCAAATTGACTACATCTGTGGAAAGAGATGGTGGAAAAACTCCATATCATCAGCCAAAGCAAGGCCAGAAGCAGACTGTGGAAGAAACCATCAATTGCTCATATGCAGGTTCAGGTTGAAGCTGAAGAAAATTAAAACAGTTCCACAACACCCAAAATATGAACATATCCCACCTGAATTTAGAGATCATCTGAAGAACAGATTTGATACATTAGACAGTAAAGATGGAAGATCAGAAGAGTTGTGGGATGACATCAAGAACATCATACAGGAAGAAAGGAAAACATCTTTAAGAAGACAAGAAAGAACGAAAAGACTAAAATAGATGTCAGAAGAGACTCTGAAACTTGTAGTGTAGAGATGCTAAAGCAAATGGAAGAAATAGGAGGTAAAAGAGCTGAACAGAAAATTTCCAAGGGCAACTTGAGAAGATTAAGTCAAATATTATAATGAATTGTGCAAAGACTTGGAGTTACAAAACCAAAAGGGAAGCTTACACTCAGCATTTCTCAAGCTGAGGGAACTGAAGAAAAAATTTAAGCCTCCACATGCAACATTGAAGGATTCTATAGGTAAAATATTGAATGATACAGAAAACATCAAAGGAAGATGGAAGGAATATACAGAGTCACTGTATCAAAAAGAAATGCTTGGTGTTTAGCCATTTGAAGAGGTAGCATATGATCAAGAGCCAATAACATTGAAGGCAGAAGTTAAGGTGCATTGAAGGCATTGGCAAAGAACAAGGCACCAAGAATTGATGGAATACAAATTGAAATCTTTCAACAAACTAATGCAGCACTGGAGGTACTCACTCATCTCTGATTGGAAGAGATCCACATTTGTGGCCATTCTAAAGAGACGTGACCCAACAGAATGTGGAATTCCTAGGACAATATCATTAATATCACATGCAAACAAGATAATTCAAAAATGTCTGCAAGCATACAGAGAACTTCCATAGGTTCAAGCTTGTTTCAGAAGAGGATTTGCAAAGGAGGATATCATTACTGATGTCAGATGGATCTTGGCTGAAAGCAAAGAATACCAGAAAAATTGGTGCTTAATTGACTATACAAATGCTTTAGATTGTGTGGATCATGACAAGCTATGAACAACATTGTGGAGAATGAGTATTCCGGAACACTTAATTATGCTTATAAAGAACCTGCACATAAACCAAGAGGCAGTTGTTCAAACAGAACAAAGGAACACTGAATGGATTAAATTTAGGAAAGGTGTGAGCCAGGGTTGCAGTCTTTCATCATCCTTATTCAATCTGCATGCTGAACAAACAATCTGAGAAGGTGGATTATATGAAGAAAAATGTGGTATCAGGATTGGAGGAAGATTCATTACCAACCTGTGATATGCAGATGATACAACCTTGCTTGTTGAAAGCAAAGAGGACTTAAAATATTTACTAATGAAGACCAAAGCCCACAACCTTTGCTATGGGCTGCATCTCAATGTAAAGAAGACAAGAATTCTTACCCCTGGACCAATAAACAACATCCATACAAATGGAAAAAAGTTTGATGTGATTAGAGACTTCATTTTGCTGGGATCAATCATCAACACTGAGGGGAGCAGAAGTCAAGAAATCAAACAACGTATTGCATTAGGTAAATCTGCTGTATAAGACCTTTTTAAAGTGTTCCAGAGCAAAGATGTCAGTTTGAGAACTGAGGTGCATCTGACCCATGATATTTTCAGTAAGCTCATATGCATGTGAAAGTTGGACAGTGAATAAAGAAGACTGTAGAAGAATTGATTCTTTTGAGTTACGGTGTTGGAGGAGAATATTGAAAGTACCATAGACTGTCAAAAGAACAAACCAATCTGTGTTGGAAAAAGTACAGCCAGAGTGCTCCTTGGAAGTCAGGATGACCAGACTTTTTCTCTCATAATTTGGACATATTATCAGGAGGGACCAGTCACTGAAGAAGGATATCATGTTTGGTAAAGTGGAGGGGTGGAGACAAAGAGGAAGACCCCCAATGAGATGGATTGGCATAGTGGCAGTAGCAATGGGCTCAGGCATAGCAATGATTGTGAGGTTGGTTCAGGGCAAGGCACAGTTTCTTTCTATGTTGCCAAGGGTCACTGTGAGTCAGTACCAACTTGGTGGAACCTAACAACAACAATACACAGTATGGCATCATGCTAACAGAACTGATAACATCCTCAAAAACCCTATTTCAAAACAAGGTCATGCTCACATGTGTGGTGTTTAGGACTTCAAGATATCTTTTCAGAGGACAAAATTTAATCCATCACAATAACAAACTAATAGGCTCTTCTCTAAAGGCATCTGGCCAAAAGGTACTGGGCAAGATGGCAGAGTAGGCAGATGCACTGAGCTGACCCTCTGCTACAAAGACATAAGAGATTGAGTGAAACAGATACAGATGGTGATTCTAGAATCCTGAGTTTAAGACAGCGAGGTGGACTGAGTGGTGACGGGAAGAGGAAGCTAAACAGGAGTTATGAGAGAAAAAAAAATGGACAGATTCTCTGGGCTGGTGTGGAGTGGCTTGGTCATCTTTAGCTTTCACCAATGACTGCTGGTACTGCAGCATGTGAGTACTTGGCAGGGCTAGAGGTTAACAACAAGGGGGGTGCCCTTGTTGTTAGTATATGCTCTGCTAATACTCAGGGGTATGGCCAGTTCTGGGCCTCACCAATCCAGCAGCCAGTCACACCCCTCCTTCCTGGGGTTGGGCATCAGGCATAGCACCCCTGATTCTGGAGGCACATGGACCCACCCTGAGTGATGCTATACAAACAGTGAACAGAGAACTGTGTTCATACTCCCTGTCTCTACCACATCCACCAGGAGACAGGTGGTGAGTGCCTGAGAATACACCAATATATAGTCCTCAATTAAATATAACTATAACACCAAAATGTCTTAAAGAAAAAAGACAATATCAGCTTACACAAAAAAACAAGAGCACCTCAAATAACTGAGAGTGTCTTGTATGTTGTTTTAAAAAGGTATTTACTATGAATGAATCACTGGTCTTGCAAAATTCTATAGTGTAATCTCCAACATCATTTCTATCAAGGCCATGTTTTCCAACTACTGATCCTTCCTCTTTGTTTCCAATTGCCTGTGATTATCAATACACCTTGATTGCATGTTTGATCAATTTCATACTGAGGAAGTTTTTAGAATTCTCCAATTTCATCATCATGGGCTTTAGTGGTTGGTGCGTAAATTTGAATAATAGTGGTCTGCTTTGTAGGCTTACGGATATTATCCTATTACAGACAGCAGTATACTTCAAGATTGATCTTTAAATGTTCTTTTTCATGATGATTGTGACACCATTCATCTTCAATTAGTTATTCTATCATGCGATCTCTAGCATAATTTCTATCACCAGTATAATTACCAGTAATTATAAATACATCTTGATTACCTGTTTAATTAATTTCAGACTGAAGTAGATGATAGAATTGTTGAATTTCATTATCACTGGCTTTTGTGGCTGGTAGGTAAATAAATTTGAATAATAACGGTATTAACTGTCTTTCTTGCTTGTTGTTGTTGTTAAGTGCCATTAAGTTGGTTCTGACTCATATCAACCCTGTATAGGGTTTACCAGGAGCAGTTGGTGACTTTGAACTGCCAACCTTGCAATTCAAATGCCCTTGCAGTCAAGTGCTTACCCTGCAGTGCCACACCAGGACTCCAGTCTTCCTTTCAGGCATATGGATATTATCCTATCACAGACAGCATTGTACTTCAATTAGAAATTGTTAAAAATGAAATGGAATACATAAAGATCAATAGCCTAGGAATTAGTGAGTTGAAATGGATTGGTATTGGCCATTTTGAATCTGATAATCATTTGATGTAATATGTCAGGAACAACAAATTTAAGAGGAATGGCAATTCATTTGATCTCAAAAAGAACATTTCCAGAAATATCTTGAAGTACAATGCTGTCTGTGAGTCAGAAAACATAACATCAGAAATGGTATTGTACCTGATAATGAATTTTAAAGAGAGCTATTAAGCAACTTAAACAGATTAAGAGAAAGATGGAGAAAACTACAGATGAAATCAAGGAAAGCAGATAAAACTATAAAACATTTCAGGAAACAAGCTGACAAAATAAATGAAAAAATGGGTACCATACAAAAACTACAATTAGAAAGCCAGAAGACAATTAACAAGACTGCTGAAATAGATCTATACTGAAAAAGCAAAGAAGTAGAATTGTATCAGTGGAAGGTCAAATTACTGAACTTGAAGAAAAAATCTCTCAATATTCATCTGCTAGAGGGACAATCAGAAAAAAAGAAGAAGAAAAAAATCTGAAGAACGTCTAAGATTTATGTGGGACACTATCAAAAGGAAAAAGTTACATGTCATTAGAATTCCAGAACACAAAGAGACAAAACAAACAAACATAGAAAATATTCTCCATGAGTTGTTATAAGAAAGCTTTCCCTAGCATCATCAAAGACAAGAACATAGCCAATGAAGAAGTTGAAAGAACTCCAAACAGGATAGATTCCAAAAGAAAAAGACCAAGACATATGATAATTAAACTTTTCAAAACCAAAGACAAGGAATGAATCCTGAGAGCAACTCAGGGTAAAGTAAAAGTTACCTACAAAAGAGAACTAATAAGATTCAGTTCTGATTTCTCAGCAGAAACCATGTAGACATGAAGAAAATGGAAGGGCATATATAAAACTCTGAAAGGTGACAATAAGATGGTAGAATGGGCAGAAAGGCTGTATGGACCCTTTCTACAACAAAGATTGTTGTTGTTGTTAAGTGCCTTCGAGTCGGAGCCGACCCATAGCGACCCTGTACAGGGTTTCCAAGGGTGTAAATCCTTACGGGAGTAGAAAGCCTCATCTTTCTCCCGCGGAGCGGCTGGTAGTTTCGAACCACTGACCTTATATAGATAACTAAATGAAATAGATGCAGACGATAGACCTGGAACTCTAAGCTTCATATGAAGGGATAGAGAAGTGGACTGAATGCTTACCAGGAGAGAAAACTGAGCAGACACAGCAAAATGAAGGGAGATTAGTGTTATGAGGAGCTCTGGTAGTGTAGTGGTTATGAATCAGGCTGCGAACCTTAAGGTCAGCGGTTCGAAACTACCAGCCGCTCTGTGGGAGAAAGATGAGGCTTTCTACTCCCGTAAAGATTTACACCCTCGGAAACCCTGTACAGGGTTGCTATGGGTCGGAACCGACTCGATGGCACTTAACAACAATAACAACAGTGTTTTGAGTCAGCAACCAAACAGGCACAGCCAGCTTGAGTTTTTGTGAGTGACCAGAGACAAGAAGACTTATCAACATTAAAGAAACATACTTGTGACTTGCAGAGACAAAGGTGCAATGTTTTTCTTGTTGCCCGTACCCCACTGGTGACCAGAGGTGAGGCCAACCCCCACATACACTCCCAGAGAAGATCCTGTTCTTCCAGCAGTTGGAGCTGCATGGAAGGGAACACTGTGCTTGTGGTCCCACTAAAGGAAGGGGAAGCTGTCCTCATTGACCCAATTTGGAAAGACCCTGCTCCAGATCTTCAAAGGTCACCCTGGCCAGTTCTGGAGTAACCTTCTTTAGGACAAGTAGCTGAACAGATGCATGGGGGAAAAAGAAAGAAAGAAAGAAAAAAACTCAGAAAAGAAACTGCTGATCTGTGCCGATATTCAGGGCAGCTGTGGTATGATCATCTTTAAGTTTTATCAGCAACTTTGAAGGCAAGAGAACAGTAGATGGCACAGAGGCATACTACTTATTGGTGGAAAGAAAGGGACACAACATTTTTTACTTCTTTTCTTCTTGTATCTCACATTACCCTGGTGACTAGAAGTGTAGCCACCCCCATCTGCATGTGCTCTTGGGAAGCTCCTTTTCTCCAGGATATTGAAGTCATATTAAAGTGTGTGGGGAGCTAGCAGCACCAACCACAGCACTGGATTCAGGTGTGGCCTATTTCAGACCTGCAGAGATTGTTCTGGTCAGTCTTGGACTAGAGTGACCTCTCACCCTTGGCTCCTCTCTGGGATGAAAATACCCTGACACCCAGCTGCTTTGGAATCTGCAGGAACTACTTCCAAATTGGGTGCCCATAACAGACAACACTTAACCCTACAAAAACTCCATCTAGGATTGAGTGTTACCGTCTCATCCTTTACCCACTCGTGAAGTGAGGTCCACGACTGGTAGAACTCAGAATTTTCTTCTTTCTAGGTCTGGCAGTTGCCTTGATTTTTTTCTGTTTTGTTTTGATTTCTACTTTCATTGTTTTTATTTCTTTATTCTTCCTCCCTTGCCTTTGTCTCTCTTGCTTTCTCTTCTTTTTATCTCCCCTTTCATTTTTCCATCTTCTGCTTCTCTTTTCCTGCCACTGCTGCTGCTTTTTTCTTATACTTTTTTAAATCCCTTTTTATTTAATTTTGTTACTGTTGTTATTATTCATTGATCTTTTCCCTTTATTCATTTCTTTCCCTAATAGTGTTTAGGTATTTTTCTTTCTCCAAAATCAAAGATAAAGAAAGAATCCTGAAAGCAGCCCAGGAAAAATTTAAAAGTTACCAACAAAGAACCAATAAAATTAAGCTCTGACTTCTCAGCAGAACATGCATACAAGAAGGCAATGAGGAGACATATACAAAATTATGGAAAAAAAAAAATATGCCAACCAAGAATCATATACCCAGCAAAACTGTCCTTCAAATATGATGGTGAAATTAGAGTTTTTCCAGATAGACAGGAATTTATGAAATTTGTAAAAAGCAGACCAACTTTACAAAAATGCTGAAGGGAGTCCTTTGGACTAAGAATCAACAATAGCAGACAACAATCAGAGATTTTTTGTCACAGCAACACTACACAGAATTTAATCCAGATATGTTGTTATTAAGTGTCATCAAGTCGGTTCTGACCCATAGTGACACTGTATAGGGTTTCCAAGGAGCAGCTGGTGAGCTTGAACCTCTGACCTTGCAGTTTAAGCCAGTTTTTTAGTCCAGCACATTAACCCACAGCACCACAGTCCAGATATGGTGGTTATGTGCCATGGAGTCAGTTCTGACTCATAATGACCCTGTACAGGGTTTCTGAGGCTGTAAATCTTTATGGGAGCAGAAAGCCTCATCTTTCTCCCATGGAACAGCTGGTAGTTTCAAACTGCTTGAGGTTTGCAGCCTGATCCATAACTACTACACTACCAGTGCTCCTTACAGTCCAGATATGTTGTTGTTGTTGTTGTTGTTATGTGCCGTGGAGTGGGCTCCGACTCATAGCTACCCTGCACAGGGTTTCCAAGGCTGTTAATCTTTACAGGAGCAGAACACCTCATCTTTCTCCCACTGAGCAGCTGGTAGTTTCGAACTGCTGACCTTGTGGTTCGCAGCCTGATTCGTAACCACTACGCTACCAGATCTCCTTTACAGTCCAGATATAGAAGTATCAAAAGTAAAACAACCCTACAAGACTGAAAATAGGGAATCAGAGATCTATATTTATAATCAAGACAACTACAAAGCAAAAAAAGAGAAAGTATAGTTCCAGAATTCCAAATAGCAAGGAACCCAATTAGATTTCAAGATTAAAAAAAAAAAAAAAAAAAAGACTGTTTTAAATTGGGGAAGGAATTAACAAATTACAGGATAGCCTCAAAGAAAATTAATACACCTTCATATCAAATCATTCAATAATTTGTCCAGAGAATCCTTCTGTAACGAAAGTCAAGGCTTGAATTTTTCTTCAGTTCTCCCAGCTTGAGAAATGCTGAACGTGTTCTTCCATTTGGGTTTTCTGATTCCAGACCTTTGCATATTCTGTTGTAATATTTGACTTTGTCTTCTTGCGCTGACTTTCTGTTCAGCTCTTGTACCTCTTCATTTCTTCCATTTGCTTTAGCATCTCTATGCTGGAGAGCAAGTTTCAGTGTCTCTTCTGACATCCATTTTGATCTTTTCCTTCTTTCTTATCTTCTTAATGACTTTTTGCTTTCTTCCTGTATGATGTTCTTGATGTCATCCCACAACTCTTCTGGTCTTCGGTCTTTAGTGTTTAATGTATCAAATCTGTTCTTCAGATAATCTCTAAATTCAGGTGGGATATATTCAAGGTCATATTTTGGCTCTCATGGACTTGTTTTCATTTTCTTCAGCTTCAGTCTAAATTTTCATGTGAGCAATTGATGGTCCGTTGCACAATCTGCCCCTGGCCTTGTTTTCACTGATGATATGGAGCTTTTTCACTGTCTCTTTCCACAGATGTAGTCAATTTGATTTCTATGTATTACATCTGGTGAGGTCCATGTGTATAATTGCCTCTTATGCTGTCTAAGGAAGGTATTTGAAATGAACAAATCATTGATTGTGCAGAATCCTATCATGCGTTCTTCAGCATCATTTCTATCACCAAGGCCATATTTTCCAACTACTGTTCCTTCCTCTTTGTTTCCAGCCTTTGCATTCCAATCACCAATAATTATCATTACATCTTGATTGCATGTTTGATCAATTTCAGATAGAAGAAGTTGGTAGAATTCTTCTATTTCATCCTCACTGACTTTAGTGGTTGGTGTGTAAATTTGAATAATAGTGGTATTAACTGGTCTTCCCTGTAGGCGTATGGATAGTTTCAATAACCTCATATGCATGTGAAAGCTGGACAGTGAATAAGGAAAACCATAGAAGAATTGATGCTTTTGAGTTATGGTGTTGGAGGAGAATATTGAAAGTGCCATGGACTGCCAAAAAAACCAATAATCCGTTTTGGAAGAAGTACAGCCAGAGTGCTCCTTGGAGGCCAGGATGGCCAAACTTCGTGTCTCATACTTCAGACATATTGTCGGGAGGGACCAGTTGCTGGAGAAGGATATCATGTCTAGTAAGGTGGAGGGTAAGAGAAAAAGAGGAAGACTCCCAGAGAGATGGATTGGCAAAGTGACAGCATCAATGGGCTCAAGTGTGGCAAGAATTGTGAGGTTGACCCAGGACTGGTCAATGTTTCGTTCTGTTGTGCATAGGGTTACTATGAGTCGGTACTGACTTGATGACCCCTAACAACAACAACAACATATCAAATTGAGAGAGAAAAGGGAAAACCATGGAGTTTTTGTAAATATTTTTAAAACAGCAGTGAGGAAATTGACAAGAAAACATGCAAACCTAATTAACTCAGCATAGAAAACTACATGGATCAAAGAAACAAGCAGCACAACAAAAAATTACACAGCCAAATAACTGCAATCAATTCATACCTATTGATAACTATACTAAACATCAGTGAATTAAATGCACCAATCAAGAGACAGAGAGCAGCAGAATGGATAAGAAAACAGGGTCTTTCAGTATGCTGTCTACAAGAGACATAAAGACAAAAACAGATTAAAACTAAAAGGATGGAAAAATCTATCAAGCATCAAAAATGAGCTGGAGTGTCAATATTAATTTCTGATAAAATAGACTTTAAGGCAAAAGCCAGCATAGAAGAACATTATCTCATGACTAAAGAATCAATCGAACAAGAGGATATAATCATAATAAATATCTATTCTTCTAATAAAAGAACCTCAAAATATATGAATCAAACTATAATAGAATTGAAGAAAGAAATAGACAACTCTACAATAATAGTGGTTGGTGGTGGCAGTTGCATACCACTGAGTTGGTTCTGACTCATAGAAACCCTGTGTAGGATTTCTGAAGCTGTAAATCTTTACTAGAGCAGAAAGCCTCATCTTTCTCCCACATTGTGACTGGTGGATTCGATCTACTGACCTTGCGTTTAGCAGTCCCACTCATAGATTTTAATATACCACTTTCAATAAAGGACAGAAAAACTAGAAACTCTGCAGAGACACAAAAGAACTAAACAGCACAATCAGCCAACTTGACCTCATAGATTTATATAGAGTACTGAACCCAACAACAGCACAACACATATTCTTTTTCAGTGCACATGGGACATTCTCCAGAATAGACCATATGTTAGGCCACAAAGCAAAAGCTTCAACAAATTTTAAAACATCAAAATACTACAAAGCATCTTCTCACATAACAATGTTATCAAATTAGAAATCAACATTAGAGAGATCAAAGAAACAATATCAAATACATAGAAATTGAATAACATCATGCTTAAAAGCTACTACTTAATAGAAGAAATACAAAATTAAATAAAAAAAAAATCCCTTGAATCAAATGAGAACAAGAACACAACATGCCAAAACCTTTGGAACACAGCAGTGCTTAGCTTATACCAATGCACACATTCAAAAAGTAAAAAAAAGGGGGGGGGGGAAAACACCAGCACCTTAACCCAACACCTCTAACAATTGGAAAAGAGCAGCAAAGTAAGACTGTTGCCAAAAGAAATAATAAAGATTAGAGGAGAAATCAATGATTTAGAGAACAGAAAAACTATAGAAAGAAGCTGGTTCTTTGAAAGGGTTAAACAAATTGACAAACCATTGACAAATCTAACAAAAGAAAAGGAGAAGATGCAAGTAACATGCAAAAGAAATTATATGGGTGACATCACAACAGAACTAACGGAACTGAAAAAGGATCATAACAGAATACTATGAAGAATTATACTCCAATAAACTTGAAAATCTAGAAAAAAATTAATATAAATTTTTAGAAAAACACAACATACCTAAATTAGCACAGAGTGAAGTAGACAACTTAAACAGAACCATAACAAAAGAAGAAATTGATCAGGAATAAAACACTCCAGATCCATATGGCATTACTGGAAAGCTGATATCAATTTAACTCAAACTATTCCAGAAGATAGAAAAGGATGGAAAACTCCCAAACACATTTTATGAAGTAACTACAACCTTTATACCAAAATCAGGCAAAGTCATCACTAAAAAAGAAAATTATAGATCAATATCCCTCATGAACACAATGCAAAAATTCTCAACAAAATCCTAGCCAATAGAATTCAACAACATATGAAAAAAAGCACACACTAAAAACATTATGACCAAGTGGGATTCATACCAGTGACGCAAGCATGGTCAATACTTGAAAAACAATCAACGTAATCTACCATATAAATAAAACAAAGGAAAAGAACCACATGATCATATTAGTTGAAGTAGAAAAGACATTCTACAAAATCTAATATCCATTCCTAATAAAAACACCAAAAAAAGTAGAAATTGAAGAGAAATCCCTCAACATAAATTAAAGCATATATATACAAATCCAACAGTCAACATTATTCACAATGTAGAGAAACTAAAATCATTCTTCCTGCATATAGGAACCAGCTAAGGTTGTCCTTTATTACCTCTCTTATTCAATATTGTGTTGGAAGTCTTAGCTATAGCTGTAAGGCAAGGAAGGGAAATTAAAGACATTCACATTGGCAAAGAAGTCACACTCTATTTGCAGATAATATGATCCTATATATAGAAAATCCAAAAGACTCAGCAAGAAAAATTTTGGAACTCATTAAAAGATTCAGTAAAATGACAAGGCACAAGATCAATATATAAAAATCAGTCGGATTCCTCTATACTAATAAAGACAGCTCTTTAAAGGACATTAAGAAAACAATACCATTTACAATGGTGTGCTGTGGAGTTGGTTCTGACTTATAGTGACCCTGCATAAGGTTTCTGAGGTTGTAAATCTTTACAGGAGCAGAAAGCCACATCTTTCTCCCACAGAACAGCTGGTAGTTTTGAACTGCTGACCTTGAGGTTAGCAGTCCAATTTGTAATCACTATGCTACCAGAGCTCCTTACCATTTACAATGTTGTTGCTGTTGTTGTTGTTAAGTGCCATCGAGTTAGTTCTGACCCATAGCAAGCTTGTATAGGGTTTCCGAGGAACAGCTGGTGAGCTTGAACCGCCGGCCTTGCAGTTCAAATGGTTTTGCAGTCTGGTACATTAACCCACAGTGCCACACCAGGACTCCTTATTTTATGTGAATAGCCAGGTCTTAAAAACTCATGAGTGACTGTCTTAGGGTAGAGCAATTGTTCTGTCTATTGTGCAGAAGAAACAAGAGTGATGAGAATTAAAGATTGAGAAGAGCAATTGTGCAGAAGAAAGAAGAGTGATGAGAATTAAAGATTCTTGGAATCAATTCGTCCACAGACTAATGGAACCTGTGATCATCAGTCTCCACATTCTGAGAACAGAAGAACTAGACATTGCTCAGTTGCCATTACCAACTGCTATGACAAGGACCACATTAGAAGGCCCCAGATGGGGCATGAGAATATATGGAACAAAACTCAAAACTATTAAAACAACAACAACAACAATGAGAAAGACACTGGAGTAACCTGAGTCTATGACCCTGATCACCCTTCATGTCTGAAAAGGAACTCACCTTTGATGGACCAATTTTCAGTCAAGCAGTAGATGGGGGGGGGGGGGCCAACAATGCTTGTAAGACATGCTTACTATGAATGATGGAATATGCTATCATTCAAAATCAAAAGGGCAACATTTCCCTAAGGACAAAGTTTAGAAGGGATGGAGGGTGGGATGGGAATGTTGTTGCACAGAGGGCACTGTAATCAATGAGATGAAACAAAGTGTAGGATTTGTTGAATGTAAAACTGATTATCTTGTCTGTAAACCTTCACCTTATCCACAATAAAATGTTTTTTTAAAAACTATGCAAGTACAGTTATGCATTGTTTAATGTCCATAATATGTTTTGTGAAATAGGATGTTATGCAATTTGGGCACTGTGTGCACACCATATTACAGGTAGGCAGAACCCAGATTTTGAACAAGTTCCGTTCCTAAATCAAATCGGTATGTAAATTGAGACAAGAAGTTACAGTTCAGATCTACAGAGTTCAACCAGAAGTAAAAAGAAAAGGGAAGAAAAAAAAAAAAGTATTCTCATACAATTTGATGAACTTGACCTACACAGATGGAAGCAATAGATCAAAAGAGGGACCAAGTCCTTATAGCAAGAATCATTCCCATCCCCTCCACACACAGAGTAGACAGGGATGGGCAACTTGGACATTAGCTACCCAAAATGGGGGGCAGGGGGCTACAAAGGCAAGAAGTGACTGGCTTACAAGCTTTCAAGAGGGAACCTAGATCCAGAGGGCCTGGAGGAAGGTAGAATCTCCAGTGAGTAGTATTCAGTCTGTCTAGGCGGGGCTGATGCAATGAAATGCAGACAGGTCTTTTGTGATACAGTAGTGAATAATTGTTATCAGGACTGATTGTGAGGGTTGGAAATGTAAAGGTAGACATTTTATAGCAAGGAGGGGAGTGATTAACTTCTCAGTCTAGGAGCAGAGGTCCCTAGGACCATCAAGGGAGAAGAGGAGAGAGTGGGACCCTACCCAAAGAAGCAGTGATGCCTGAAATGGAGGCAGAGATGATGACATGGAGTGATGGAGCAGCTGGAGACTTCAGATCCAGAGAGGGAGAGCGACTGTGTGCTGAAGACCTGGGGGATATGGGGAAAGGATTGCAGGGTATACCCTTTGGTTGGTTGATGATGCATGGAGGGGACTGTAACCATGGCAATGAGATGATATACGATAGAATGAATGTAAAACTAATGTTCTCCCATGTAAACTTATCACATAATTCACAATAAAACATTTAAGAAAAAGAAAAATAAATAATAAATAAAATTTGAAAAAAAAAGAGCAATTTTATAAATACATAGAAAAATATTGATAGAACACAGGTATAGATATATAAAATACTGGAAATAAAAAGAAACAAAGATTTAAAAAAAAAAAAGATGTTACAGTTCAGATCTAATGTCAGCTAGTCAAATGTTTGTCTTAGTCTGACTGAAAGAGGCTAGTTCCAACCCACTAGCCTCTCTGTGGGAGAAAGATGATGCTTTCTGCTCCTGAGAAGATTTACAGTCTCAGATGCTTTCTACAGGGTTGTTATGAGTCGGAATAGATTGATGACCCCGGGTTTCTATTATGAAATACTTTCAGGTACACTAAAACATCTTTACCCTAATGATACAGTATTCATAATAATAATGTTTTCATGTGCATCACAAAGTAGTACCCATATGTTGTTATAAACCACAGTGGTCCTATTGTTAGGTGCTATCGAGTTGGTTCTAAATCACAGTGACCCTATGCAAAACAGAATGAAACATTACCCAATCCTGCACCATCATAATTCTTATGTTTGAGTCCATTGTTGCTGCCACTGTGTCAGCCCATCTTGTTGGGGGGAGGGTCTTCCCCTTTTTTACTGACTCTCCACTTTTACAAGTGTTCCCAAAGTACAAGAGACAAAGTGTCACTATCCTGGCTTCTAAGTAGCATTCTGTCTGTACTTTTTCCAACACAGATTTGTTTGTTCTTCTGGCAATCCATGGCACTGTCAATATTCTTCTCCAATACCATAATTCAAATGTGTTGATTATTCTACAGCCTTCCCTATTCATCATCTAACTTTCACATGAAATGAGGTGTTTGACAATGCCATGGCTTGGGTTAGGCCCATTTTAGTCTTCAAACAGATATCTTTGTTCTTCAGCACTTTAAAGAGGTCTTTTGCAGCAGATATGCCTAATGTAATATGGTCATTGATTTGATTTCTTGATTGCTGCTTCCATTGTGGATCCAAACAATTGAAGTCTTTGACAATTTCAACCTTTCCTTCATTTATTGTGATGTTATTAATTTATCCAGTTGTGAAGACTTTATTTACATTTTCATTACAGTCTTTGATTTTCTTCTCTTTCAGCAAACAAGGTTGTGTCATCTGCATATCACAGGCTACTAATGATTCTTCCTCCAATCCTGATGCCACATTTTTCTCCAGCCTCTCAGATTATTTGCTCAGCATACAAATGGAATAATGGTGAAAAGATACAATCCTGGTGCACACCTTTCCTGATTTTAAACCTTTCAATAAATGTCCCCTTGATCTGTTTGATTGACTGCCTCTTGGTCTATGTACCGGTTCCCCATGAACAATTAAGTGTTCTGGAATGCCCATTATTCATAATATTATCCATAGTTTGTTATGATTCACACAGTTGAATCTCTTTACATGGTCAATAAAGAACAAGTAAACATCTTTCTAACATTCTATGATTTCAGCCAAGATCCATCTAACATCTACAATGATATACTTAGTTTTATTCACATCTTCTTCTGAAGCTGGCTTGAATTTCTGGAAATTCCCTGTCAATATGCTATTGCAATGTTTTTTTAGTTATCTTCAACAAAATTTTATTTGCATGGGATATTAATGGGATTATTAAATGATTTCTGCTTTCCATGGTGGTCATCTTTCTTTGAAATGGGCACCAATAAAGATCTGTTCTAATCTGTTGGCTAGGTAGCTGTCTTCCAAATTTGTTGACATAGACTAGTGGTGTCTCCAGTGCTGCATCAGTTTGCTTAAACATTTCAATATGTGTTCTGCCAATTCCTGGAACCTTACTTTCCATCAATGCCTTCAGAGCTGCTTTAAGTTCTTTCTTTCAATACCATCAGTTCTTGATCAGGTGATATCGCTTTGAAATGATTGCACATTGACCAAATCTTTCTGGTACAGTGACTGTGCATTCCTTCCTTCTTCTCTGAATGTTTCTAGCATCATTCAATATTTTCCCCACAGAATCCATCAGTATTGCAACCTGAGGCTTGAATTTTTAACTTCATTTTATGCACCTTGAATTTTTAATATAATAGGCTTTATGGGGATTGAGCCCACAAACATATATGTGGTTGGACTTTGCCCAAGCAAATATTGTGCAGCATATGATTATACCGAAAAATTAAGACGTTTTCTCTAGGGAATATGAATGGGCACAGTGATCAGATCTTCAAATATTGTCAGTTGGGGGTTCCCCAATAATATAGCTCAACCAGGTATTCATTGTGAATCCTGGCATTTGGCAGACTCTATTGATCAGATTTTTAAGACCTCCCTCCTAAATATGAACAAACAAACAAGGCCCACCCAACGTGTGAGGAAACCATCTAAGAGCTAAGAGGAAACAAAGACAAGCAGAATGAGAATGGAAATTTGGAAAAAGAAAAAAAAAAAACATTAAGCAGAGGAAAGCTTTTTAAAAAATCATTGAAATCTTAGAGAGTTAAGTGGGCAAACACTCTATCCATCAACCAATATTGTTGAACTTCTACTTCAACACAAGATAGTAAGAAAGGAACTGGATTTATCCTCTCTTCAGAAACAATGAAAAACCCAGACAAACTATATGAAACTGACATTAGACACTGGACATCAGACAGCACAGTACAGTAATGTCTGAAAAAGGAAACAACAGCAAAAAGTGAGCCTTAAAATGCTCTTGTGTACTGCCTATACAGAGTTTTGAGGCTACAGCACAGGGAGAAAGAACTCAGGTGGTACCTGGTGAACTGTCTGAGTTGAGACAGCTGGGAGTCTAAGGAGACCAAGAGTTCACTGAGAAGAATACGAGAGAAAAAGCGCAAAGAGAGAGCACTGGAGATACCCAGTGATCACCAAGAATCTTTAGCTAAATGCGGATAGGCATATACATTGTGAGGAAACTACCTGAAGCCAGGGAAATAACCAACTAAAAAGAGCAGGGAGAAGACCTTTGGATCTTGCAAAGGACTGAGAATAGTTCGTGTTATCACCAGCCAGACTTGAAAAACAAATAATTCACAGGAAACGGAATAGAACACTTCAAAAGGACATTGCTTCAGTAGCATAAATTGCTGTTGTTAAGTGTCATCAAGTTGGTTCTGACTCATAGCAACCCTGCATAGGGTTTCCAAGGAGTGGCTGGTGAGCTTGAACCGCCAACCCTGTGGTTCAAACTGACTTTGTAGTCCAGCACCCAAGTAGCCCAAGAAAAAGACTTCTCTGGCTATAGTGATCTAAGTCCCTATTCTTTGCCTTGGTTCTCTGGTAAAATAACTTGAGAAATGTTGTTTTTTTTTTTCCACTTAAGCCAGAGCTAGAGTACTCCTAAAAAGCTAGGATGAAGAGACTTCGCCTCTCATATTTCAGACATGCTATCAGGAAGGACCAGTCCCTTGAGAAGGACCTCGTGCTTGGTAAAGTAAAGGGTCTGAGAAAAAGAGGAAGACTCCAATCAGATGGATTAGCACAGTGGTAGCAGCAATGGGCTCAAGCATGGCAACCACTGTGAGGATGGCCCAACTACACAAGGACTGGCCGCACCACTGCACAACCACCTTTGTTATAGAGTTGCTATAAGATGGAGCCAACAACAACAACAGCAACAATGGCCATGTTGGTTACCTTTGCCCTATTTTCTACCCGAGAGGGTAGGTGGCATTTCCTGACTGTAAGCAACTTGTTGTTTGATACTTTTTGTCTGGTTCTGGGCTGCATCTGCCCTGTGATTAGTGTGCACCATGCAGAAAGAAATTGGTTTAAGAATATGCAAATTTATTGTTTGTAGGTTACTATGCAATTTAAGTATCTGTGGCCTACTGAGAGAAAATTGGTCAGTTCCATGGCCCTGGGGAGAGGGCTGTGCCTTGAAATTAACAAAGAGTTTGTAGCTATAAGCAGCCAGTCCCACAGAGGCTTTTCAGAAAGAAACAGCAAGAGAACCATCAGGGAAAAACAAAAGGAAGAAAATAAGCAGAGAGATAAAGAGGAACCTCCTAAAAGATCTGTGACATAGGTTAAGGGCTGTAACACTGAAGACAGTGAAAGGTCCAGAAAGGGCTCAGGGACAGAGTCAGTGTGACAGAAGGCAGAGCCAAGAGGAGCCTATCCTCAGGGGGCCAAGAGGAGGTCTGTCCTGAAAGGAACTGAGAGAGCTATCTTGCATCGAGGACATGCTTCCTGCTCCTGATCCAGAGTTGTACCCCATGACTTATTTAGTAAATCACTTAACTGTAAGTACAATCTGTGAGTTTGTATGGCCATCTTAACAGATCACTAAATGCAGAAGAGGAGACAGTGCTATCGTAAGCACAGCTGGCTTTGGAACTGGAAGAGCTGGGGACTGATGGAATATTTGAACTTCACCTCATGCAGATCAGCCTTGAACTGATGTTAGACAGTTCCTATGCTACTACTACTGGCACCAGTTAACATTCAAGCTTAAAAGCAAGTCTCAAAAATATCAAACTCTTCCCAAGTAACTTAACTGTGTCCTGGAACAAAATTTAAGAACATTTATAAGTATACAAGTAAGGTAAAATTCCCAAAGACTGATATCCAATAAAAATTTTACAAAGGATGCCAACAAGTGCACAGGAAAATCTGACTCATAATAGAGAGAAAAATAAATCAATATAAATAGACCCAGAGAGTAAGAGGGATGACAGAATTAATAGACAACAATGATTGTAACCATATTCTTTAGGTTTCAGAAAGTAACTAAAAGATGTAACATTGTAAATAGATGTATGAAAGACTTGAAAATTCAAGAGATGAAATGCAAGAATTGAAAAATACACTGCATGGTATATAAAATATTAACATATTTTACACTGAAGAAGAAAAAAGTAGAACTGATAACATAACAAAAGAAATTATCCAAAACGAAATGCAGAGAAAATACAGACAGAAAAAACTAGACAAAACACCTGAGACTTTGAGAACAACAGGAAGCAGTATACATGTCATTCAAACCACTGAATGAGACAGCAGAGGGGGGTATGCGGTGCATATAGGAGGCAGAAAAAAACATGTGAAGAAACAATGGCCCCAAATTCCCCAAATATGATGAAAAATGATAAACCCACAGATCTAAGGAACTCAACAAACCCCTACTAACCACTATAATCAAAGAAAATTACACTAAGGCACATCATTAACAAATTGCTTAAAACCAGGTATTTAAGAAAAATCTTAAAATATCTAGAGAAAAAGACACATTACAGTTAGAGGAACACAAATAACAATGATAGATGACTTCTTACTGGAAAGGACAAATTATTGTTGTTATAGTGTGCCATTGAGTTGGTTCCATCTCATAGTGGCCCTGTATAGGGTTTCTGAGGAGCGGCTGGTGGGTTTGAACCACCTACCTTGCATTTAGCAGCCCAGTGCTTATCCTACAGTGCCACACAAGGACAACCTAACATAAGCATATTTTAAAAAACAAAGGCTATATAAAGGTAAAGGAGCTCTGGTAGTGTACTGGTTACGAAGCAGGCTGTGAACTGCAAAGTCAGCAGTTCGAAACTACCAGCTGTTCCATGGGAGAAAGATGAGGCTTTCTGCTCCTGTAAAGATTTACAGCCTCAGAAACCCTGTACAGGGTCACTATGAGTCAGAACCGACTCCACGGCACATAACAACAACATATAAACGTATTTTCAACCAAGTCAAAACAGACACAATTTATCTTCAGCAGACACATACACAAAGGAATATATATTTTTAAAGTCATTTGTTGTTGTTAAGTGCCATGGAGTTGGTTCTGACTCAAAGCGACCCTATATAGGGTTTCTGAGGAGTGACTGGTAAATTTGAATTGCCAACCTTGCAGTTCAAACTGATCTTGCAGTCCCGAACTTATACTACAGAGCCATACCCAACTCCTAAAAGACATTTGGTAATGGTGGTGGTTATGTGTTATGGAGTCAGTTCCAACTCATAGTGACCCTGTACAGCGTTTCTGAGGCTGTAAATCTTTATGGGGACAGAAAGCCTCATCTTTCTCTCACGGAACAGCTAGTAGTTTCAAACTTCTGACCTTGAGGTTAGCAGACCAATTTGTAACCACTATATTACCACCACTCATCTGTCAGTTTGTTGTGCTGTGGTGGCTTCTGAGTTTCTGTGATTCTGAAAGCTATACCACCAGTATTTTAAATACCAGCAGGGTCACCTGCTGGTAGACAGGTTTCAGATGAGCTTCTAGACAGAATAGAAAGAAGGAGTGATGAACTACTTCCAAATATTTAGTCACTGAAATCATTATAAATAGCAGAGAAACACTGTCAGATATAGAACTGGAAAATGAGCCCCTCAGGTTGGAAGACACTCAAAATGAGACCAGGGAAGAGATGCCTCCTCAAAGTACAGCTGACCTTGATGATGCAAATGGAGTAAAGCCTATGGGAGAAAAGCCCACGAGACCTTCATTTGCTGATGGGCACAACTCAAAATGAAGAGAATCAGCTATAAACATCCATGGAATGTATAAATATGAATCTGGGAAAATTGGAAGTTGTCAAAAATGAAATGGAACGCATAAGCTTCGATATCTTAGACATTAGTGAGCTGAAATGGACTGGTATTGGCCATTTTGAATCTGATAACCACATGGTTTACTATGCTGGGAATGACAAATTGAAGAGAAACGGTGTTGCATTCATTTACCAAAAGAACATATCCAGATCATTCATGAGGTACTACACTGTCTGTGATAGGATAATATCCATGTGCCTACAGGGAAGCCCAGCTAATACCACCATTATTCAAATGTATACACCAACTACTAAAGCCAGTGAGGATGAAATAGAAGAATTCTACCAACTTCTTCAATCTGAAATAGATCAAACGTGCAATCAAAATGTATTGATCATTACTGGTGATTGGAATGTAAAGGTTGGGAGCAAAGAGGAAGGATCAGTAGCTGGAAAATATGGCCTTGGTGATAGAAATGATGCTGGAGAACACATGATAGAATTCTGCAAAACCAATGATTTGTTCACTTCAAATACCTTCTTTAGACAGCATAAGAGATGACTATACACATGGACATCACCAGATGGAATACACAGAAATCAAATTGACTACATCTGCGGAAAGAGATGCTGGAAAAGCACCATATCATCAGTCAAAACAAGGCTAGGGGCATACTGTAGAACAGACCATCGATTATTCCTATGCAAACTCAAACTGAAGCTAAAGAAAATGAAAACAAGTCCATGAGAGCCAAAATATGACCTTGAATATATCCCACCTGAATTTAGAGGTCATCTAAAGAACAGATTTGATACATTATACACTAAAGACTGAAGACCAGAAGAGTTGTGTGATGATATCAAGAACGTCATACAGAAAGAAAGCAAAAGGTCACTGAGAAGACAAGAAAGAAGGAAAGGGTCAAAACAGATGTCACAAGAGACACTGAAACTTGCTCTCTAGCGTAGAGATGCTACAACAAATGGAAGAAATGGGGAGGTCCAAGAGCTGAACAGAAAATTTCAAAGATCAGCTCGAGAAGATAAAGCCAAATATTACAACAAAATATGCAAAGATCTGGAAACAGAAAACCAAAAGGGAAGAACACGCTCAGCATTTCTCAAAGCTGGGGGAACTGAAGAAAAAAATCAAGCCTCGACTTTCATTATTGAAAGATTGTCTGGGAAAATTATTGAATGATGCAGAAAGCATCAAGAGAAGATAGAAGGAATACAAACAGTCACTGTACCAAAAGGAAATGGTTAATGTTCAATCATTTCAAGAGGCAGCATATGATCAAGAGCCTATGATACTGAAAGAGGAAGTCCAAGGTGCATTGATGGAATTGGCAAAGAACAAGGCACCAGGAATTGATGGAATAAAAATTGAAATCTTT